>NC_134852.1:197035287-197376120 GCF_049852395.1 Peromyscus maniculatus bairdii
TAGTGAACCCAAAAAGGAAATTTTGCACTATTAGAAACAATAATAAGTGAATAACTTGGTAACTATGTACATAAATCTAGATAATAATGATGATTTCGAGAGAGTATGAAAATATGATGAAATTAAAATCATAATCGATGAACACACAAAGATGGGAAGGATTGGTTTACCTCCTAAGGCCTCCTGCTACCTAGAAGAAATCAATTGACTTTAGTTTTTGTCAAGTAAACGATGATGTTTGTAAAGAGTTCAAGGTAGGATTGGAGGAGATGGTTTAGTCATTAGACTGCTCCCTTGGCAAGCTTGAGGATTTGAATTCAGTCCCATAATCCATGTGAAAAAAAGCCATGTGTGATGGGTTCCCGAGCTGGGCAGACAGAGACAAGTGGCTCCCCCATGTTCTTTGGCCAGCAGCCTAGACTACTAGGTGAGCTCTGGGCAATGAGAGACCCAGGCTCAAAAAACAAGGGTAAGGAATGATACAGGAGGTTGACCCTGACCTCCACATGCACATATGTGCACATGTGCATACATGTTTGCCACCACACACACAAGAACAAAGGGTACCTCATTTCTCTAAAAATATGTTTAATTTCCAAACCAGGAGACAAGAATATTTTAACAAGAGAGTAAGGAAAAGGCTGGCACAAAAGAGGAAAGAACAAGGAAGAAAAAGACAGAAAACAAGATCAAGTGGATAAAATAAGAAATGAGAGAGAGAAAGATGACAGAAGTAAGTCTAAGTGCATTAGTCACAAGAAGGTAGGTATGTAAATGTGCCGGTGGAAGGAGACTTATCCAGCCCTACTCCATAGCACCAAGCCCACCAAAATCCTGCACAGATGGGGAGATGATCTCTAAGCCCCACCCTTTCTAAGAAGCTTGTAGAGGGATGTTTCTCCTGCCCTGCCCAGCCCCAAGGTCCAGACAAATCTCTCCCACCCATGGTCCCACAGCAGTTTATAAAATAATCACTCAGAGGCCTATATTAATTACAAACTATATGGCCTATGGCTTCAGCTTCTGGCTAGCTAACTCTTTCTTCTTAAATTAACCCATTATTAATCTTTAAGTTGCCACATGGCTGTGGCGTTACGGGTCTGCTGGCGCTTGTTGCTCCTTCAGCGGTGGCTGGAGGCTCTCTCCTGCCTCCGCCCTTCTTCTCTCTGTATCTCTGCTTGAATTTCCTGCCTGGCTGTAAGCTTTCTTGCTACAGGCCAAAACAGCTTTATTTATTATCCAATGGGAGCCATACATATTCACATTGTACAGAAAGACCATCCCAGAGCAAGTCCCCTATTCTGTTTAATAAAAAAGGAAAGTTTTAACTTTAACATAGTAAAATTATATATAATGAAACAGTTATCAAGCAAGAATTACAGTTACAATATCTAGTCTATTTGTATTTGGCAAAATTAAAGAAAATATTCTATCATCTATCCTATTTTTGTGATTCTAAAGGTTTTTTATCTAATTTATCTTTTATCATGACTACGGAAAGCTATAATTATAACTACCTAGTCTTCAACTCCATCAAAGACCCCAGAAGAATATAATATTACCTGAGTAAAGAGGAAGTACATTGCAAGCAAATTTCATAATTCTGGAAATGACAGAGACAGTTGTCTGCCGGGACAGTCATCCAAAGTTCCTCTGTAACACTGGGGCATCTATCTTTAGCCTATAGGCCTAGAGTCTCTGGCATAGCTTTCAGTGAAGTAGGAAATTTAGGACTATTCTGCCCATTCTGGCAAGGTTCATCAATCACTTCTCGCCATGTCCTGTAGAATGTCTGGCAGTTTCTCCTGTGAAGCAGGAACCTGAAGGACCATCTCGCCTTGCAAAGTTCAGTGGTCACCTTCCTATGGGTCCTGCACGTCCAGTTTATACAGCATCCTGTCAAGCAGTCGAGGCAAGGGCACGTTTTTTTGCACAGTGGCTAATTTTTGCCACAAAAAAAAAGCCTGGAAGTAATTCACAAAACAAACAAAAAACCAAAAAAACTCCATAATGAGTTTTTTTCAATGCCCATCATCCTCTTAGAAGTAATTGGTGCTGCCAGGAGCAGACATGTCTCACTGTCTAGAAAGGTCTCAGTTCTTAAAACATTTTAAATGCTATATTCTGTAGGTCTTTGAAGTGTTTGAAGATTGCCTACCTAATTGAAATATACCTTTATCTACCTAAAAAACTTAACTAACATGACTATAAATTTGATTATCATAGATGACTGTTAATCTGTGTTTCTTAATTATATTTTACAATTTTAAATAAATTGCTTAAACATAGTACCTTAAACAAGATTAGAAATATACATACATTATAACAAAATTAACTTTAAATTTGTATCAATAAACTAAAATCTATAGCGATATAAAATATTTCAAATGAGTTGTTGCTTTTTAAAAGTATATTCAATAATCTACCCTTTTATCCTATCATATCTATATCTCCTTTTCTTCTTTAGAAAGAGATTGCATTTATAATCAACCCACTTTAAACAAAAAATAAACATTCATAAACAATAATTCAGGAATTTGGGCGTAGCTTCTCTTACCACTTCCTGCTGATTGGGGGTGCTGGCAATTTTATGGGAATCCTGAGAAAATTATGAATTATGGTTAAATCTTGGCTGTAGTAGTGTATGAGGCTGGATTGTCTCAGCCAATTGCTTTGAAGCTGTTTTGGATGTTGGATCATCAAGGCCATGGCTGACACTGGAGACCTTTCAGGGGGTCTTGGCTGAGCAAACCATATTAGCCTGGAAGTAATCCCCAAGTTCTCATCTTCTGTGGAAACAAAAGCAGAACCTCATTTTCAAAGCAACCCTTAGACCCAAATTTTGAAGTCAAGATGCCTTTAAAATTATATGTGTATATGTATGTATGTATTTAACTTAGTAGTCCCTGCAATCAAATGCTTCTCTGCAGTTAAAATTCCCAAAGACAATATAATAATATACAGTATCCAGATTCTCTGTGTGATTTCCATTTTACATGGTTTAACTTTTATATTACTTTTACTGTCTCTTTAAAGACTTTATTTTTTAAAACTATTTATCTCTTTGTATAACTGTCTATACTCCTTTTCTTCTCTCTTCCAAGCCTACGTACATTTTTACACACACTGTCAACTGTTTAGAGTTTTATTTTATCTGAATCTGTCTCACTGTGCATCTATAATCCTTCTCTGGCTAGGAGAGATTTTAAACTGTTACGCTGTGAGGCGGCTTTGGCTGTTGACTCTGCCCTGTAAGGCATCCCACAACAGAAGCTGATGGCAGTTGGTAACTGCTGAGGTGGGAGGCCCTTCCTTCTCTTGGGGTGTGACCACTGGTGGGTACCCCATGCTCCCACACACTCATGTATATATATGGGTAGTGCTAACTGGATTTAGTGGATTAAAAAATACATGAAGTTAGGAGGAAGAAGAGGTGTTAGGGAGTTTACAGGGGAGCGGGAGAGGGAAATAGAGAGTGTATGTGATCATATTCCATTTTATATGTATGTAAAATTTTTAATTAAGTAATAAAATAATAAACCAGGTATAGTCGGTTCACAAGAGAGTTTCATAAAACATGAAACAAAAAATAAAATAATAATGAAAATTTTAAAAAGTTGAGGGAAAAAAACATTAATTCACAGAAAGTGAGAAAAAAGATGCTGCCAAACAAGACGTGTTATGAGGGGTAGTAGTGCACACCTACAAACCCAGCACTCGAGAGGCAGACTCAGGAGGATGAGTTCGAGGCCAGCCTAGACTGCACAGCAAGAGTTTGCCTCAGAACACACAAACAACAATGATGTGTTATAAACTGCCGATCAAAGGGAGGCTGGGCTAGCCATATTGATATCAGACAAGAAGTTAAGAGAAAAGCATTAGCAAGGAGAAAGCAGGGCATTACTTATTGATAAAGAGAACACTTCAATAAGGAACTTCACTGGTGAGACTGGGGAGGCACAGCCAGGCCAAGCACCTCTGCAGTGGCCATGGGCTGAGGGATGGCAGTCTGTCCTGACTACGTTTACACCAGCCTGTCCTTGCCAGGACAGAGGTGCCCAGCCAATCTTTGTGCACCAAGCCAGAGCACTGGAAACAATGTGCTGTTTCCCTCAGTTATCAATTACAATGGCTTGGTTTATATATGTGTTTATTGCAGACTTTCCATTTGCAGATTTTGTCAAGTCGGGTCTTAGGAGATGAAGCACTAGTTAGAGTCCCCCAGTGGTGAGCAAGGGTAACAAGGTGGATTGGAGAAGAACCAACTCCTCTGTGGACCTCAAAAGCATCCAACACCTTTGACAGGTTCCAGAAGCTCACTTCTGGGAATGGGAGACACCAAAGGGTTCTGGGATTCAAGGCCAGTGTGGAGAGCTTGGGATGTATTCTCTAGAGGATCGTGGACAAGCAGTCAAGATGTCAGGAAGCTGGATGAAGCTTGCTATCCATGGACATTCTATTTCTAAAGATACATGAGAATCTTTTGCTCTACCCTCGATCTGTCCAGACATCTACAGACACTCCTAACTCTACATTCTGGACATTTCTCCCATTTTATATTATGTCCTTGAAATCTTACTGCACTGTGATTGGTCCATGGGACATGGCAATGTAGCCTGATTGGTCCCATCTTTCAACTCTGGCCAGTATACCCTGGGGCTTCGGCCTTGCCTTTCATGTTGGTGCATTTCTCAAGAACTTTTAGCTGCCCACCTTTTGGAGAGTTCATGAGATTATTTCTGTGCTGTGCACTCTTGGAATGTCTGCCAGTCTTCCTTGGGAACTACTCTTTCCTCAACAGAGGTGGACTCTTGGGAAGCCCATTTGGCGACAGTTGATTGAAGCAGGGTCCCAGGCCTGGAGCAAAGTAAGCCAGTCAGATTTCTGCATTAGGGAGTTGGGGATTTGGATGGACAGGGCCCAAAATCTGGATGTTTATGAACAGTCATACCAGCGTCATCATGAAGGACGAGGCCAAAGAGGCTTTGGTTTCTCAGGATGCAGGGCTGCTTCTTTGTCCCACACCTTGCTTTGTCAGACAACTCATGGCTCTGCTCGACAAGGGACACTCTGTGCTTAAGCTCTGGTTGCTTGTTACTTCACAGCTTTGTTAACGTGACTTAGTTAGAATGAGACACTTCAGTAGGAAGTGTCTTCCTAGTGATTCTTCCAACTTCCAAGTCAGAACCAGAGGGTTCATTGTGACCCACGGGCTCCAATAGAGCGGCAGGTCATCCCTACTCAGAGCAGGCACTGAGTCTGCCTACCACCCACTCGGTAGGGCTGTCTTGTCTCATCCCAGGAGCAGTGGCCAGAGGCTCTGACTCTAGCCTTTCCATGTCAAGTAGGCAGCTTGGACTCCTACTAGGCCAAAAGTGAGCTACAAAATATGTAAATTAAATATGTTAATTTATTTTTAACAGGGCATTAAATACGTTACGAATTAACTGAGAGGCCAGTGGTTAAGAGCACTGGCTGCCTTTGCAGAGGACCAGGGTTCAGTTGCCAACATCCACATGGTGGCTCGCAATCATCTGTAACTCTGGTTCAGTGGATCTGGTTCTCTCTTCTGGCCTTTGTAGGTTACTAGATATACATGTCATACAAACATGCACACAAGCAAATACCCATACACATAAAACAAAAATGCATAACCCTTTTTTTAAAATTAACTGAGGAACCATGTAAGAACTGTGATGAGTTTCTATGCTTTCTGGAGCTGCACCCTGTAACATGAATCTTAAAAGGTCTTATTAAATGAAAAACTCAGTGCCAGCTATTGGGGTAAATTCTGAAAGATCAGAGACAGAACAAGCCACAGCTAACCTCACCTTGCCAACTTCTCAGCTGATCTTGTTTTCTCAAACTGGAAGCCTCTGAGTCCTCATCTGAATGGATCTCAGCTGAACTGCTTCTAAAAGCCAAAAGCTTAAAAGTCTCTAGTTCCTGGTCCTCGTGCCTTATATACCTTTCTGCTTCCTGCCATCACTTCCTGGGATTAAAGGCATGTGCCTTTCCCAAGCAAGACATGCGATCTCAAGTGCTGGGATTAAAGGTGTGTGTCACCATGCCTGGCTGCTTCCAGTGTGGCCTTGAACTCACAGAGATCCAGATAAATCTCTGCCTCCGGAATGCTAGATTAAAGGCATGTGTTACCACTGCCTAACCTCTATGTTTAATATAGTGGTTGTTCTGTTCTCTGACCCCCAGATAAGTTTATTGGGGTGCAACAATATATCAACCACAGCACCCAGAGGCAGTGAGGACACAGCATTCCCTGTGGACTTGGGGTACATCCGATCCTGCGTTCTACCTTTCCCGTGCACAGTGATTTTACCTGTTCTTTTGGCCGGCATTCTCAGCAATCATCTGTGTATCCAGTCCTATAGGCTGGCTGTAGTCCAGAAAACCGGAAGTCATTGGGTCTATGGGACAAGGCCCCTTATAGGCCCTAGGAGTACTTGACCTTGGAGTAAAGTGTCTCTGAGGAGCCACAGACATGGCTAGGCCACTAGTCAGTGGCGTCCACTGGTGTGGTACCCCCACTGACTACAGTCATGCCTAGACTTGAACAGCCCATTGTTACAAGGCTTCTTCCACAAAAACAGCCTCCCTTACTAAAAACAATCATTACAAGAGAGGAGTACCGACTAATAAAAGTAGAATCAACGTTAGAATTATAAAATCCATCCTATTGGGACCCTGGAAATCCAAACTGATCATTGGTGGATGCGAAAACCACTAAATAATGGGCTAAAGAGATGGTTCAGTGGATACGAACAGTGGCTGTTCTAGAGGACCCAGCTTTTATTCCCAGCACCCACACGGCAGCTCACAACATCTATAACTCCAGTTCCAGGGCATCTGATGCTCTCTGAGGGCACCAGAAACTCACATGCTACACAGACATACATGCAGGCAAAACAGCCATATAAACAAAAATAACAAAAATTTTAAAAGAAAAAACACTGTATGAAAGGAAATAGGATATTCACAGTGTCAAAAATCTACCTACGGAAAATGCATTACCATAAAAGAGGGAAAATCCCACCACATTAGAGAAATCTAGATGATCTAGATGATACCTCATTAAAATGATCAGACCATTCCCACCAATAGTGGCAGACCTACATCATGTGCCCAACATTACGAGCTGAGAAGGGCACATCACTGGGTAATGATATTCCTGCCCAAAATGCTTAGCTTGAATTTATTCATGGGGAAGTGTCAGACAAATCCACACTGGGGGAAATATACCTGGACTTTCCAAAACTGTGAAATTCATGAGAACAAGAAAGAAAGAGAGAGAGAGAGAGAGAGAGAGAGAGAGAGAGAGAGAGAGAGAGAGGGAGGGAGGGAGGGAGGGAGGGAGGGAGGGAGGGAGGGAGGGAGGAAGGAAGGGTTGAGAAACTATTGTGTTCGATTCCCGTAGGATATAGATATGATAGGATGAAAGGATAGACTATTGAGTCTACTTTTAAAGAGCAACAACTTGTTTGAAATGTTTTACAATGCTATGGATTTTAGTTCATTGATACAAATTTAAAGTTAATTTTGTTATATTGTATGTATATTTCTATTCTTGTTTAAGGTATGTTTATATAGCTCATTTAAAATTGTAATGTATAATTAAGAAATACAGATTAATAATTAGTCTCCATGATAATCAAATTTATAGTCATGTTAGTTAAGTTTTATAGGTATACATAGATATATTTCAATTAGGTAGGTAATCTTCAAACACTTCATAGACCTATAGAACATGGCATTTATAGTGTTATAAAAACTTAGACTTTCCTGGACAATGAGCCACATCTGGTCCTGGCAGCACTGATTTACTTCAAAGAGAAAGATGGGTGTCAAAGACACTCTATATGGAATTTATCTTTTTCTTGGCAAAAATAGCCATTTGGACAAGAAACTGTTCTTGCCTAGACTGCTTGACAAAATGTTGTATCAACTGGACATGCAGGACCCATAGGAAGGTGACCATTGAACTTTGCAAGGCAAACTGGTCCTTCAGGTTCCTGCTTCACAGAAGAAACTGCCAGACATTCTACAGGACACAGAGAAAAGTGACTGAGAGACTCTAGACCTATGAGCTGAAGATGGATGCCCCAACATTGTGGAGGAACTGTCCAGACAGAAAGCTGTCTCTGTCATTCTAGACTTTTGGAAATTGCTTACAATGCTCTTCTTGTTTACTTAGGTAATATTATATCCTTCTGAGGTCTTTGATGAAGTTGAAGACTAAATAGTTATAATTATAATTTTCCTTGGTTATGATAAAAGATAAGTATGATATGGAACCTTAGACTCACAAATATAGGATAAATAGAATATTCTTTTTAATTTTGCCAAATACAAATAGACTAGATATTATAACTGTAATTCTTGCTTGATAACTGTTTTGTTATATATATAATTTTATTATGTTAAAGTTAAAACCTTCCTTTTTGATTAGACAGAGAAGGGGAAGTGCTGTGGAATGTCGTTCTATATGCTATGAATGTGTGTTCCTCTGATTTGGTTGATAAATAAAATGCTGATTGACCAGTAGCAGGAAGTATAGGCAGGATAAGCAGACAAGGAGAGTTCTGAGAAGAGGAAGGCAGAGTCAGGAGTCGTCAGCCAGACACAGAGGAAGCAAGATGTGAAGGCAGAACTGAGAAAAGGTAGCAAGCCACGTGGCTAAACATAAATAAGAATTATGTGTTAATTTAAGTGTAAGAGCTAGTCAGTAATAAGCCTGATGGCCATACAGTTCATAAATAATATAAGCCTCTGTGTATTTACTTGGGTCTGAGCATCTGTGGGACTGGTGAGTGAGGGAGATTTGTCCTGCCTGTGGGCCAAGTGGGACACAGGAAAACTTCAGCTACAAATGTGCAGTGATAGGAGAATGTCTTTGTTCTCACAAGACACATGATGAAGTATTTAGGGTGAAATGTCACCCCTTTGTCAGCCGTTAACAGAGGAATGTCTTAGAGAAGGAAGACACAGCAAATGTGGGAGTCACAAATTTGTGAATCGTGGCTGAGGATATGGGTGTTCATTAAAACAATGAACTATTCTGTAGGTTTGTAACTTTTCAAAATGAAAAGTTGGAGAAAACAATAGCTTTAAAAGGAATCCAACAACCCATAATGAAATAATGATCTAGTCAATGATGGTAAATAGCTACTCAAATCATTAGGTGAAAAGCTGGAGGGCAAAAATGGAGGGAGCTGTGTAGTGGCTGGGGCAGGCAGATGGCAAGCAAGCCCCTGATCAGTCCTAATATTATAAAGGGAAAGACACCAGGAAGCTACACACTCCTGATGGGAAGCCCCAGGAAGTTCATGCCACCTGTAAAATATTCTTGCCCAAAACCCAAACCCAAAGCCAAGCAACTCTAGGATCCACCAACTTAAAGAGACGGAGAGACACGTTGAATGAATGGTACCACATGGATGCAACTGGCGAATTCCAAAATGAAGGAAATCCCACAGGAAAAATAATGTCCAATTTCTTTGATAAACTTCAAGAAGGAAGAAAGAAGCTAGACATGGTGATATGTGCTGTCCTCCCAAATACTCACAAGGTCGAGGCACAAGGGCCTCATGAGCCCAGTGATTTAAGGCTAGTCTGGGAACAATAATGAGACCCTGTTTCAAGAAAGAAGAGGAGGAAGAGGAGGAGAAGGAGGAAGAGGAAGTACTCTTTTGAAAAAGGAAACATGGGCCACATGAATCACAAGGTTGGACCTTGGTTAAAACCCAACTTAGGAAGGCTGGAGCAATGGCTCAGAAGTTAAGGACACTGGCTGCTCTTCTTGAGGACCTGGGTTTGGTCTCCAGCATCCATCTGGCAGTTCACAACCATCAGCCACTCAAGTCTCAGGGGGGTCCAACGCCCTTTTCTAGCCTCCAAGGGCATTGCATGCATGTGGTACACAGACATGCATGCAGGCAAAACACCCGTACACAGAAAGCACTGAAATAATTAAAAAAAATTAAAAACCCAACAGGGAAACTTGAACAATGGGAGGTGATTTGACAAGGGTAAGAAATCACAGTTGGTTTTCTTTGGGCAAAAGGATAGTATGTTGTGGTTAGGTTATGGATCTTCACTTTTAGGAATACATACTTCTGAAATATTCATGGATGAACTGATTTAATCTCTGTAGTTTATTTCCAAGTGATTCTGGGAGAGAAAAAAGGGGGAATAAAGAAAATAATATTGGACGTGTGTTAATTGTTGAAGCTAGATAACAGATCTATGGAGATTTAAATAAATGTACATATATTTGAAATTCCCAAGAATAAATTTGTTTTTATTTTATGTGCTCTTAACTGCTGAGCCATCTCTCCATCCCCAAGTTATTTTTCTTTATTAAATAAATAAACCCAATCCAGCTCAATATTTTCCCAAACTATTTACCACAAGTAGATCCTTCATTGTTGGAAAGAATAGATGTTCTCCCCACCCTAAACAGGGCACACATAAAGTCATGGGGAACCCCAAAGGGTGGCTAAAACACAGGTTATCATGAAGGCTCAGATAACACTGCTCCCCTGGGAGGGCTCCATCTGATATCCTTTAAGCCAGGAAAGCTATGTCTTGCCTGGGTAGCCTTTGCCTCAACTTAGGTTAAGGAATGGAGCTTTCAAAGGCTACTGTGTTGGAGCCAAGACTGAAGGAGGTGGTCAGCTGAGCCGTCTTCCTTGTGAGGCTTTGCTCAAGTCTGGGGTCCAAGGTGAAGGGTGGTGCCAGAGGGGTGGGTCCATCACTGAGGTGGGAGTTCTCTCTTGAGAGCTAAAGGGTTTTGAGAGCAGACTCCCTTCTGGTACCTTCTTCCTGGTGCTCCAGGGGTCCTACATCATGGGAAGAACTGTCCTGACCCATCTCTTCCACTTGACTCTTTGCACAGGACACGCCCACCTTCCTCCCAGCCTGTTCCTCTTTCTTCTCATTCTTTCCCTCGGTCTCCTTCCTCTTCTCACACTCCCTTCTCCTCTTCACCCTGTCCTCCATCCCACCAGCCACCAGTCCAGGGTCCAAGAGAAGGACGGCTTTTATGTGGCTAGTAAAATTCTATTATATCTGTGTTCAAAAGCTAGCAGCTGAGAAACACTGGTAATAAGCGTGTTATTAAGCGTGTAAATACACTTCCACCCCAGGGCTTCCAAGGGGTGGGAGCCAGGTCCACAGCCAGGGTGCCTCCTTTGCACACAAGTCCCTCTCCACCTGTCCTCCACTGGGGCTGGAACTCGGTGGCCAGGCCCAGTCTCCTCCGGGCTCCGGCCACCTTCGCCCTGCAGAACCCAGAGTCTTGGAGAAAGGGGGCGGGGGAGAGGGCCAAAGAAAAAAAACATTAGGAAAAAAACTCCCACCCAGAGAGCATTCTTTCTGCAGCACTCAGGAAAAAGGATGTCTCACAGGGGACGGGAAGGCGAAATTTTTTCACATCCAAATGGATTGCAATTTCCCTCCATTTAGCACCTGAAGGTAATTAGCTCGAAGAGACTGCCGAGTGCGAAACACGTTCACGGAACATTAACTCTCACACATTCTCCAGTTGCAGGGAATTAATAGGAAAGATTAAAGTTTAAAGAGAGCAAAATGCCATTACCTCGCCAGCCACCTCTCTCCGCGGCAGTATCCAGCCCCCGAAAACCTCCGGCCACTGCCTAGGCCAGGGACTCGGGTCTCAGCCTCCAGCCCGGCTGGCCCAGACGTCTGGGTGTGCCCATCAGTCGTGTCAGCGTGTGCTCATGTGCATGCGTGCATGCGTGCATGCGTGTCAAACAGGGCCGTTCTGACCCCCCACAAGGCCAGTGGGGCTGACCCCCTCCCGGCCCCTGAAGTTGGAACGGACAGGAACAGGTGTATTCTCCTCCAGGCCAACACCTGGCATTGAGGTGTGGCCTGGGAGAAGAGGTGTGCTGGGAAGGGCCACTGGCAGGGGTTAGTCCCGAGATCTGAGAGCAGAGAGTGACACCTGCCAGCCTGACCAGCAACAGAGGGATGGAGGGGACACTGCCACCTTGGATAGGCGTAGGGTCGCCTGAGTGAGGCAGCTGCGGAAGGTGCCGCCATGACGCCGTTCTGACTTTCCCTGTACACACGTCGCGCAGTCTGTCTCCCGTTATCACGCACGTGACCTTTGCACTCTGCGCCTTCTCTCTCCCTCCCTCTTCTTATTTTTTTTTTTTCAAACTTTATGGAGGCTTCAAATTCTAAAGGTTTCTATGTTGCTCGAGGATTTTAGGAAAAGATGTGAGACAGAGAGGGAGACAGAGAGTGGGAGAGAGAGCGTGTGAGGGAGAGAGAGAGGGAGAGAGAGAGGGGCAGAGGCAGGCAGGAGAGAGAGCGCGAGATGAAATTGAGACATGGAAGAATTTATTGCCCAGAAAATTCCATTCTGCTATCTGATTCAAAAAGTCCAGTCCCCCCAGCTTCGGAAAATCTATTTTCCACATTTTAATACCCTGCAGAACAGTCCTCATAACTCATCCGAGTGTGTTAAGCACAGTTTTATTAGATCTGAAACAAATTTTGGTGGGGAGATACTATAGGTCATTAACCATGGAGTAATTTTATCCTTGTTTCCCTAATGATGCCATAATGGCGAGCGAATTTCTTAACTAAAGACCAAAGAACATTTTGAAGGTCAGTTTCATCTGTGAGCTCCTTCAAGCGCTTCTCAGAGAAGATTGGAAAACTCGCCGATTTTTTGAAGAGTCATTAATAATGTGAAAGCTGAAAGCACCCTCCATTTGCGTTCCTGCTTTTTACCTTTTAATTTTATATCGTCCCCGCTCAGAGCCCTGCTCCCACTCCTTCGCCCTCCTCTGGACCTCCCGCCCGCCTACCCACCCCACACAGGGAACGAGGATGCTGGGTACCAGGTACCAGGCTGCCTGTTGTGGGGAAAGTCGGGGCTGCGGCCAGGAGGGCAAAAGGCCTGAGGAGCCAGAGGCACCCCTCTGGCCTGGATGCCCCCCAACCCCCTGCCCTGAGATGGTGGGGGGCATCTCTGCATTTTCATAGCATGGGCACTGTGTGGGGGTATTGTTATGGGCCTGGTGTGTGGGGGTGTGCCTACATGCAAATGTGTCTCGTGGGATATTGAGGTCTCTGTGGCACACATACATGTTTAGACCAATGGTAACTCAACCTTCTGTAGAGCTAGGTACCCCCTGCAAGTAGGTGGGGGGAGGCAACTGAAAGCAAACACTTAGTCCAGCTGCCTGGTCAGTGAGCATTTGGGGAGCTTTTGATCTGTTGACAGGACAGGGGTCTCTCAACACATGTAGATACCATGTGTCATGTTTTAGAATGCTTAGCATGCTGTGAGGGGTGCAAGGTGTGTGTGTGTGTGTGTGTGTGTGTGTGTGTGTGTGTGTGTGCGCATACACATGTGCGTGCCCTGAGGAATTAAGCTCAAGGTAAGAACTCCAAGGTCCCTCTCCACTAGTAAACATCTAGACACAAGGCAGTGGCTGTTTTCTCCCAACACCTCACTTTTGGTCTGCTCACCCCCTTGTTCCTTAGGCCTAGAACTTCTCACTTCCCCTGCTTCGTTTATTTTGTGGTCTCCAACACCTAGCAGCTTAGGCACCCTCGTCCCTCCCAAGCCCTGCTCCTGAGCCCCTGCCTTGCTCCTCCTCACCCCTCAGAAGGCGGTCATTGCAGGGTGCCCAGCCCAGAGCCTGGATGGGGCAGTGCTTCTGTGTGCATGGGTTTGGGGAGGAGGGGGCGGCGTGGTGACACTCTGTGCTCCCAGATGTGGTGGCAGCGATAATTCCAATTTTATGCCTTTGTTATGGCTTTAATCACTTTCTTTATGCGTTTTGTTCCAGCGATCAGGGAGAGACACCTGATAGGCAAAGAGGATACCAGGGGAACCATTTTTATTTGGAATGTGGTGAGAAGTCTAATTAGAATCTGAATTCTGCTGAGCCTTGAAATGGCCAGCACTTTATCCTGGTCGCCTTAGATATTGTTTCGAGTCAATCATCTGTCATGGTACGCAGGCGAGCCTCTGTTCACGCCACACTCCCTCCTGCCGCAGGCCTGGCCCGGGCACTCGGGGGAGGGGAGGGAGGCCACCCTCCTCATTGGAGGCCCGTGTCTTCATCTTCCTAGGGGCCCCTTTTTGAATTGCTCCCCTCACAAGGTCTATCATACTGGGGTGCCAAGTCTGAGCTTGTGAGGGTGGGGCCACCAGAGAGGGTGCAGAGGGGCTTGTGTTGGGATGGGGCCGGATTGGGGTGGGGCCCAGCTCCTTTGAGGTGCCTTCTCTGGGCTCCTAGCATACTGACCACATTACCACCTCTTCGTCCATGGCCCACAGTTACTCTCTTGATTCCTCACTGTCCCCCAAACATGGTGTGTCTCTTCCACCTGCTCATTGCCAAGCCCTCTCTCCCTGGCCCAGCCCTGGCTACCGGATCAGCTCCATGGCTACTCTAGTCTCATGCCGGGGTGTTGCACCTGCTTCGGACTTCTGATGTCCATCAAACGCTCTGACTCGTTCCTCTTCCTCCAGAAAGCCCTCCCTGACTACCTAAACTCACGTGGGCTTCGAATGCACTCCCTATGCCTCCTGTCCGTGGGACCTTGTGCCAGACCGTCATCTGGGCTCCTGTCTCTCTTATTTGTTGTTGTTTAACCACTTTGAGATTTGTGTGTTTTCTCAAAGTCCCTTCAAGTACGGTGAAATTACATTAGAAATAAAGGCTAAAAGTAAATGTTACGAGCTGGGTGTGGTGGCTCAAGCTTGTAATTCTAGCATTCTAGAGGTAGAGACAGGTGGATCTCAGGAATTTCAAGGATAGCCTGGTTTATGTAGCAAGTTCTGGGCCAGCCAGAGCTGCATATTTGAGACTGTCTCAAACACACATGCGCAGACTCATGTGCACACACACAATAAACACACATGCACAGACTCATGTGCACACACACAATAAACACACATGCACAGACTCATGTGCACACACACAATAAACACACATGCACAGACTCATGCACACACACTTAATTAATTAATTAATTAATTAATTAATTAATATTACCCCTAATGCTAATTTCATCTCCCTAGCCATACCATCTGCCCCGGAAGTCTGACCATCCTTCCCTGTCTCCTGTTTCTCCACCAGCTAACTATAAGCACGGAGGACCAGGCACAGTGAGAATTTATCATCACCTAGAAAGCAAAAATGAAACAACAAACCAATGAAAAACCCAGCAAAGATCATTGGGGCCTCCCCCATGCTTCCATCACACACACTTAGCACGTGGCACTGTGAATGATTGTGACTGAGTGTGCACCATTTCTGGTCGGAAGAAGGGAACATATTCTGTGAGCAATGTCACTGTGAGGGGCAGCCACGATGGTTGGTGGCTCCTTGGAGGCCCAGAAGAAAATGGTCCCCATATGGTCAATAGTGTTGGTTGAGGACTTGATGTCCGACTAGTTAGTCTGTCCCTGTAGCAATGTCATCATAAGCCCTATGGATGGCCACTGTCCTCTATAGATTGTTCATGTGACAGTCATGCCTGTGGGCAGTATAGCCAGACCCTCCTATGAAGAGACACACAGACTTGAAGGGTCCCCAGAAGACCATTCTTTAAAAAATTTTAAATTGTGTATGTGTGTGTGTGTGCACACACATGTATATGAAGAACAGAGAGTAACTTTCAATAATCACTTCTCTCTTTGCACCATGTGGGTACTAGGGATCAACCTTGTGTGCTTAGGCAAGGACTCTTATCTACTGAGCTATTTTGTTAGCCCTAGAAGATCCTTCTGGACTTCTTCTCTTTCATTTCCCCATTTGGACATCATGTCAAATGCATTCCTGACTCATTCATTTATGTGATCAGAGGAGGTAGCTCCAAGTATGGTCTAGCAAATCATAGGATCAATGGCCAGGACTAGGGGAACCTACAGAATGCCCCACCAGGACTCTCTTCCCACTCCTTCCCGAAGCCCTTATCCAAGATGGTTGGCCATATGGGTACCATGCAGAGGATAGGGAAGAATTTCAAGACAGACCAGGATCCAGACTGGGGTCTTTATTTATAAAGGAAAAGAGCACAATGCTAGAGACCCTTAAGGGAACATTTTTTGAATGGGAAATTGCAATCATCCATTAACACCTTGGTAAAAAGCAGTATACCAGCTGATGTGTGTGGGTGCATGGATAATGGGGGGCAGGAGGTAAGGGGTCTGGGCCCCTGGAGGAAAAAGCAGGGGCCCGAACGTACATGCCCTGCCCTTGTAGAAGAGCTGGCTGCAGGTGGGGTGGGGGGAATCACACTATCTGCTATTGCCCCATCTACGTGAGCAAAGAATAGTGGCCTCCAGTGCAGGATTCCACATGTGCCAGGCAGGGGTCTCATGAGGGGGAAGCCACAGATGCCAAAGCTGGTGAAGGCCTCGCCTCTCCCCATCTCAGATACCCTCGAGGCTCTGTCCTCACTGTATACAGAGCTTGGCTGCTGTGGGGGTAGATGAAAAGGAGAAACTGTTGGATAAAAAGAAATTTGAAAAAAAAAAAGTAAGTGAAATATTCAAACTGGAAAGTGATATTATAGAAACTGCAGCCCACGGCTCAGTGCATTCAAATTTATTCAAACTCGGCGCCTGACAGTGATGGATGCAGCAGCTTTTCCCACAATATGGAGAAGGCGCGGGGGCATTTAGGACTGCGGGTCCCCTCCGGGAGGGTGGGGGGCTCACACCACCTCCCGTGCCTTGCTCCTCCTAAGTGGGAAGCAAGGTTCTGAGTCCCAACTCCTCTGCTCCCTGATTCCCTAGCCACTTCCTGTACCCTGGGACTGCGCAGGCCCTGGGGGACCTAGGCACCACAAGCCCAAGTGCTTGGGGTGTAACTGAGGATAAAATAGCAGACATCGAGGGAGCAGGATCTTCAGTACCAGGCGAGAAGGTGGTCAAGAGTGCCCAGGAGAAGTCTGGATACAGGTGCACCTGCATCAAAGAGCAGACCATGGTGCATGGTTTGCAGCCAAAGAAAGAACTTGAGCTGCCAGGCATGGTGGCACACACAATCCCAGCATACAGAAGGTAGAGGATCGTAAGTTCAAGGCCAGTCTGACCTAGCATAGTAAGACCCTGTCTTTGAGATCCAAGGGTCTTGGGGCTCCCAAGTCAAGAATCAGTCCCTCTCATTGGTTCTGATTTTCATCCCCAGCCCAGGTTGATGGCCACTGAGAGAGGGCAATAATAAATAATGAACAGTCAGTCTGGGCCTCGGACTGTGCAGTGAGCAGGTGATGGAGGCTCTGTGAGCCCCATGCCTCAGGGGCATCTGCATCCCGGTGTCCACTGTGCTCAGGGCTTTCCTCCATCAGCCGCTTCCCCTCCATGAGCACATCTCTTCCTCAGATGCCAGGCCTCCTGTCCAGCCCCCAGCCCTACTGAGCACATTCGATACTGAGGCCTTACTAGAACTCACTCCTCCCAAGGCTTTTTAACTGTTGTACCCTCCAGTTCGTCCACCGCTCCTAGGACCCCATCCAGCTCCCTATGTCCTCTCCCAAGGGGAGAGACAGAAGCAGCCCCATCTTCAGCTCTTGGCTTCGTGACCTTCGGTTCTCAGCTCTAGCAGGACGTGGGGTCCCTGACCCTAGCAAAGCTTCCCCGAGTCCATGATGCATGGCCAGTGTGCTCAGAGGCTCCTATGAGTCTCTCCTATGACCAGCCACAGCATGTGACTCCTCTGTTTTGCAAATAACCTATCATTCTGGCACAGAAATCTAGAGCCTCTATTCCTTGCCTCTTAATTCTCACCTTCAAGCACTGAACCAGTTCAGAGACACTTCCTGGTGTCTGTTTATTTGTTTGTTAGATTTTATTTTGTTGAGATAGAATCTCATGTAGCCCAGGCTGGCCTCAAACTCAATATATAGTCAAGGATAGATAGCCTTGATTTCCTGGTCTTCCTGATTCTATTTCCTGAGTGCTGGGATCATAGAGCCACACCACCATACCTGGTCTATGTGATGCTAGGCACTGACCCCAGGGCTCTGTGCATGCTCAGCAAGCACGCTACAACTCGCCTACACCCTCAGCCCTTCCCTGATGCCTTTTGCGTCACCCTCACCGGTCCCTGTGAAAGCCCTACTGCAGCTCTCCCAGCCGCTTCAAGCCAACACGTACACTTGCAGAGTGCCTTCCGTGTGCCAGTCACCAGGTCAGGCATCTTTCTTTACCTCCAGCTTCCACTGCCTCCAGCTGCTTTACACTTTGCTGCCAGATTAATTTTCCTAAAGCACAGCTCTGGTCATCCCACCTCCCTGCTCAGAAACCTTCCATGGCTCCCCATTGCCTACTAAGTAAAGCACAAACTCCTTACTCTGATGTTCACGGCCCTCGGTGATCTGGCCCCTGCCTGGTCCTCTCTCTAAGCCTCCTCCTCCTGGTTCTCCTTCCTGTCCTTATCAGCCGGTGAAATGGGACTCACAGTGGTTCCCCCCCCCCCCCCCCGCAACACGCCCCACCCAGCGATCGCCCACCTCTCCGTCCTCACTCAAGTTCTTCCTCTGCCTGAATCACCTCCCTTCTGGAACAGCCCTCCCCTCCAACAACCAACTCAACTTGCTTGCGAGAGCTGAGACAAGGAGAGCCGTTTTCTGAACATCCCCTGTAGCCATCATCTACAGCCAGTGCAGCAGCTACAATGGCCACTGGTATGATTTCCCTCTGCATTCCTAGGGAACATACTGTCCCTCTGCAAGGACTTCCTGGTTCTGATCTTAGTTCTTGTAGTTTAATCATTGCTCGTATGGCTGCCTTACAGTTGTCCTGGCTAGAAACTTCTTCAGAACCCGGACGGAGTGATGCCCTCCTAGGCTCCCGTCAGCTCCTATCCCAGACACTCAGCACACACTTGCTGAATGAATGAATGAATGAATGAATGAATGAATGAATGAATTGAATGAATGAGCCAACGCAGCAGGACTTGCTGGGATCTGGCTATGTGACAGGAACTTGGCTCTTCTGAGCCCCTTGTTCTGGACAGTGACCACTGAAGAGTTGCCTGTCATTACTCCCAGCCCTCCTGACATGTGTCCAGGTGAGCTGGGACATGCGTGTGCCGGCTGTATGACAGGTGTGTCATCCCTCCAGAGCGAGAGGGAATCGTGGCGGAGTTCAGCCTTCCCAGCTCATCCATCAGAGAGCACTTACTGACAGCTCCTGAGAGCCAGCCTGGACTCTGAAGGCTGGGGGCTGAGGGAGGGAGGCCAAACTTGCCCTCTGGGGGGCTCACAGTCTAGTTGCTCCTTGCTCACTGCTCCCCACAGGGACTCCAGGGACTGAGGTAGTGACTGATAGGCAGACTGGAGCCAGAGGGTTGGGGGGGGGGGGCGCTTTCCTCCCAGCACCTCAAGATGCTGCCTAGTGCAAAAGTGGCTTCCATCCTTTGGGGTAAGCCTTTACCGCCCTGTGCAGACTTGAGCTTCTTGGGCAGATTCCCTACTTTGGAGTCCAGAGCCAGAGCTTAAACCCGGTGAATGGTTGAGAAGACATATCACAAACAGTTAACTGGATAAATGAGTGAATGAGCAACTCACTAGACACATAAACAAGCAACTGGCTGAGCAGATTGGCGCAAATAACACCAGCTCACATTTACTGAACACCTACTGTGTACTATGCTAAATCTTTTCCCTACATCAGCTCAATTTCTTCTTCCTTTCCACACTATAACCAGGCACTGCTCGGATCCCATCGAGGAAAGGGAAACTAAGGTTCAGGAAGATGAGTGACAGGTGTGAGGGCACCCTCTGTACCAGATGCACTACCCTAGTCCTTAACTGCAGAAGCTCCACGGTCCTTCCCCGTTCCAGCAGGGTCCCCTGTCTTCCCACACCACCCGCCCTTTGGAGGTGGAGGAACTCGTGAATTAGACTCTGTGGCAAGGAGACCCATAGATGGCTTGGGAGTCCTGCAAGGTCCTAGTCCTCACAGGCACACACTGATGGGGAACATGGGCTGCTGGGGGGTGTGGGACACAGATGAGAAGCCTTTGTTCTCCGAGACGGGTCTCCACTGCCCCTCTGGGCCCCTGCCCCTTTGAGGAGGGATGACACTAGTCTGGCGGCAGCCTGTGAGGGAGACTTGGGGCGCTGGGGCGCCCCCTCCCGCCGCGGCCACCCCTCCTGGCCACGTACAAACAAGCGCGCTAAACTCCGGGAGATTTACAGCGGGCGGCTGGGCGGCGCGGGCCCCCGGCCGCCGGTGAGATATCTCCAAACAGCGCACTAACCACTTTCCATTTTATACCTCACCAGCTTTATAGCATCTTAAGGATTTCTGTGCACGGCTGGCTTCCCGCCCAGGGAAAAAACCCAGCCTTGTAAATAAATACTAAATATATATGAACAGAGACGACAGCGAGCGAGGCGGAGGAGGGGGATGGAGGGAGCATGGTGACGGGGGGTTGGGGGGACCCAGGGTCCTGTGACCGCCAAGAATGAGGAGGAGGCAGGAGTCCGTCGGGGCGTCCGAGACAAAGGCAGCAAGGGAAAAACACGACAGACAGAGTGAGGGAAACTGAGATATCAAGTGAGGTGGAGGCTCAAGAGGAGATGGAGGCGAGGTGGAAGTAATCCCGGCAGAGGAGGGGAGGGGTGAGGGTGGAGAGAGAGAGGGAGGCAGGCTGCTAAAAGCTTGAGGAGAGGGAGAAGTCTCTCAGTCTCCCACAGCACTGAGGGCCCAGCCACCGGCTACCCTCCACTGTTTGTGTATTTGTGGCTATTTGTGGACACAGTGTGTGTGACCAGACCCCGTCACGATGGACTGTAAAGGAGTTGGGTCTCTCTGTGTGAGAGCATGTGTGCACATGTATGTGCTGCTGGGGTATTTGTCCAGGGCACGACTGTGTCCGAGGGAGGCTGGGTTTGGGCGCATGGCAGGCAGGTTGTCTCTAGTATGTGGTTGGCTCCTGGGTTAGTGGAAATTAAATTAACGCCAGTTGGGGTTTGAGCTCCGTGGTCTCTGGAGTAGAGCTGACAGTATGTGTGTGTTTTGGGGGGGGGGGGACGGGGACACGGGACAACACGACAACTCAGTTATGTGATCAGATTCTTTCGAGTGTCCCGAGAGTGAGGGCATGGGAAGAATATGGGTAGTTAGACATTTAATCCAGGCAGGACTCAGAGCGGTTAAGCGTTGGATCTGACAGTGTCTACTGTGTATTTGGGGGCTGCCCAGGTAACCACACCACCTCCTCCCTGCTCCCCCCCCACGCCCCCGGGGAGCTTTCCCAGGGGGAACCTTCTTTGCAGAGGGCTATGGAACCTTCTCGTCAATGGCCACTGGGGAGAGGGTTCTGGTGCTGACTGAACCCTCTCTGTTGTTCCTGACCCATCTCTGAGGTCTGTAGGCAGGAACTAGTCAAATCAGGGTAAGAGGGACCATCCCTTCCCTTCTCAGGGGACCCAGCCATCCCTTCTCGTTCCCCCTTGTCTCGATATTAAGTATTCAAACCTCATTTACATCCTTATTTTTCAATTTGCTGCCACAGTAGTTTAATTTATTCGATATAATTTCTTTTTCTGAGGGGACATTAATCATTGCCCTGTGCTTTTGGGCGCCTGTGGGATCTCTGCGTGTATATGTGTGTGTGCGCGTACGCATCTGTGTGTGCGTGTGCGTACAGTCTGGGGGGAGCCGTGTGTCTCTGTGCACACATCTGCATTCATGTTTATCCACACTTGTATATGCGTGTATGTGTCTGTGTAGTGTGCAAGCTTGCTGTTCCAGTGTGCTTGCGTGAAAATGTGGGTCTTAGTGAGAGGATTTTAGGAGTGTAAGACAGGGTAGGTGTGCATATGTGTGTGTGGTGGGGGGAGGGTGTAGGTGATTTCCATTGGTCAGTCCTCTTTGGAGCCTTACTAGGCCTTCCAGAATGGCAACAGGGAGGAGAGAGGGGGCAGGAAAATTGGGAAACGAGAGACACATGCCATACCATCTCTGGCCTTCATTGGACTAAATCTCAAGAATCTACCTAGGTCCAGGGTGGGTTCTTTCTGTGTCCCCTGCCTCAGCCTGGCTTTCCTCCTCAGACAATGAGCCCCGACAGCTGTGGCTAGAAATCCATGTTAGAATCCATGAGCATTCAAGCAGGGAGAGAGGTAACGGACAAGGAGCTACTGAAAGACACGGCAGAGCTCCGGAGGCCGTGAACTACCAGGGAAGAAAGAAAGACCATCAAGAAAGATGCAGAGAGGAGCAGGAGAGAGGGAGAAGTGAGAGGCTGCCGAGTCTCAGCCCATGAAGTCGCTGGAATGAGAGGAAGGGGGTGAGGGGACTCTTGCCTCAGCTCAGCAGTCGTGGTTCAGTGCCTCGGGGTGGGGGTGGCACGGGCTGAGCGTGGTTATCTTCCAGAAGCTGGTGTGAGTGAGATGACTTGGGGGAGGCTTGGTTGGAGCAAAGAGGCGGGAGGAAGGGGTAAAGAGGGAGAGAGAAAAGCCTCCCGCGATATAACTCAGGAGACTACAGGGAGGAAATTTTCTGGAGCCATCCAAGGGTGAGAAGGAAGTTCTCCAAGCCAAGATCTCATTGAAGCTCTCCTTTCCTACCCTCTGGGGAGCAAGGCAGGTCCCCAGCTTCCTCGGCCTCTTCTTGGTTCTCTGGTAAATCTTGGGGTTTTTCACCCCTTGGGGGCTTGGGGCCAACGGGGCAGGAATGTATGGGGAAGTCTTCCAGGGGACATGGTCCGAGGGTTGCACCTGGGCACATCTTGAGTATTTATTACAGCAGCTCTTTGAGGTACACACCTGGCTTCCCTCTTCAATGAGAAGGAAACCAGTCAGGGGTTTGCCCCACTCAGGATTCCAGTCAGGTCCGTCGGAGGCCATTGCTAAGATGGCGCTGCTGTCTTTTAAGGTCATGTCCACCCCACACCTACTCTGAAGACCCCCTAGTGCAGACACACAGACATTCACATAAAGCGGCACCCTGAAACCCAAGGTCAAAAGGAGAAGACATTGGGAACCGAAGTCCAGGACTTATAGTGCTGTGTCAGTGGCCACTCTGGGACCCGAACCTCCACTCATTAGACTTTTGTGTTCCACGGAGTTTTATATTCCAAAGTCAAATACCCATGAACCTGAATGTCCAAACTTCTGAGTACACAAGGCTTCCAACATCAACTATTCGAGTGTTCAGATCACAGAGCACCTAGGGGTAATTTCAAACTGAAAGGAGGGAAGGGACAGGGCTGTGTACCCTCCAGCTCCAAGGAGGTTCTTTGAGATGCTCCTCTGTCTTCCCAGCTCCCTCCTGAGTCCCTTCAGTCTACTGACCACCAGCTCTCCGTCTCTCTTCCTTACCATCTACCAGAGCTTGGTTTAGTCATCATGCCCAGACCCAAAGCACAGACATGTCATAAGGAAACTGTCACCCACTCGGGTCAGTGATAACTGGGTGATCATGACAGAGGGTCTCTGGGCATTTAGGGGAGGGGGCAAGGGGACAGGCCTGGGGCCGGGGAGAAGGTAGTGCGTTCATTTGAATAATGGGCAAAATCAAATTAATTCTACATTAAATAGTTGTGAATAAAGGGTTGGAGTCAGCAGTTTCAAACTTGTTTTCCTTAATTACTTTCCGTGTTTAATGTCATTAAGAAGATTAAAAATTCATTAACAAGAGTACTAAAGTGGCAAATCAGGAAAGCGATCACTCCAGGTTAAAAACTCAGCTGAGGCCGCACAGTGAGTCTCCTGCAGGGGGGTATGGGTGGGGGTGGGGGGGGGGACAGGCGCATATTTTCACACTTGCAGGGAGTCTCAACAGCGATAGCAACACACATGTGTAATAACTAGGCATGCACACATGCACACACACACATGTGCTTTCTTCACCCGCACCCAAGACTTGTGGGACTCTGAGAAGTCGGTGTTGGAATCTATTGCTATTAGGACCCCTGCTTGATAAGACTCTTTCCTTCGGAGAAACTGGCCACATCTTAGAACTCGCTCTCTGTTTTTCTGGTCACCTGGCCTCTTCGGCTCTGCTGGCCTCCCCTCCCACCCAGAGGGCTCTGCCAGGGCAAACCTGATCAGTTTCCTGGGAGGAGCTGCTGTCTTTGAAGCTTAATTATCCCAGAAAAAGATCCCTTTTGTCTCCAGGGTTTTTGTCAGGTGGGGCAAAGGGTAGGAGGGGTCACGTTTCTTTGGTGGGGAAGCCAAGAGACAAAGACCACCAGCTTATGGGAAGGTAGGCAGACAGGGATGGGGGAGTGGGACCCAGTGTCTTGGTGTTCAGACTCTACTTGACCCATCTCCTGAGCCCACATTCAACCATAATGTCCCCTCTCATCCTGCCTCTGCTCGCCACCTTATTGACAGACTCTCAACAGCCCAAACTCTGAGCTTCACCCCTCTCCGTACCAGGGCAGGACCCTCCCTGAGTCAGGATGCTTTTCGTCCAGTTGTCATGGTCCCTCTAGTCTCTGTGCTCAAGGACCCTCTGTGGGTGGTTGGATCACCTTGGGCACATCTGTTTGTGCTTTTTGGATTATGTTTGTGCCCAGGTGGCTGTGATAGCTACTTAGTGTGTGACTGTGCAGTGTGATATGTGTGTGCGTGCACACATGCTTGAGCACATGAGTGCATGCAAGTGCCTGAGTTTCTGTGTATGTCTGGCTACGTGAAGAATGTAAAAACTCTCCTGGAGAATGCTGTGTCTGTCATAGACAAGTGCAGTGTGGGCATCCTGTGCCATGCCTCTGGAACAAACCTTTATGACTCTATAGAATGGACAGGAAAATCAAACTTTGAAGAACTGTCCCTAGGAATAAACTCCAGAGAAATGACGAGGTTTATAGAAAGATTTATACGAAAATGTTCAGACTTCTACTCCTTACAGCAACGATGTAGGGCAGGCTGGGGTACAGTTCAGTTGGAGAATGTCTTCTTATGCAGGAGACCCTGGGTTCCATCTCTAGCACCCCAATGTCTATCAGTCAATGAATACATAAATAAAATGTGTCTTTATCCATACAGTGGAATACTATTGACTTATTCAAAGGAGTGAGTAACTTATTTGTGTTAAGCATAAGATTAAAACATAATGTCAAGGCTGAGAGTATAGCTCAGTGGTAGAGCACCTGCCTAGCACAAGGTGGACTGCAAGCGGAAGGAGAAAGAAAAGCTATTACATTAAGTGAGGGAAAACACACACACACACACACACACACACACACACACACACACACACACACACGGGAGTGAATTGATTCTTTGTATATAATGCTCATAATAAGCAATACACACAGACAGGAAGTAGGTTAGTGGTTGCTTAGGGCTTGGGAGAGGGCTGGGGTTTAAGAGGGTGACTATAGTAGGAACGATTGCATGATCCTGTAAATATGCTAAAAGCCATTGTTCTGTTCATTTTAAATAGCTAAACTGTATAGAACATGAACTGTACTCTGATAAAGCTGTAAATTTGTTTGTTCTGCTTTGTTTTGAGACAGGGTTGGCCTCATGCTCCATGCTGGCTTAGAACTCCACACATTGTCCTGGATGGCCATGAATTTGTAGTGTTCCCATCTCTGCTTCCTAAGTACTGGGATTATAGCTAAGTGCCACCATTCCTGACCTAAACAATAATTCTCTCTCTCTCTCTCTCTCTCTCTCTCTCTCTCTCTCTCTCTCTCTCTCTCTCTCTCCACACACACACACACACACACACACACACACACACACACACACACACACGGGACCTTTCCTAGACTAAATGCTCTATCTCTGACAATGATCTATATCTTCAGCTCTTAAGACTACCTATCTATCTATCTATCTGTCTGTCTGTCTGTCTGTCTGTGTCTGGATGTCTGTCTTTGTAGGTGTCTCTGGGCATGCCCATGTCTCTGAAGGTCATTCCTATAGGTGACTTCATGGTCATATGTTCCTGTGGAGTGGTATTTCTATCTGTATAACATGTCTTAGTGGGAAGCCATGGGTTACTTCATGTGTCATCAGCCTGTAAGTTTGGATTCATGTGGCTTCTCCTCTAGGTCTCTGTATAATTATGTTTCCAAGCATTTGTGCCCAGGCCCATCAACGTTAGTGTTCTGGCTCCACATTGGTCACTCCATGAAGGCCTTCATCTATGGAGGGGGGGGCCTCTGAGTCTGTCCATGTAAGTCTGTGTATCTAAGCCCTTCCTCCAGGCACCAGCCCCAGAAGGTGTCTGCCTCCCCACCCCCACCCTGACAACCATAGAAAGCCTCACAGTAAATTCATGGCTGCCTGGCTGGGAAACAGGCGGCTGCAATGGAAAGGAAGCGTGGATTTGCATATTGAATTAAAATTAAGAGCTAATTATGCAAATAAATTATGACATTTGGCAGGAGAATTTGCTTCAAGATCATTTATTACGTTCTTTTTATAACAGTGTGAGCATTTAACGGTCAAAGACAATATTTTAAGGGAAAATTAACGCAAGATTATTAACCTAAAAACAATTCCACATTAATGAGATGGTGAGCTGGTCCCCCCCACACACCTGGGCAGGTCTATGCCTAAGCTGGGAAGGCCTTTTTCTCCTCCCTCCCTCCCTTCCTCTAGTCTGTAGGGGAATGGTGCTGGGAGGGGGCTTCGGAAGGCAGGAGAGCCTTTGGGGCTGGTTTCTTCTTAGGTGGGGAGGTGATGTCTGAGCTGAACCCACCCTCCCAAGGAAAAAGCCCCGGGCCACACAGAGGATGAGCCAGAGCTCCACTTAGCCGATGATGGCAAGTCTGAAAGAATGTGGACCCAGCCCCTGTCCTTGAAAGGACTCTTAGGTTACCCATCAGCTGGATAAAAGCTAAGAAGTAGCATGCAAACAGTGTGGCTATGCTCTGCCCTGCTACTTCCCATCACTCCTGTGGTGTTGAACCCCAAGTTCCCTGATGCCCCCCAGGTTCTGGTTGCCCCAGAGCTCTCAGCTCTTCACTCTTCTGGGTCCCATTTTCTCTTAGCTTTCTCTATTACCTTAATTGATCAACTTAGCTTTCCCTTTGGAAAGGAGAGGCAAGGAACAGGAAGACTTCGTCTAGGTTTTCTTGGACCATCCTCCCCCAAACTTAAATCACACCCAGCCGTAGGAAATTGTGGCCAATGTTCTCGGGGACTTCACTCATCTTCTCCCTCTGATACAGTCTGAATGTTGACGCTCCCCACCTCCAACTCACGTTGGGGCTTAAAACTTAAAGTGACCATGTTGACGGGTGGGGCCATTTGAAAGGGCTCGGTGCCCTTGTTGAAGAGACAGAACAGAGGGAACAAGGAAACAGGCTCTCAAAAAGCAAAGACCAAGCCAGTGCTCAACACTGACTTCCCGGCACCTTGATTTTGAACTTCCCAGCATCCAGAACAAAATGAGCAGCAAACTTCTATTGGTCATCAGGCAGGTATTTTCTTATAGCACCTGAGTGGATTAAGACAGCCTGACAGCCTCCCTGTGCTGTGAGGGAGTGTGTGTGTGTGTGTGTGTGTGTGTGTGTGTGTGTGTGTGTGTGTGTGTGTGAAGATGTCTGCTCTGTCCGATCTATCCAATCCGTGTGCTAGCTCTGTGGTCTGCAGACTCTTAGGGTATGACTCTGTTTGCTTGGTGGGCCTGTAGGAGGGAGGCCAAGGTCTTTCCCATTGGACCCTCTACTGCGTAAAAGCCTTCACTTCTGGAATGTTCTGCCTATGATACAGGCATGCCCTGTGTCACCTGTCCTTGAGTCCAGTACTTTTCCCTCACACTAGGCTGCAGCTTCAGGCTCAGTCTTTAGCTTAGGCTGTACAAAGCTCCT
The DNA here is from genome assembly GCF_049852395.1 of Peromyscus maniculatus bairdii. NCBI lineage: Eukaryota > Metazoa > Chordata > Mammalia > Rodentia > Cricetidae > Peromyscus > Peromyscus maniculatus. The sequence goes on from NC_134852.1 coordinate 197,063,097, forward strand.
GAGGCAGGGGCCAGGTCTCACTGGGCCAGAGTGGAGGGGCAGAAAAGACTATGGGCTTTTACTCAGTGAACAGCAGTCCTGGGGGCACATCCTTTCTCTGTCATTCACTGGCAGGTCACATCCTCCCGACCCAGTGCCTGCCGATGCAGATCCCTTCCCACCCTTCTGTCTGCTTGGGCCTTGCAAGACTAGCCACACAGTCTCATCAACTAGCTTGTTTGAGACAGACCAAAGTGAGTCATGAGCTTCTCAGGCCCAGCTCCTCCAGGTTGCTGCAGAAGGACACACAGCTGTCCACACCTATCCATCTATACCTCTCCGTGTTGTTAGTCTGGGTCCCATCACCTTTACCACTTTCGGATCTAGCTCCATCTCAGCTTCCCTCTGTTCCCTGCCCCAGGGTACCACACCATTACTCGAGCTTTTCCTGAAAACACCTGTTTATACCCTCCACAGACAACCCACCGGAGCGCTTGTGAGGTTCCTACAGAAGCCCTGGGGAACGTTCCCAGCACACCTTGCTTTCCACGCAAGTGAAACAGAAATGATGTGTGCAGTGAAAAACCATTAGCACACACCCAGCAAGACCACACGGGTTCAAACAAATGCTTTAATTTATTTCCTCGATGCCCTGGGATTGAACCCAGGGCCTGGGGCATGGTAGTCCAAAGCTCTATCACTGAGCCACCCCCTTAACCTGTGATTTGTAGATCACAAGTCCAGATGCTTGTATCCAGGTAGAGACCAGAGCAGGGTGCTTGGCTGACAAGACCACCTCTGCTGAGAGGATTCTATTTGGCCTTAGAAAAGAACGTTTCCTTCGGGGAGGGTCTTTTTCCTTTTTTAATTTTTATTATATGTATGTATCTATGTATGCAAGTATGTTAGTATGTATGTGGCATGCCACAGGACTCCTGTAGAGGTCAAGAGAACAACTTTCAGTTCTTTCTTGTTTTCCATCATGTGGGTCCTGGAGGTTGAAGTCAGGTTGTCAGGATTGGCAGCATGAGCCCATACCCTCTGAGTGATCTCTCTGGCCCCTATGGCCCCGTTAGCTCATAGACAAGACGCAAGGGTTGAGCTTCTCAGTCAAGGACGGCTGTAGAAAATGATGGTTCTGCTGGTGAGAGAAGTCGAAAGACTTATCCAAGGTCACTTCACAGGTTCCCCGCCACCTGCCTGAGTCAAACCGCGGTACAGAAGCCTGGACGGAGCCCCACGATTGGACGCTGGCGACCTGGTGAAGTAGAGACTTGGCGACTTGTGCCAGGGTGTGAGTGAGCCCCTAATAACGCTCTGCCGCCCAGGCTAGGGTGGACTAGCCTCTGGAGAGCGAGGTGGGGTTATTAATAACGACACTAATAAGAGAGAGGAAACAAAGCCGGCAGGGCCTGAGCATTTTTTAAATAAAGAAATCTCCCTCATCTCGTGGTTAATTTAAAAGGTTTATTTCTTGAAATGAATCCTCTTCATCAAACCCCCGATCCTTGAAGATCGGAGGCGACCGCGAGTGCCGGTAATGAATTGATTTGTAACATGAGCGACACGCGCCCTCCCGCCCGCCCGTGCCCACTGCAGGCCCTTAATCTGCGGCGTTGAAGAGGAAGCCAGCAGCTCCATCTTTCTCTCTCAGCACCTAGCAGAGCAGCCTCGGGGCAAAGCCGGGGGCCTGGCCCAGAGACACCCCTACCGGGGAGTGTCTCCCAAACAGGCCAGCCTTCCAGCCTCCAGTCTCTTCCCATGCTAACCTGAGTCCTCTATAGCCCTGCTCACAGGTGCACGGCCACCCTGCCCATAATCCACCAGAACGTATACTCACCCATACTGCCCGAGGTCCCATAAGTCTGGAGCTTGGAAACTGAGTTCCACAAGCCTCCCAGACAATTAACAGAGGGCCTCCAGTCACGGATATGCATCCAGGTGTGGGGTTCAGGCCCACAGTCCCTATAGATAGGACACTTAAATGACGAACTTAGTTATACCTTTTTGAACCACAGCTGGCTTTAATCCAGGCTGAGTTCCAACTTCCTCCCCTTTAGATCAGAGACATATGAAGACTAGCAGGTAATATTGACAGAGACAGAGACAGAGAGACAGAGTGAGAGAGACAGAGAGACAGAGAGACAGAGAGAACACAGGTACCTGCAGAGGCCAGAAGAGGGTGTCAGATGCCCTGTGGTTGTGAACCCTGTGACATGGGTACCAGGAACCTCTGCAGGAGCAGCAGGTGTTCTTCAGCACTGGGTCATCTCTCAGCCCTCCCAAAGCTCGGCTGAAACTGCTAGCGTTGTATGGGCAAAGACCATGAGTGAGATTGCATGCTGAGTGTTTAATCACTCTGACCTGGAGTAAGTGCTTCATACATGCTAGGTAATGCCATGATTGTCAGCCTCTACTATATTCTATGCATTCTGAAATAAATGTACATTTAGCTCTGCCTAGCACGGAGCCGGGGCAGTTAGGAATTATGAAAGAGGGAGGAGGACAAATGACCACTGGGTGAGTCCCCGAAGTGTGCTGAGCACCATGCTAACAGACACAATGTCATTCTTTAAATCCTGCCAACACTATGGAGACTGGCCTGATGTGTATTGATTTGCAAGTGAAACAGAGACACAGAGAGGTCATGAGGTTTGTCTAAAGTCACACAGCTGGTAAGTGAAAGAGGGATTTGAACCTGGATTATCTGATTCCAGATTCTGCATAGGAGGGCAATGCTGAAAATGGATACACACACACACACACACACACACACACACACACACACACACACACGTCTGAATAGCCTCACCTTTAAGGGGAGCCCGTGAGTTTATGGGGTGGTGCCACTGCCTAATCCTCTCAGTCAGAAGTCAGAAGCTTGCAGATGAGTCTGTGCCAGTCCTGGGCGCCCATCGGGCCTGTCAACTGCATCAGTTTGAATAAAGCCTGCAACCCGGCCGAGAAAATCCCGTCTGTCCGCCTCGGCAGCTCCTAACTGCCAACCCTAACTCTAGATGAGCTAAAGATCATCTGTGTGATCTTTCACACAAATCTGGACTTTCCAGACTAAAATCCCCTCAAAGCAGGTGAGCCCCACCCCAAAACACTCCCCCACTCCTGCTGTGTCCAGTGGTGAAAGCCTTTCTGGTGCCTCCCACCTTTCTGCTCCGGCCACTGTCATTTTGTGTGCCACCACTTGAGGGCCAAGAGGGCCACAGTGCAGCCTCTGGTCCTCACAGTAGTGAGTCACAAGACAGTGGCTTAACTACAAGCTGGACCCAGGACAGGGGAGCCACACTCAAGCCCAGAACCTCCATATGGTCTCAAGGCTAGCACTCGTCCGGTTCCAACTCTCCCGGATTCTTGATGGCTTTATCTTTTGGTCCTCCTGCCAGTGGCCTCCCCTACCCCATCCCCAGGGGAGATCCACAGTCCCCATTCCCAGGTAGCCCTCCAGACCTTAGTTCCTGAAAGTGACACACCCCATGCCCTACCAGAGAAGTTGCGCACGCACCCACAGGCGTCTTCCAACTCCCCACACTGCTCAGCATCTGAGTCTTCCGAAAGGCAGTGCCCCGTGGGCCCAGGGCAAGGGCAAGGGCACACGCCCCCCTCCTGTAACTTCCTAGAATAAAATCATTTTTTATAACTGTTGGAATCCTGATTGAGCTGTCAAAAGTACATGAAAGCGGCCACATAAATGGTAAACTATCCATCAGTCACAGGCCTGTTTGTTCTGAGACAGTATCAACATCACACATTTTTCTTCAAGATAGAAAGTAATACCTACCCCAGCAGATCCAGGTAATTCTGCCCCGACTTCAAAAAGAAACGTATTAGTCACACCATTCTGTTCCTTCTCGTTCCCCAAATCTTTTTTTATTCCTTGGTGTGCCAGTCTTGCCTTCCTCAAAGCATCAACAGAGCTCTGCAGCTTTCTCTCCATCTGTTTACACCCAGATTCGGGACGCACACACTCCATGAAAGAAAACAAGGGCTGAGGGGATAGACAAAGGAAATCACTTTTGATGATATGAACTAATCTGGAGTCCAACATAAACCCTGACCCACTATGTGAGGGCCAGTCAGAGGGGACCAGATCCTCAATTGTCTTCTCAGGATTTGCCCATGGGAGCCTAGGGTGGTAAGAATGGGAAGAGGTGGCGTCTTCCCTTTGGGGTGAGCCCTCCCCTCCCTGCATTCCTGGACGGATTGTTCTTTACAGTCACTTGGATCAAGGAACACATCTCCATAACTTGGAGCTGAAAGAAGCCACGTTTCTTCCCCTCTCCAGTCTCCAATCTCTCAGAGTTGGTTCTTCAAAAACTTGACCCAGCATTAGGCATGGTGTCTCATGCTTTCAGTTCTGGTGCTTGGCAGGCAGAAGCAGGATGATCTCTGTGTGTTCAAGGCCAGCCTGGTCTGCATAGCAAGTTCCAGGTCAGCCAGGGCTGCATAGTGAAATCCTGTCTCAAAACAAAACAAAAATAATTTGACCCAGATTGACCTAACTGCCAATGTTAGATGGGTAGAGATGGATGGATGGAGAGATACAATGTTAGATGGGCATAGACAGACAGACAGACAGACAGACAGACAGAGAGATACATACATGAAAACATTCTTCTGTATGTTATCCCACACATACATTCAATGCAGCTTGGGAGTTTGGAGTAGTTCTGTGTTTACTGAGACCAACTCACCCCAGATGTGGCTCCAGATGCCTGGGTTAACCTCTCAACATTGCCAGTAGTGAAGCAAGAGTAACATGGTATTATGTGAGTTTTTGTTGTTGTTATTGTTTTGGGGTTTTTGTTTGTTTGTCTTGCTTTTTATTTTGGTTGACTCGAACTAGATTCATCTGGGGGAGGAGCCTCAATTGAGAAAATGTCTCTATAAGATTGACCTGTTGGGCAGTTTCTTGACTATTGATTGATATGGAAGGACCCAGTCTGCTGTGGGTAGTGCCACCCTTGAACAGGTGGGCTGGAATTGTTTAAGAAAACAGGCTAAGCAAACCATGGAGAGCAAGCCAGTGGGCAGCACTCCTCCAGGTCACCTGTTTCAGTCCCCGCCTCCTGCTTCCTGTCTTGAGATTGAGTCCCTGCAGTGACTTCTCTCGGTGATGGAGTGTGACCTGAGAGCTGTAAGATGAAATAAACCGTCTCCTTGACAAGCTGCGGTTGGTCATGGTATTTTACCACAGCAGTAGAAACCTTAACTAAGACACATGGGATGTGAACTGTGGGACTGTGACAGTGGATGGCAGCCTTGGCTAACCCTGCCTGGCCTGTATTGAGCACTTGATAGGGGATTACTGTTATCATTATTTTATGCACATCTTGCACACACTTGTAAGCACTTACACAACACAGCACCTCTTATAAGCATGAGTGCACACAATATGCAACTCCCTGCTACTTATACCAGCTGATCCAAGATGTAGAGAGGTGCAGAGAGGTGGCTAGGGTCACACAGAGGTTACCTTAAGCTCACCACTTCCTACCTGTACTTCTTCTCTCTATCAGTGTTGGGTTAGAACCCAGGGTCTCAGGCATGCTATGAAATGCTCTCCCACGAGCTACACCCCCAGCTCATGCTGAGTGAGTTTGAGCAGGCAATTTAACCTCAGTTTTCCTACCTATTAAATAGGAACAATAACATTAATAGTTTCTCCTTAGGAAGAGTGAGTTGGTTGAATATTTATAAATTGCTAAAAACATGATGAGACCTACAGCAAACAAAATGAGTGTGAGAAAAAAACCACACAGTCTGAAAAGCTAAAACCAAGCTCCTGAAGTTTGCATCATGCTTTCATGGGTATGATCCTGTTAGAATTATGTGACCCTAGAGTCGGGATTATTATCACCCCCTTTTAAAAAATAAATCTTTTAAAATAAACATTTATTTCATTTTTAATCTTTGTTTATATTTATTTATTTTTATGAGTGTGAGTGTTCTGTCTGCCTGTGCGGATGTGCACTAATGCTCAAGGAGATCAGAAGATGGAGTCAAACTTCTTTTGTGTTGTTGTTGGTTTTTTCAAGGCAGGTTCTCAATAACACTGGCTGTCCTGGACCTCACTCTGTAGACCAGGTTGCCCTCAAACTCACAGAGATCCACCTGCCTCTGCCTCCTGAGTGCCACTGAGCCCAGAGAGGTCAAATCTCTTGGAACTGGAATGATGGATTGTAGGCAGTTTTTTGTCAGGATTATCAGCTCCTCAAATAACCACAGTGAAACTTATTAATTATAAATGTTCGGCCAATAGCTTATGCTTATTTTTAGCTAGCTCTTATAACTTAAATTAACCAATTTCTATTCATCTCCGTGCTACGCTGAGGCTCATTTACCTCATGTGCATGCTTCCCATCCTGCTTGCTCTACATCTCATAGCATCTCCTCTGATTCTGCCCTTCTCATCTTCAGCTTTCTCTCTGCCCCGAAAATCCTGCCTAGCCATTGGCCAACCAGCTTTTCATTAACAGTGAGAGCAACACTTCTTCACAGTGTACAGAAGGAATGAATGTTGTGAGCCACCCATGGGTGCCACTGAGTCCTGGGTCCTCTGCAAGAATGAGTGTTCTTAACTGCTGAGCCATCTCTCCAGACCCATTATTTCCCTTTTTATATGTGTGTGTGTGTGTGTGTGTATATATATATATATATATATATATATATATATATATATATATATTCACCTGTGTATGTGCACATGCTTGCAGGTGCCCATGGAGACCAGAAGAGGGCATCAGATTCCCTAGAACCAGAGCTCTAGGCAATTGTGAGCATCCCACCTGGGTTCTGGGAACCAAACTCAGATCCTCTGCAAGAACAGAAAGTTTTCTTAGCAATTAAACCAACTCTCCAGCCCCTGTCATCCCCTTTCCATACAAGGAAACCAAGGCTGAAAGAAGCTGATTGGTGTCAAACCTGGCAGCAAGTATCCCAGGCCCTTTATTCTAGGTCCCATGCCCTTTTCACTAAATGTCGGACACCCTGTGAGTGTGACTGTGATGCCAGGGAACTTTTCTCTGCCTTTGCTCTGGGGCTCCCCAGGCTTTCTCTACCTCTGAGGGTGGCCCTTTAAGAATCCTGAGCCCTAGGAAATGGTTAAGCCATTCTCAAATCCCTGCACAGCAATAACAGCTTCATCTGGGAGCTTGTTTGAAAGGCAGGCTTTCAGATCCCAGCCCAGCCACTGAGTCAGAAATGCGGCAATGGGTCAGCCAGGAGCTCCGGAAAGATTCAGGGAAACAACAGGGGCCAAGAGAAACTTCTGCAAGAGAGGAGAGTTGGCCTAGGTCTTAAATGTTGGGTGGAGGAGGACTCTCCAGAGAAGGCAAGCCAGGTCTGGTGGGTGGACATGCCTGTAACCTCATCACTTTGGAGGCTAAGGCGGAAAATTGCTGAGACTCTGAGACCAAACAGGGCTACATAGTGAGCTCAAGGCTGGCCTAGAACCCACAGCAAAACTCAGCCTCTGAAACGTAAAACAGGATTGGGAGTGTATAAACCCAATCCGTAAGCACTGGAGAGAGCCGTGGGGGAGGGAACAAGGGAAGAACTACGGATAAACACCGTTTGACTCGACAAGGTAGAGAGTCCAGGTGTTGGAGTGAGGCCTCAAGCTGGGGACACAGCACAAACTGAGCTGGGCCATTGGGCTGGTGTCCCTGGACACCGTGTCTTATTAATTAATTTCCCCTGAATATCTCCAGGGGCTTTGTGGAACTTATCTTTAAAGACAAATCTTGGGCTTCCCCCTAAAAAAGAATATGGCCCAAGCTAGAAATGCTCTCCCATCCCTAGGCTTCCTGAATTCATCCTCTCACAAAGTGGCAGACCTCAGTCCTAAACGACTGTGGACCCCAGCCTCGTTCCCTTCAGGTTTAGATTCATAAACGCGAGGCTTTCACACAGGGTGTGAAGGGCTCTGAACCAGGGCCAGCAGAGGCATCAGAATAACTGGAGGCCTTCCTGGCATGGTGCCCCCTCCACATACACACTGTGTGCCAAGACTGAGGCTCTGGACTGAGCAGAGTCCAAGGTGAGCTGGCTAGGAGCTTCAGGTCTGGAGAAGAGCGGACAGAATCCCAGCCTCCTGTGTCCTGCCCGGGGCTACCACTAGGAGGCTAATGAAAAGGGAAGATGCAGGCTGGGGCTTGGACCAGCAGGAGACAGCAAAGGGACAATGTGAAGCAGGAGGGAAGTGGCCCCTCAGGCAGGGACAGACAATGTCCCCATATGGGAAGCAGACGGAGCCACCCCGCCCCCTCAGTCCTGGGGCTCTGTGCAGCAGGCAGTACTCTCTGGCTTGAACCCTGAGCCTGGGTAGCTGTACCCCAGAAGCTGAGCGTGCTGAGCTGTGCAGAACAAGTTGCGGGGTAAGAGCTCACTCAGTACACCAAAATTCTCACAACGGTATGAGGCCAGAGAGCCAGGAGGGGGCAACCACACTGCTCCCATATATGCACCCAATTAGGTGACTTTCTATTTTTTTCTAAATTGTTTAATACAGGCTCAAAGTGAAACACCACAACGATACACAGAAGGATGGAGAATGAATGTGAAGATCCCCTAGAGTGGACTAGCCTACCAACTTCAGTTTTTCTATAGACAATTGTTTCTAATACTTTAGCAGAAAGGCCACATACATGGAGAACCCACGATGAAATTGCCCCCAGTTGCAGGGGACTCAGCTGCCAGTCCACAGCAAGCACTGTTTGGGGCATAGCTTAGACGGGGATCTGGGGTGACAGAGACTTCTGCACACATGCCTGCCACCCACCAGAGAAAGATCTATCAAGTGATCCCAGGTTTTTGGATCATCTGTAATGAATCTTTTTCTACCCAAGTTTATTATATAGGGGACATTTTGGAATCTTCATCTGCCTGAGTGCCTCCCGTCTTAGCTGTTAGCTCAGCTTGTTTTTACTTGAACACTATCTGTGGGAAGGGAGTATGAATACGATTTTTACAACTTCTCTGTGGCATCAAGGGCTGGAACTTGGAGCAGAAGGTCCTGCCAGGCCATCCTGTATCTTCCCCATGGGAAAACACATACAGGCTTCTGTTCCTCTCTGGGACAGGCCCAAAGGTGCCTCTGTGGGACAAGAGACCACTCAAGGTTCTTCCGTGGGGAATAATCTTGGCCCTACCATGTGTCAGACCCTTGGCCTGTGGCATCCGTCAGTTCTCTTTAGGCTATGAGCTATGGGAAAAGACTTCGAATTAGTTTAGGTACAGAATGGAATAGATAGAGAACTGGAAGCGATAGGGAACTTTGCAAGTGATCAGAACTAGGTTCAAATATTCCAAGGAAGAAAGACCAGAGTTTCTGAGCCCCGGGGACATTCGGAGCAGGGCCTAAGTGGTTACCCAATGCTGTGTATCTGGGATTCACCTGCTGTCACTAGGGAAGCCTCAACTCTCAGGGTCTCCCCGAAGAAGCCCAGAGATGGACATAGATTGGTCCCTACAGGTCAGCTGTTATGTCAGAATCAGGAGACCCTGACAGGGTGGGGTAGGATCAGAAGACTCTCTCTGAGACCATCTGCTGATTTCCAAAAGATGAGCCCATATTCCAGGGGCCTCCACCAGCAAGGTACCTTCTACAAGATGTCAAGGTTTTTAATCCTCACAAGTCTGCATGATTAGAGCTGTTAGCCTTAGGGGTTGGAGAGATGACTCAGTAGTTAAGAGCACTGGCTACTCTTCCAGAGCACCCAGGTTTGATTCCTAGCACTGACATGGCAGTTCACAGACAACTGTAAATGCAGTACCAGAGGCGGGGGGTGTCCTATACCCTCTCCTGGCCCCTAAGAGCACCAGGCACACATGTAATACACAGACATACATGTGAAAAAATATCCATACATATAAAATAAATAAATAAATTTTAAAGAGTTGTTACTCCTCACCCCACTGACAAATGTATTAACTGAGATTCAGGTCTCAGACCACTTAGCCCTAGAGCCTGGATCTAAAGCCAAGTATGTTTGGTGCCAAAGCCTGTGTCCTTGACATAGGTGATGTGACTTCCTCAAGGAGAGGAGCACCCAGTGTGTCTAATTGACCAGGTACATGCCACACACTGCATGCTCTGTGGGACTGTCAGACTGGTCACAGCAGGGCTATGCGCAACAAGAAAGGCATTACAAAGGAATGTCTTCTCATCCTGTGATTGGTTGGGGAGGTAGCATCTAACCTGATTTTAAAAAACAGCAAACACATCAAAGAGCTAGGCTAGAGATTAGAATACAAGCAGGAAATGGATTGGAAATAATGACAAAAGAAGAAATTTGAGCTGAGCAGTGGTGGCGCACACCTTTAATCCCAGCACTTGGGAGGCAGAGACAGGTGGATCTCTGTGAGTTGGAGAGTCCCAAAAAGAAGGAGGAGGAGAAGGAAGAGGAAGAGGAAGAGGAGGAGGAAGAGAAAGAGGAGGAGGAGGAGAAGGAGGAGGAGAAGGAGAAGGAGGAGGAGGAGAAGGAGAAGAAGAAGAAGAAGAAGAAGAAGAAGAAGAAGAAGAAGAAGAAGAAGAAGAAGAAGAAGAAGAAGAAGAAGAAGAAGAAGAAGAAGAAGAAGAAGAAGAAGAAGAAGGCAGGAGATAAAATTGCCAGAGATTAAAGGTAGCGGCTTGGGACCTCAGTCCAAGGGCTGTGGTCCAAAGGACTTACTTAGACTCTGTGTCTCAGTTTCCTGCTTAGTAACACAGGATGAAATTGAAATAGCTACTTAAGATTGTGGTGAAATTTGAGCGAAATAATATAGGAAAATAATGCTCTGAAGCAATAGCTATTATCATAAAGTGATTTAGAGTAATTCATGTTGGGAGCCACTGAGTATTTCAAAGTTGGACTGTAATAAAGTACCACAAACTGTGTGGCTTAAAACAACAGAATTTATTCTCTCATTACTCTAGAGGCTTCAAGTTCAAAGGCTGCCAGTGTAGTTCAGCTGTAGAGGGCTGACCTAGCCTGCTTAACCCCCTAAGTTCAGTCTCTAGTACTGTGTGGGTAAGGGGATCAAGCTATCTGCAGAGCCATGTTTCCCTGAAGCCCTTGGGAGGGGGGTCTGCCCTGTCGGTTCTGGCTTTTGGAAGGCCGGGGCATCCTTAGCTTGTAGCCACACCGCTCCCATCTCTGCCTCTTCTTCACAAGGCTTTCTTCTGGGTCTGTGTCTTCACCAGACATTCTCCCCGCCCCATGATGACACCAGTCACATTGGACTAAATGTCACTCTACGCAGTAAGACCTGATGAACTTGTGTCTTAATTACATCTACAAAAACCCTTTGTCCAAGAAAGGCTGTAGTCACGAGTGCCAAGGGTCAGAACTTCAACAAACCAGTGTGAGGAAGGGGTAGTGAGGGAAAGCACATTTCAAGCCACGATGGGAGCTGTATAAGGAACAGATTGATCAGTAGGGGTGAGTGGGACCAACTACATCTTCAAGAAACAGATGTTGAGACCACTCAAGAGGCAAGAACTGAGAGGTCATGATTACAGCCAGGGGGTCTGGGAAATAATGGTTTTATTGGAGTTGACAATGATAGGGTGAGGAGGCAGTAGGAAGGGGGTGTCCAGAGGATTCTGGGGCTCTGTGACCAGATGGATGAATGGGAAGCAGGAGGCCGGATGAGAAGGGACATGAGGAGGAGAAGACTCTACGAGACTCTAAGCTATTCAAGGGCACAGCCATGTTCTTCTCTTAGAATAAAGCTCCTGGCATATTATCAGGACAGAAGTCCTCAAGAAAGACTGTCCAAAGAAATTAATTTGTTCAGTTTTGCAGAGGTGAGTTTGATGTACCAATTGAAACAGGCAGATGGGAATCCAACCCTGTCATCTAGGACATAGAGTGTAGGTTAGAAATCTCCGTCAGTATTTCTAGGAAGATTACAGGTCACATGTGATGGATAGTTGGTGAGAAGGAGGCAAGAGGGTGGAAGGGGCTTGAGGATCCGGGTGGGGGGTCACAGCTACATTTAGAGGCGGGAGAAAGCAGAGAGAAGCAGTAGGAGGCTGGAAAAGGCTTCAGAGCTGGGAGGATCAGGACGGGAAGGTGCAATGTCATGGAATTTGAGAAAGGAGACTGTCGGGGGGGGGGGGGGCCGGAGCCGCTGCCAGAGCTGCCATGAGCAGAGGTCGCCCCCGAGGTCGCAGAGAAGAAATACCAAGGGGAGCCTGTGGATTTGCTAACTGGGAGGCTGGCAGCCAAGCAGTCTCCACCTGCATAAAGCAGGATGATGCATCTACTGGTGCAGAGAGATCAGAAGGAGGAGCCTGTGCTCCACTCTGCATACACACCCCTGCATTCTCGTCCTGAACGGACCTGGTCTATGAAACATAGGAAAAGCAAAAACAGAAAACACAGTGGCAGGGGTGCAGGTGTGCGTGTGTGTGCACACGCGCACGCACGTGTGTGCATGAGTCAGGACGTGGGATTTGCTCAGGAAAGGACGAGAAATTCCTAGAGCTCCTAGAATCTTCCTGGAGGATGCAGGGCATTGGCACTCCAAAAAGATGATAAAATAATGTTCTTCCCTCTGTGTCACTCTGTACTCAGTGGGGTTTGCTGAGATGATGCCTCTGCCCTTAAGTCCACACGGACTTCTTACTGTGTCTGCCTTGTTTGTCGCTGTATCCCATGCCCCAGACCTGAGTCAGCCTGGCACACATAATGTATTTGGGCAATACTTGTGACAGGAAATAACAACACCAAATATAAGCCAGGGACTTCTCATTTGTTATATCATTGAATACAACAGCTCCGTGGGTAGGTGCTATTATTATCTCTGCTTAGATAGAGAAAAGGAGTTCGAATGAGTCACTAAAGTTAATGCGATAGGAAATGGCCGAAGCAGGTTTTGAACCTAAAGCTAGACATGGTGACAAGCCTGTGATCATTCAGGAGGCTGAGGCAAGATGGTTGTGAGTTTGGAGCCAGCCTAGGGTATACAATGAGACTGTAGCTCAATAAGTAAATTAACTAGTTAAGTAGGCATAGATAGATAGATAGATAGATAGATAGATAGATAGATAGATAGATGATAGACGGGTAGATAGATAGATAGATAGATAGATAGATAGATAGATAGATAGATAGATAGATTTGAATCCAATTCTTTATGATCCTTGAATATAGCATTCTCTAGGCCATTAGTGATAGAGGGTGGGTGAGTCTGGGCAGTGGGAATAAACACAGACATGACCTGTGCCTGTCCAGCACTCTTATGCACTTATTTGTGGTGTCAACAAAGTACATGCACTTCAGGTCCTTGTGTATGTGGCCTCGTGTGGACACTGTGTCAGTTCAAACACCTGTCCCTGTGGGTTTGTGAGTCCCCTAGGTCTGAGCGTCCCCACGCTGTCTCCACTTGAGACAATGGTGGTTGAGTTTGGCCCTGAGGTATGTTTAGAGTTCAGCCCTTAGTCTACCTCAAAGGACCCTTGCCAGGGTCCCTGCCCCCCACAGTTCTGCCCATAATTCTACTCCCTTGTTTAAAAGGGCCAGTGGGTTTAATGATTAGTTACTGCCTTGTCGATACCCTCACCCAGAGAGAGGATGAATGGCGAGGCCCTGCCCCCGCCCCGGCACGCACACATATACTGCAGCAGATTGAGGATGAGGGAGGGCCCTGTCACCAAGAGTACTGGGAGGAGGGCTGCTCCAGGGGAGGCTCTTCAGGAACATTACCAGGGCCCCTTCTTGGGATCCTCCAATGGCTTTCACAAAGGTGATGGATGTGAGCAGAATGAACTCCCTTCAGCCACTCTCCAAGTCCCCCGGGTTCTGGGAGGCTATGAATCTTGTGGTTCATGAGAGAAGACCCTTCTTGAGGTAGAGCATGCCTGTCTGCCTTCTCCCTGCCACATGCTTGGAAGTGTGAGAATGTCTGTGTGTGTGTGTCTGCAAGTTTCTAACTTTGCGTGCTTTGGTAACCAGGAAGCCACGTTTTGGACCACATCGACGATTCAGATATCCAAGTCCACGTGGGTCTTTTAAGTGGCTCCAGGTTCCTATGTGGCCATATATGCCCACACCCATATGCACAGCCTCACATGTATCCAGGGCCGGGGTGTATGCAGGTGTCTATCTGTAGAAGTGTGAGTGTGTAGGGTGGGGTGGTAATATGGGTCCTGCTCTGTGTGCCCTTGTCCCTCACAGCAGTCCAGGTGGATGTTGTCCCCATCCTTCTCTGGGTACTGAGGCTTGGCCGTTTGCCTTCCGAAGGCCTGCTGAAGGAAGCTTCCATGCTCCTCCTGTCTATACTCAAAGTAGATTCTGGCGACTCAGATGCCAGGGTATGGAACTCTGGACCCATCTCCAGGCTGTTTCCTCGGACACTCTTGCTGTGCTCTTGAGTCTCCTCATCCGCAGTAACCTCAGGTGTCCCCACTGTCCTCCATCTGAAGCCTCAGACCTCACTCTGCCCCCAACCTCTGCTGTGTCTCTTGGGTCCTCTGGGAACAGAAGCAACTGCCTTCAGTTCATGACTCTCCCTATGGCATTAATGTCTTTTGGGCCATGTCCAAAGCACTCCCACGCTTCATAGCTTCTGATCCCCGACACCTCACCAGTAACCCTACAACTCTGGGCTTCTCTTTAGTTACAGCATCTACCGGCAATCTGGTTTTACTGGACCCAACCCTGAAGGAGAGGCACAGAAACAAAGTGTTCTGTACAGTGGATTGATGTTCTTATGTCAGGACTCAGGGCCTGGGGAGGAAAAACTAGGCCCTGCAGTGGCTCAGGGGATGGACAGGAGGAAGAGGAACTGAGCCTGGCAGATAAGAAATGCTAGGAGTCAGGTCCTTCCTCCAGCAATCACCTGCCCCTGCCACACATACACACTCTCTCTCTCACACACACACACACTCACCCTGTTGGAAGGTGACATTTGCTATTAACCTTATATTGGGCCATTTTGTAAATCAATGTCACTTACATTTAATAACAAGTGTAATCAAAGGAATTATGCAAATTTAATTTGATGCTTCTTGAATTATGCAAATCTGCGGTGCACATAATGTTCTCTGACATGTGCCCGTTGGAGACAGGGAGAGCAAGGGAGAAAGTGGGGAGGGGACAGAGAAGAGAGGCTACACCTGGGAGAACGGGACGACTGGAGGAAAGGGGGCAGTGGACCAGCTGTGGCCCAGGGCATCTCCACCACAGTGAACAGGGATGCGTGATACCTGGTGCCCCATTCTTCTCTTGCCCCTCTCCCTTCTTTAGGCTTTCACTCTTCCCCTCCCCAGACCATGCAAGCCCTTGCTGGGTGCCTGTATTTAATATCTCCTTCTGTGAAATGGGGGTAGCTCCCAATAGCTGACTACTCCTGAGATCGTGACTCGGCATAGAGCGTGGTCCTGAGAGGTCAGGACTGTCCTCCGATTTTCAGCCTTCTACCAGGACCTGCTGTAGCTCTGGGGGGTACAGTGGTCTTTTCTTGCTTTCAATGATCTTGAGGCCTTAGCTGAAGAATTGCACCATGTGACAACCAAATCCTAACCATTTACCTCCAGGCACAGAATGCCAGCCCTAACAGGGAGATGATTCACATGTTGTGTTGATTCACACATTTTCATCTGAGATGACATGCCACAGAAATACTGGTATAATGGTATATATATATATAAAACGAGCCAGTCAAATCTGAGCCCAGGTACTCACAGGGACACATATACAACTGCTACACAGATAATCATGGCATAATTACCAGCATAAAGCTTATAAGCACTCTGGTACATGCTCCAATACATGAATATTCAAAATGTCACTTATTTATATAGCATGTGCAAGGCCCTTGCTTTGATACCTAGTGTGGGGTAGGTGTAGCCCTTGGACACATTTGGACCCATGGGACAGAGACATTGATTCCTAGTAGCCCATCAATCTCAATATAAGCTGATACCTGTAATCAAACTCTTACTAACCCTATGTCTTAGGTTCTCTATTGCTGTGATGAAACATCATGACCAAAAGCAAGTTGGGGAGAAAAGATTTTATTTAGCTTACATGTCCACATTGTAGCCCATCACTGAAGGAAGTCAGAACAGGAACTCAAACAGGGCAGGAACATGGAAACAGGAGCTGATGCAAAGACCATGGAGGAGTGCTGCTTACTGGCTTGCTCCCAATGGCTTGCTCAGTCTGCTTTCTTATAGAACCCAGGACCACCTGCCCAGGGGTGGCCCTCCTCACAATGGGCTGGGCCCTCTTGTATCAATCACTAATTAAGAAAATGCCTCACAGGCCTGACTATAGCCCGATTTTTATTGAGGCATTTTCTCAGTTAAGGCTCCCTCCTCTCCAGTGACTCTAGCTTGTGCCAAGTTGACGTAACACTAGCCAGCACACCCTGACATGTGAAGATAGAAGGTTCAGTCCTAATGTGGACATACCCTCTCGGTTCTCAAAGGCCACTCAGTAGTTTGGGCAGTTCCTGGCTGGAACTGTAGTTTGGGAGTTCCCTCTCTTTCCTGCAAAGGCTTCGATAGATAGCACTGTGTTGGGTCCTGCCTTCAATCTAGCCTGCAAAGATCATGATGCAGTGACCAGAAGAAACTTGTGCAGTGTGAAGAGATGGGCAGGTGACAGCTCTTCTTAAGCCATGGATGCTCATTCGTCACTGGGGGACATCTTGGGAAGCTTTCTTAGGGCTCCAGATGTTGAGCAGCTCCTCCAATATCCTCATCTACCACTTACACTATCACAGACTGGCCTAAGGCATCAGCATAGGCAGGTGTTCCCTAAGTACCGGCCACCGACATCATGACTCATGACTTCCTTTCCTGTGTAAGTTCTGTCTTATATTCATAAGCCACGTGCTCCTTCTCTCTACTCTTTTCTCTGCCCCTCCCCCACACTTGCAGTGGAGAGACCGATTCTGCCAGTCTCCACCCCGTTACATAGATACAGTGACGGGGTGGTAGGTCAGTGGAGGATTGGAGTCCGGGCACATCTGCTGATACTGGCTTAGCAGTGGACCTGCACTGGTGTGTAGATCTTACGATGCATCTTTTCTAAGTGCCATTGTGTCTCCGAGTTTATCCTTGTCACTGGGGTGCCCTGTGTACGTCCATGCTTCGAGTACGTTTGTGTTTGTTGGTTTAGTTTGTAATTTCTGTTTTGAGGCAGGGTATTTTGCTTTGACAATGTCACCACGTGTGTCCTATTTTGTCTGTGTGTCTCGTCTTCTCTTGAATGCCAGTGTGTCTGCACTGTCACAGAACATGCTCTGTTCTACTTCATATACATGCAAGCATGTTGAGTCCTTGCTGTGTTACAGTGAGTGTATCATCACCTTGGAAGCTTTGCAGTGTGTTCTCTGTGTGTTGCTGTAGCTGACTTATCAAGATGTGTGAATCAGCACACTAGAATTAACATGACTTCTCAGTTGACATCATATGCACTTAAATCCATGCCACCATGTCAGAAAGACCCAATCAAGTGTTCTGTGAACCACGTGCTCCAGTGCGCAGGCTGTGAGCCATCATTATGTTTAAGCTGGCAGCATGAGTGTATCACTCATTGTGCTTGTGTTTCTACAGTGTAAGGTGTGTACATTGCCAGGCTTGAGTTCTCAGGGCTATCAGGTATGGAATCAGTTTGATACAATTACATGCATTTTTTGAATTGTCCCCAAATTATGATGGTATTATCCAGTTTGAATGATCACAAAGTGTCTCTGTGTATGACTCTAATTTTGAATTGTTATAGATTATCGTTGTGTGACAATATATTTGCATTCTAACAACATGGCCTGTCTCTCTCCGAGTTGGCACAATGGATAGGACATTGCATTTGAGTTATCAAACGTTTATGCTGATACAACGTGTGACTGTGTGAATCATGTTTCAATTGTCACGCTGTCTATTATCACATATGAGTTATGTGTCTGCACTGACGCTACAGCACTATAACACGTATCTATGAGTATCATGTTTAAGATGTCACAATACGCTTTGCCATGTTGGGAGCATTAGAAACTCTTCTTTGCAATTGTTGAGTGTTCCTAATGCGCAGTAGCACGTTTGGGTTGTCCAAGTGTATGTGTGTTGCCGGGGAGAAGCACCCTGTGTCTGTATGTATGGGACCAGGTTTGAGGTGTCACTGTGCTTGAGCTATTACTGAAGGTCAATGTGATAACCTATTTCTCAGCATGTATTCCATAGTAAAAGACAGAAAGTGAGAGGAGATGAGAGAAGCTGAGTCCCACACTGATGGGAGCCTGAGCCATAATCGAGACAGAGTGGGATGGGGTCTGCTGGAGGTTGGGGACAGAGTGAGATCTAATTGGCCCATGGTGAATTATTCACATGTATAATCCTCGCAGAATTTCAGCTCGGGCAGTGCCAGTAAATGCTGTGCATGTTTAAAAGTCATTTCCATAAGTAAGTGCAATTTCTCTACTGTTTGCCCCTGTTTAATGAAGTGAAATCTTGTTTGCATTCCTCCCAATTTCCCAACGAAAGGCGCCCAACCGTTCGCACCAAAATTACACCGCCCAAATTAAAACTAGGACTCCGAGGGAGGTGAGGGACCGAGGTATTGGGCCTTTCTGGGAGGGCCTGTGAAGGGCTGGGGGCGGCAAGGAGCCAGGCATGAGTTTTTAGCTCATTACTTCCCTATAGTTCTTGCAGTTTTAAGGGCTCCCCACCGTGCCCCCCACCCCTACCTGCCCCTATCATGTCTTTGCCCACCTTTGCTGCCCTCCCTTTTAATAGAACGACTTGGGGTACAAGAGCAGGATATGATATGTTTGTTCATGTGTATGTAAACTACACTCCTGCATGCATTTATGTACATGTACACGTGTGTTTGCATGAAACTGACAATCATATACTGTTACAACTGGGACGATGACTCCCATAAACACACACTGCAATAACAAACACAAATAACCACATATGTGTAATTGTGTAGGAACTCCTGCCTGTATAAACCTGTGGAATTGTGTAGGCCTAGCTTTATGTATTTCAGTTGCTCAGCACTCCATTGCTATGACCTCTTTGTCCGTCCTGAGGGGTGTATGATACCACCTCATGCCTCCCACGGCAAGGTCGCACAAGGACTGAAAGATCAAAGGAATTCCCTCACTACACTCCATCCTCAGTAGTACTCTTCTTCATCCTGTGCAGATCAGCGGGATAACCAGCCTAACCTTCTCCTTGACTACAGCTTGAACAAATGTGCTCTTGAACGAGGCGATATCAAGGCTCCACCTCCCCAAAGCCCCGCCCCCTCTGAGGCAAAATTGCCACTATTTGCTCTAGCACAGAACCCCAGACATCATTAAGAAAGCCCAAACATCATCCAAGGTTACCCTCCTTTGGGTTCAAGAGATGGCACAGCAGGTGAGGTGGGATTGAAGAGAGGCCAGAGACAAGGACAAGCCCACCTACCAAGGCCTGGAATCCCGCTCACCCCCCCTCCATCCCCCCCTCCATCCCCACCCCCGAGAGCTCTTCAGCTTTCCACTGAGAGCTGGAGCTCTGGAGGAGAAGGGATGGGTGGGCTGGGCTCCCTGAGTGTGGTTGTGCAGCCCCAGATTTGGGGAGATAGTCACTTTCATCATCCCCTCCTCTCTGCTGCCCCCTTCTCCAGCTGGCCGCTCAGCCTGGCTAGAACCCACCAAGTAAGTCACACAGCTACCCTGAGACCACCACCCACACATTCCCTCGTTCCTCCTCAAGACCCATCTGCAGGAAGCTGATGAGAGCTATCAGAGGCTCCAGGTCTGGGGGGTCTGGAGCAGAGGAGATGCGGGGTGAACTCTCAGGAGACAGAGACATGAGAGCTGTCCCTAGAGAGCCCTTCTCTAGTACCCACATCATGTCCCTGAGGAAGCAGGATGCTCAGGCAAGAGGGCATCACCTCCTACTGTGTGATAGTCTGCTATCAGTGTTGTAGCCCCAGACTCAGACTTCTGCTCCCACAACTCAGAATGACTGTCGGTCCCCACTGCCCAAGTGTCCACATTCCTTCTGCTGCCAGGCAAAGCCAGCTCTTCCCTGTAGGTCCCTCCAACCTCTTTTTCCAGGGTCAGCTCCTGTTGCTTCCCACACACACCCTCAATGCATGTAAGCAAGTAGAGACACTGAACATTTCTCCACCACTGCCACCACGCCCTTTGATGGTGTAGTGCTCTCCCTTCTGCCTGAGAGACCACATTGGCCTCGCCCAAGCTCTTCCGGTTGGGTTCTAAGACTCATCAGGGCCGGATTTGATGCCGCTTTACAGGACTTTCATGCTGGCCCCAGCAAAGTAGTAATTCTTGGAGCAGTTTCTAGACCAGACCTAGTGGGTTCAGTTCTACGCTTTAGACTTTAAATACCCTGGGGCAAGGGGAGGTAGTATTAGGGGGGCTGATTGGGGGGGGGGAATGAGTCAAGGAGTCAAGGAGCCCAGCCCAGCAGAATTAAACCCCAGCCCCGGCTCCCCATGCACCTGTCTTTGTGAAGACAAGGCCTCACGTATCTTAGAGTGCTATACTGGTCTCCTCTCTGAGTGCTGGGAACATAGATAGCACCCAATCCTGGCTTATGTGGTACCAGATAGAGGTCCAACCCAGGGTGTTTGAATGCTAGGCAATCACTCTACCAACTGAACTACAGTCCCAGCCTCCCACTCTCTCTTCTTTTTGTGGTTTTCTTCTGGCAAAGACAGAACTATGCACTCCAGCCCTAGGTAAGAGAGCCTCGGGACCTTCCTGCTGCCTGGAGAGCTGGTATGGTGTTACCCAGGCTACTTTCATTCCTGGGGTCCTTCCCTGTTGATGAGGGGGACTGCAGTGATGTCCTTACCACCCCATTTCCCTCCTGGGCCTGCCTTCCTTATGAGTACTTCCAACTAGGATACCCCAGACCCTTCTCCACGCCCTCCACTCAAGCCCCTAGACCCAAGACACTCTTAACAATTTTCTGGAATGACTACCCCAGGCTTCTATCTTGGATTTAGCTCTTGAGTGAAGAAGACCCATCACCAAATCTTCAAGAAACCTGGACACTCACATTCTTTCACCAAATCATCATTTTCCCTGACCTTGGTCCCACTGCCCCCAAACCAAAATCCATATTCCTTCTGCCCTCCGGCACTTCACCATAGGCCGCTCCAGGCAGGGTTCCTTTGCTAGACCAAGACCTGATGCAGTCCAAATCCCTAAGAGGGTTCACTGGATTTCTACACGGACTCCCAAGCTCACTACTTTGTCAAGCCAACCCGGACAACCTTGCAAGGGGAGGAAAAGGGGTGGGGGTAGAGACAGGAAGGAGGCGTGGACTTCAATCTGGAAGGTCTCACTAAGACCCTTCCCCCTCCCCTTAGCAAGTCTGGGAACTCAGTCCCAGCCTGGTCTTTGCTCCCCCGCCCTCATCTCTGCACGCTTTCATCAGAATTCAATTTCCGCCCGTAAGTGACTCCGCGGGCCCCTGATCCTTCTCTTGATGAATGAGCCGCCCGGCCCGGCCCCGTCCGTCACCGTCACCCTCTCCTCGGCCCCGGCCGCGGCGGCCCCCAGCCCTCCACCCCTCCTGCAAACGCCTGCCTCGACCCCCCACAGCTCCCACCCAGCCGACCGCTGCTTGCACCTCCTCGGGTTCCTCCCCCACCTTTCAACAGCACGCCCCACCCCCATACTCTTGGCTTTTCCTGATCCCCGACTCTTGTCTCTCTGAGTGACTTTATCTCTCTATCTCTGAGCTCTCTTGCTCGCTCTCCCTCTTTTTCCCTCCCTCCCTCCCTCCTTCTCTCTCTCCCCTCCCTTTCTCCCCTTCCCACCCTCCTTCCTTCTCTCTCTCCCTCTAACACCTCTATTCATCTCTGGGAGCAACATCATTTATTTTGCACTTCCCAGATAATTTACTTTTTTTCCCTTCTACAGGAATTCTCCATTTCCCTATAAAATGAAAATTCATCTAGAATTACATCTTATGTCATCATTATGTTTATTAAGCGTGGATGATGTATATGAACAGGACGGGCTTGCTGCTGAGTGCTTAATGGTGCATAAGATTAAGCCGAGGCTCTCAGCTGCGCAGCGACTCCCCTCCGGTTCCCATGTTGTCGAGGCATGCTGGGAGTACAAGTTCCGAGCGCACGGCCAGGTGAACGCGCCGCCACTGTCGCCTGCTCCCCGCCCCCCAGTCCCCCCCTCCCCGGGGTCCCGCCAGGCCCACTGTCGCAGGGCTGGGGACGCCAGCCCAGCCTGCGCCTCCTAGATACCCGGACTCAACAGCCTGGCCCCGGAGCCACCAGCACCCCCACCCCATACCCAGGTTGGGGACCCTGTCAGCCTCTGGGTTCTTCCCTCTGGACCCCAGGGGCCGCGAGCGCCCCCTCTCGCCGGGTCGTTTGTTCATAGCTCGCCGTGCTCTGGGCCCTGGTTCTCTTTCTCCCTACCATGTTTCCTGGGGTCCTTGTTTTGCCGTCACTGTGTTTCTGTCTCTCTCCCTCCCCCCTGCCTTTACTTCCCCCTCTCTCCTAGGCTGCATCCGTCGGTCTTTCCGCCTCTTGCGGTCTCCCTCTCTCCCCCTCTCCCCTCTCCTCTCTCCTGGCGCTGGCGGCCACCGCACTGCAGCGTGGCACCAGCAGTCTATGACAAAAACATTATCCTTCTGCTGCTAAACAATCCAATAAACCTCTCCACAGGGAGAAAGTTAACCTCTTGTCTCTTCGGCTGATGCCTTCCCGCCCACGTGACTGCTGCCACAGTAAATTCAAATCATTAGTCTCCTCACCCCATCAAAAAACTTCTATTAGTAATGGAGACCTCGCCGGAGACCTTCCGCGGAGAGCGCTGCCTTCCCAATTCCCAGTGGAAAAATTCTGCGCGAAAAACTAATTCTACTTTTAATAATCTGTCATCAGGACCAGAGGCAGTCATAAATTATATGGGAGCGCGTGCGAGAGCGCGCCACAAGAGGGAAATCAGGGCGAAAAATCAAAGCCCAAGTTTGACAAACTTTCCTGAAGATAAATAATAACTTACAAACAGGATTAGTTGTAAAGTCACGCTCCGGCGCGCAGCCACCGCGGCAATCATGTCTGCCGAGGGCCGCCACCGCCGAGGCACCTGTCACCCGCCGCCACCGCCTCCGAGCCTTCCTCCTCGTCCGCCTCTTCTTCCTCCCTCCACCCTCCTCCTCTTCCTCGCCCTCCACCCTTTCTCCCTCGCCCCCCCCCCACTCCCTTTCTCCTCTCTGCTTCTTCCCAACTGTCCCCATCTGGCCCCTGGCCTTCCTCTCCCTCCTCTTCACCCTCCTCCTCGCTCCCTGGTCCTCTCGGCCTGCAGTGCCAACGAGGTTCATCCGTCTGTCGGGCCGCCAGGCCTGACTCCTTCCCTCCCCCACCCCACCTTCCAGGGTCCCCAGCTGCCAGGACCAAGGTCAATGAAGGGTGAGCGGATTCACGGGAGCCCGGTTTCCCGGGGCGATAACCCCAAGTGGAGGCTCAGCGTGTGAAAGACAATGTGGGTGCAGCCCGAGGACCCCGTCCCTGCTGCCCTCCCCTCTCTGACCTCCCCATCCCAAATCTCTGCTCCCTCCCTGCCCCCACCCACCCGAGTGTCCGGAGACCGGCAGGCCGCGCGCGGGGTGGGGGCGCAGCGCGACCCCTAAGTTTATTTGTCTGTGTTAGTGTAGGGTGGCGGCCCGTGGGCTGCGCCTGCCTGAGGGCCCGGCCCCCCCAGCTCGACCCTCCCCCACCCCACCCCTCCCGCGCCCCGCACAATCTCGGCGCTGACAGCCGAGTGGGTGATAAATGCCGGCGACGCGGGGAAGGAATTGCGCAAAATAAAGAAGCATGTTCCAACAAGTCCTGTCAGGATTGTATTGATTTAATCATCTGCAGAAATACACATTCTGGATTACTGTAGCGTGCCCGGGCCGGGGGAAGGGGCGGGCCGGCCTGCCGGGGCCGCGCAGGGAGGGGCGGAGAGAGATGAAGGGGAGGGCGGAGCCGCTGGCCCGGCCCCCCAGGCCACGCCCCTCCGTGCTCTTTGCGGGCCCGGAAGGCTCCCACCTGAGAGGTGCCAGGGAAAGCCAGGTGGGGTAGCAACTTGGAGATGCCAACTCCTGAACGAGGCCTGCCGGGCGGGCCTTGGCTCCTCTGCCCCTAGGGACCTCAGTCTAGACTCTAGATGTTCTAGACTGGAGAGTGTCAAGGGATCCCAGAGCTGACGAGCGTCCAGGGGGCGGAATAGGGAGAGTAGGGACTGGGGGGTGGGAAGGACGAGGAGAGGAAGACAAAGAGTAAAGGCCCTCCAGGGGGCCTCTTCTTGAACCGGTTTGAAAGGGTTTATTCCCTGCTCCAGCGAGGACCCAGACCTCTGCAGCCAGGCACCCCAATACCACCTCCTCGTGGAGCTGGCCTGTGCCTGTTGTTGCTGCCGGGGGTGGGGGGTAGAGAGGCCATGGCCGCTTTCAGTGCTGGGGGGTCCATGGGCCCACATGTCACAGGTGCCCCCCAAGGTTTAAGCAGACCAGCAAACAGCTTCTGGCTTCTCTTCCTAGTCCGGGTTAGGGTACTCAGCGTGAGGAACTGGGACAAGATGGATTATTTTGATTGAAATCCTGGCCTTTTGGAAAAGCACACTCATGGAGCGGGGTTGGGGAGGGAGGTCGGTAACCAGCCCTGAACTAGAGAAGAAGAAAAGAAATCAATTCACCCAAATAAAATGATTTGACATTTAAACTCATTGGCTTCTCCCAACTACTAATATCCCCATTATACAGGTGGAAAAGTGGAGGTTCAGAGAGTTTAGGTTTATTCAAAGTTATCCTTAGGGTAGATTTGGGAGCCTACCTTTGAGACCCTTCAGAACTCTCCAAGGTAAGAAGCCTGAAAGTTCCTATGGGTTCCAGAACTGGGTAGAAGGTGACGGAGAGACAGGTGTGAGAGACCTTGAGAACCAGGTCTACTCACAGCAAAACTTGCCCAGTGCAAAGCCTGGTTTTGGAGGCTGATGCTTAGCCCCTCCAGAGGGGTTTGGAGACCTATAGACATGGGCTTTCATGTGGGTGAAACCATGAAAAGGAAAAAGAAAACCACAGTAAGTTCTGCAGATACCAGCTGCAAATTGTTCTGGGGAAAAGTCGGGAAGAGAGGGAATTGTGGGAAGGGGGTGGGATGGAGCTTTACCTCAAATCAGAAAGTGTCCCTGAGCTGGGCATGGTGGTGCATGCCTTTTCAGCACTCAGGAGGCAGAGGCAGGTGGGCCTCTGGGAGCTCAAGGCCAGCCTGGTCTTCAAAGCCAGTTCTAGGGCAGCCTGGTCTACGTAGCCAGTTCCAGACCAGCCAGGGCCTCGTAGTGAGGAAACCTTGTCTCAGGCACCAACAAATAAGTCACAGAGGATGTGTGGGGTAAAACCCTTGGGAGGGACAGACAGACGTTATGGACAGACTTCATCAGAGAGTCTTCACCAGTGAAATCACCCTGAGTGACCCGCCATTGAATGGAAAGCCAAAAGGAGGAGGAGCGACTGATCACAGAAATGACAGATCATGAAAGACAGACAGACAGACAGACTTTTCAGCCTCAGTGGACCACAAGCCTGGAGTAGATGGGAATAACTGACCAAGGGAAATGAAATGCAATTTATCTCTTCGCATGGAAAGGGTGGGCTGGGACACAGGGTGCCAGAAAGAGGGGGTGAAGGGTGGAGCAGAGAGAACAGGGACCGCCCTTGGGGAGAGATTAAGCGTCTGGCTCCCTCAGCTGTGGGAAGGGTGCTGGCCGCCCTTTCCTCCTAACCTGCATCCATTCGGCCCGTCGGAGCCCAGGAAGGACAAGGACACATTTGCTCAGTTAACAAACATTTTGAACAAGCTTGTGCTCTGCAGGTCTCCTAACAAGGCTGTGACGCACACAATAGCACAGCCTCCTCATGGCGCAGCATAGGGTACGGAGACAAGCTTTAATTGGCTCAAGGGTACCCCATTAGCAGCAACCCAGGATCTCTGAACCCTCTCTCTGTACTAGCATACGAGGTCAGTTACCAGGGACCTCGCTTCAATCCCATCATGGCCATTTTTATGACCTTGGCCAGTACCCTGGTTCGGGGCCTCAGTTTCCACATCAGTGAAGTGGGAGAATGGGGCCAGTGCCAGCCAGGAGCCTTTTCAGACCAAAAGATCCAAAGATGTGCGATTCATCCTCAACGACCCCCATTTCCTGGTCCTCACTCACCCCCTAACAGCCCACCAGCCCTAGCCCCACGCGCGATTCCAGCTCTCTGCCCCGCCCGCTCCCCGCAAGCCCGCGCGTGACTTTAGCGCGCGCGCGCAGCTCGTCCCGGAAGGTCACCTCCTTCATCACGGATTCTATTTGCATCCGGAATCGCATGTACATGAAAAATGTGTCCGCGTGCGGCCCCGACTGCAGACGCAGATGAAATTCTGTGCCGAGCCTGATGCGCGGTAACCTTTGCAGATGGCGCCGCTATTGCTGAGAAATGGATTGCTTAATAAAGCGTATCATCCGGCATATTTGCTGCTTGGCTAGCCAAATAGAAGTTGTTTTTTGCACAAATTTCCTTGTCAAATTTGTCAATGTTCATGTCATTTTTGCTTTAGGTCACAGAGCAAGGTGCAAATTCCTGGCATCTTTACTAGTTGCAGCCAATTTCGGCGATTTCGGCGGTGACGGGGATTCTCCGAGGAGTCGCGAGCCCACGTGCGCCCGCCTGTGTAGCCCAGAGAGCTCAGCCCCAACACCTCCTCCCGGAAGCCCGTTGGGCCCATCCCAGTTTGGAAGGAAAAGCTCAGAGTCTGGGAGGAGGGCGTTTTCCTTCTCCTAGTGACCGGCCCCAGTGCCTCCCACTCCCAAACACAGAAAGCTCATAGTGAGTTGGAGATACGCACGGGGCTTGGGTTCCTCCGAGCTAACTCCTTTAGCCAAACCTGGGAGTTCTTCCCTTCTGTTTCCCCCAAAACTCTACAGAAGAACCCCAGGAGGTGGGAAGGGGAGCATTCTTGTCATTTCACCAGAAACTTCCTTGCCCAATGGCTCCTCACTGCACCCCCAGCCAATGCCCCAAATCAGGCTAATGTACCACCCCACAGGGGCTTGTCTGTGCGTCCATTCCCTCCTCCTATCCTTCATGCTCACATTAAGGGATTCCAGGCCACTCCACTTCCTGAGGGAAAGGTGGGCAAACAGGTGTCCGTGGGCAAGACGGGAGCAAAAACAAGGGCACTAGGAAGTGGGGGGGAGCGGGTTTCCACCATCGAGTCTCAGTTGCTGCCTCGGGCCAGGCTCAAGAGGAGTCCAAGACAAGAATGGTGGTACACGCCTGTAATTCCAGCAGTCCGGAGGCTGAGGCAGGAGGGTGGCTGTGAGACCAGCCTGGGCTACAGAGTAAGAGCTTGCCTCAATACACACACACACACACACACACACACACACACACACACACACACACACACACACACACAAGTTCAAGCTGGTCCAGAACACTGGTTATCCTGAGGTGTCACTTGGGTGACTGAGCAGGTCCAGAACTTGGTGCATGTGGAGAACCAATGTATTTCCACTCAGCTGAAGCCGGCAAACAGCCCCAGGTTTGCTGGGCTCTCTCCTGAGTTTGTTACACAGGTTGTCTCAGACTCCACCTCAGCAGCCCTGGGAGGCATTGACGATTCCCATTCCACAGGTGCAGGGTCGGTTCTAGGAAGCGGACCTAACTGGGGGTTTGGCTGATGTTGGCAGGCTGGTGGAGGGAGGCACAAAGAGAGGGACAGGGCGACAAGGAAGCGGGCGGAGCAGGGTCACCGAGAGCTTGTCCTGAGAGACCAAGAGTGGGGGAGGGGCGAGCAAGATGAGCAGGACAGGCAGGACACTGGGGGGCATGTATGGAGAACAGGGGGGCATGGGAACAGGTGTGTGGCAGACAGACATCTGAATAAGACATAAAGGGACAGATATAGGAACGTTCTGAGGACATGAGGAGGCAGCCAGCAAGTACAGAGGAGGGATGAAGGCTAGTTGTGGGGGTGTGGATGTACCTGTAGGTGTTTGAGGTTGAGAGGCAGGAACACAATGACCATGAGAAGTACCAGTGAGAAGTGACAGTGGGTTCCAAGACACCGAGGCTGTCTGTGTTGACTGTTGTATTCCCAGGTCCAAACCCAGAGTCTGGCGCATTGGGGAGACTGAGGCAACATTCGTGTGGTCACTAGATGGACCAAGAGGTTGGTTGGATACAGGTACCTATCAAGGTGTATTGGTAACAGTGATGGAGAGATGGGCAGATTTAACATGACATTCTAGGCAAGTCTGGTTTTTCCGCACACTGGGGCAGACTGGGAAATGGTCAGATCTGCATCCCAGACTGGGATGGGAGCCCAGTAAATTGGGGGCAGCAAAACATTAGATGATGGAGGGTAGGGGTAGGGTGGGTGGGGAGGACTGCCGTCGGATTATTAATGGCCATGCGTTGACTCAATTAAATCCAGCCTGCTTTTGTTGGCAGGCCTCCGCAATTATGCATCTCATTACGGGCGGCCGCCCAAATGCATCCTGGGAGGAGACCAGAACTCCAAATTAACTTTTCTTGGCGCTGCGGGGGCTGGTTGGCCCGCACTGCCTGCATGGCAGCCAATCAGTGTTGGCTCCAAAGGGGCGGGGTCAAAAGAAGGGCGAAGGTTGGGGGAAGGTAGGCTGCCAGGTCTGAGATGGGGCTAAGCAAGGTAAGTAGAGGACTCATATGTCCATCCAGAATCAAAGTCCCCTTCCCATCAAAGAGCGTACCTGGGTGTTGGGGCTTAGCCTAGGAGTTTGAGCCTGTCTTGACTCCTCTGTAGGTGATACAGCCCGATTATGATCACAAAGGACTCCAGTACTCTTCACCTCCCTACTTTCCATCTATATGTGGCCTAGACTGAATCAGTACCACGGACATTGCATCACCCCCTCAACCATGAGATCCCTGGAAGGAAGGATGGCAGAGCTGAGCGGGCAACCTCCTGGATGTAGGAGGCCACTCTGGAGGTTGGCTCTTCTGGCTTCTGCCCTGTTGGGTGTCACGTGTATTGTAGGGTGTGCATGTTTGTGTGGGTGTTGATGTGAGAGAGTCTGCTCCCATCTTGCCTCTGCAGTTACACCACCAGTATAAAGCGCTTCATTAACCTGTCAGTCAAAGCCTGATTCTCCCCAGCTCTCCCACTCCGGTCTGGAACAGCCCCTGCTCTGTGAGTCCCTGCACATGGTGCCATTCTGGGGCCACGTGGGGCCTCTCCCTGTGTGAACATGGCTGCTCTTACCTCACTGCAAACCCCTAAGTATTTCTGCCTTACCCAGAAGAGTCTGAGGCCTGTGTTGCTGAGGCATAATATGTGTACAATAGAATATTGTCTGTGTGTGTGTGTGTGTGTGTGTGTGTGTGTGTGTGTGTGTGGCCTTTGTGCAAGCCATGGGTGTGGAATGGCTTCTAAAAAGAGAGTATCTTGGACTAATATGGGGAGGTGCGGTTTGGAGCTGTGCAGCTTTAGACGAGTTACCTCCCTTTTCAGGGCATTAGGTGATGCTGTTTGCACTAGATGATCTCTGATGTCCTTCTACCTTGAGCCCCAATAAGTGTGGTTGATTCATGACCTACAGAATTTTACATGTGTGTTTACAAGTGCCTATGTCCTCTCCCAGCTGTTTTTCCCTCCCACAGATCCAAGGTATATGAGCAGAAGGCTGGTGGCTGCTGCAGCCCTAAAATCCAGAGGTTGTTCCTCAACTAGGATCTGAGATTCCACGTACCGCCATCCACTGGTGTCCACTCTAGGAAGAGACACACAGGGTTGCGCTCACACTAATACTATAACCAAATCCCGCTGGCTCTGTATCTCCTATGCAGAGCCAGACTAAAGAAGCCATGGGCCCAGGCAGTCCCCACCCTTGCAAACATTGCCCACAATGCTCAGGGTCTCCTGAAAACTGCAAGCTTCCCAGTTTGGGGGCCTGGGCTTGCTGCCACCTGCCAGGCCCAGACAGAGGAAGAGGATGCCTCGCACAACAGGGGAGGGCGCTGTTCACATCACTTGTGCCTTCTTTATTGTGTGTTAATGAAACCCTCTTTCTTCTGGGTGTTTAATTCTTTCCATCTATTATGTTTAGACAACTCATTAACAATCATTCGTTATAATTAGACTTCGGTTTTAGGCTCCTTTCTCCAGGGAAGCAATGCAAAGCTTTTGCCACGTCTTTGCATCATAAACAGCTTCTGGGTCTCTGGTTGCCACCCCTGTCCTGTCCCACCCTAGCCACTGTCCTTCTTTTTGCTTTCCTTACTTCCTTCCCTCTGTCCAGCCCCTGCTCCAAATGTAGGTGTGAAAGTGGAGAAAAGGAAATTGATGAGTGCATGCAAGACCCCCAAACTGCTCCCAACGCTTTTCTGGCCTGGCCCATGCCTTGCTGAATGACTCTAGTGGGTACATGAGAAGGAGAGCATTTCTAGAAACAGTCATCTCAGACCGTAAGATGGAGTACCAGGCTGCTGTGGCTCCCAGCTCCCCCAAAGCTCTCTGCTTGCAGGCTCCAAGAGCTCCCAGGTGGACCCACATATATATGACTATGCTTGCACATACATACACACACACACCAAACAGACACACACAGGTGCTGTGTAGTCTGTGTAACTGATGCTTCAGCCACTTGCCATGGCAGAGGAGTCTTATTTTTTTTAAATATATTTTATTTTATTCTTTTATGTGCATTTGTGGTTTTGCCATGGGTGTCGGTGTCCCCTGAAACTGGAGTTACAGACAGGTGTGAGCTGCCATGTGGGTGCTGGGAATTGAACTCAGGTCCTCTGGAAGAAGAGTCAACGCTCTTAACCCCTGAGCCATCTCTCCAGCCCAGCAGAGAAGTCTTTTGTGATGATTTTTCCCTTTATGAAAAACTGGCATACTGGCTCTGACTCTCCTAAATTCCTTCAAGTTTAAAAAGGGGGCCCCTTATCTAACCCTTTTGGTCTTAAGTACCGTAGGCTCTCACATCCATGAATGAATGTTTGCTGGGGAAAAAAAATCTGAGTTTTGGTGAAAGCAACGTGGGTATTAGAGCCAGACTCGGTTAAATCTCAGCTCTCTTACTGTCGTATGGCACCGGCTAAACCTCTCGCTGTCTCAGTCTGCTCATCTATAAAACATGGATAATAATGTCGGCTTTGAAGGGGCTCTGTGAGGATGACCAGGCAAGTGAGAATGTAAAGTGTCTGGCATTTTATAGGTGCTTGACCCGTGGTAGCTACAATAATTAATACTAGTGAATGCTTGTATCAATAATTTATGAGTAACTATAATAACAATTTGAGGAAGAGGCCTCGTGGGGGTATCCTAGGCAACTTTCCTTCTGTTGGGCAATCTTTTCCACGGCATTCTAAATGGTGCAGAGGCCTGGACAGTAAGAGCTGGGTGCTGTCCGGCATCACTGTTGAGCGGATCTTAGGAGAAAGGTTCTTTTTAGATTCGGTTCCATCTGCCTCCTCCAACTTTCCCCACTAAGCCCAGAGTCACTCAGGAGTCTCTGACTGCCACCCCTGTGTGACAGTGACCGCCCTGATGGAGAGGAGGCAGGACACGGGACAGAAAAATGCCCTGCAAGGTAGGAGGAGGGCGAAGGAGAGACAGAGAGGCTGATGGGAGAGGCAGGGATGGGGAAAGGCTGGACTCCTCAGAGGCTGCGGGAGCCACAGGAGGGGAGACAGAGACTGAGAGGGGCACCGGGGGAGAAAGATTTTCTATCAACAAAACAGCAGGACAGATCTGGCTGGTCTCTGGAAACATCTTCATCCGCTGCTGCCCGAGGCCAGCGCTAAGCTCCTTTTAGCTCATTACTGGCAATTAGTGCTCTGGGCCCAGCCTAGGGGAGGGGGTACTGTTAGCTCTCACTCCCCTGGACACATACCACACACCATGAATCAAGTTGACAATTTTGCCCAGGCCTGTCCTCCTCGGCCTGTTGTGTGTGTGGAATGGGAAGCATGGATCTGCATGGAATGGAAGTGGATGTGTGCTGCCATGATGTCGGAGGGCAGGAAGTGAGGGTGTACATATGGATGCAAGACCGTGTAAAGGAGCGAGAAGTGTATCTGTGCACGAGTGTATGTGTGAGTGTGTATATGTGTGAGTGTGTGCACAAATGTGTGTGAGTGTGAATGTGTGTATGTTTGTGTGTGCATGAGTATGTGTGAGTGTGAATGTGTGTGTATGAGTGTGTGTAATGAGTGTGTGAGTGTGTGAATTGTGTATGTGTGTGTTTGTGTGTGCATGAGTATGTGTGAGTGTGAATGTGTGTGTATGAGTATGTGTAATGAGTGTGAGTGTGTGAATGTATGTATGTGTGTGTTTGTGTGTGCATGAGTATGCGTGAGTGTGCATGTGTGTTGTATAGGGAGTGCTGTATGTGAGTACTTTGTAGGACAAAGTGCAAAATAGAAATGTATAAAAACTACATAAGGACAGATAGTATGCGTACACATGCTGGGGATAGGTATGAGAATGGGGATGGATGGGCTGCATTTGGGAGCTGTGACTTTGAGGTTTCCATTGCCATGTTCTCCCTTCTGGGTGCCTGATCCTTGGGACTGGATTTTAGGAGAAAGAAAAGAAGTAGGCAGACTCCAGCATTCCTGCCTGTGTCGCTCTACACAGAAGGCTTGCTCTTTGGAAAACTCGGGGCTCTGAAACAGGAAACTAAGGATCCTCAAGGAGAATGATGGGAGACAACTGTAATTTTCTCATCTTTTCTTTTCAGGTGTCTTAACACATCAAGGACAAGAAAAATATAATGGTGGCCACAAGACAATTTAAAATGTATCTTTTGAGCTGGGAGGTGGTGGCGCACACCTTTAATCCCGGCACTAGGGAGGCAGAGGCAGGTAGATCTCTGTGAGTTTGAGTGGCCAGACTGGTCTACAGAGCGAGATCCAGGACAGCCAAGACTGTTACACAGAGAAACCTGTCTCAAAAAACAAACAAACAAACAAAAAAACCCAAGTAGTAGTAGTGGTGATGATAATAATAAACATAAATAAATAAAATGTAGTTTTGACCGTGATCGTTACAGAAAGGTAAAACAAAGTGGGGACAATCAATACCTTATTCAAACCAAATAGCTAAGTTATACCATCTTCACAAGTAGGTAATGCGTTTTAAAGTACAGAGACAGTTCACATTTTCTTCATGCATCTATCTATCTATCTATCTATCTATCTATCTATCTATCTATCTGTCTGTCTGTCTGTCTGTCTGTCTATCTATCTATCTATCTATCTATCTATCTATCTATCTTTTATCATGAGGCAGGGTCTCATTCTAGATTTTATTTATTTATTTATTTATTTGTTTGTTGTGAGGTGGGGTCTCATTCTAGATTCATTTATTATTGATTGATTGATTCATTTGTTGTGAGGTGGGGGTCTCATTCCAGCCAAGGCTGGCCTTGAACTCATGGCAGTGCTGATATTACAGACAGGAGCCCTCAGGCCTCCCTTTCCTTTCCTAGTTCTCATGAGTGCTCCCCACCCCACATCATCTGGGAGAGTTTGAGAGTCTGAGTCTGAGAATCATAGAGAAACTAAAGTAGGCAGGGGACTGGAAGAGATGGGGAAAGGCCAGGGAGAGAGGGGGAGGTTAGGTCAGCTTGCTGCTTTGAAGGGACACGATGCAGAGGGTGACCAGGAGTGGTCACGGACAGAACTGGAATTTCTAGGTGACTTTTCAGACATTGGCCCCATTAGCCTCTGAATTATCAGTCTTCTCAGCTTCCCAGATTCTGGCACCCATCTCCATCTCCATCTCCCTTGCACTTCCAAGGCCGACTCTACCTCCATCTCCGCCCCTCATCAACTCCATCTCTTGCTTGCATGTGTCTCTACGCTCCTCAGCCCTTCACCCTCAGCTCACTGCCAGGTCTCACGTGTCCTCTTTCTCGCCAGCCCCACTCAGGGGTTGTGGAACAGGGAGAGAGGCCTGGAGTGGAGATTCCGAATGGGGGGTGAGGCCTGAGCTGGCAGCATTTCCAGGAGAGAAAAGGAAGCAGGACCCTCCCAATCCCCTCCCATCCTCTTACCCTACTCCCACCCCTCCCCCACGGGGCTGCCGTGATTCCACAGTCTCAGGGCTTGAGGGTCTCGGGGCCCCTCGCTAATGTAAGGTTATTGTAATTGATATGAAGGTAATTGATAATGTGTTACGGTGAATAATGTCTTCAATTTTCTGCTAAATCCCATTTTTGTAGCCATCTGGGCTCCTCCAACTGCCCCCCTGGGACGCTGGGTAATAGAGAGTAATTATTCTCAAGTCATTTACTTTTTCAAAGTGTTTAGTGCTTATCTGTTTTACAATTAAAATGGAAACGACCCTGATTCACTTCCTTTCTTTTTTATTTAAATAGCACTCACCCCCCCACACCCCCACCACACACTCTCAGTCACACAAAACCACACTGGCACACAACCCTCAGCACATACACACATACACACACACAGAGTCTTCTTTGCCATGTTCAGAAAGACACAAAAATGCATGTATCTTTTCTTTGTCAGACACACACAAAAACCGTACATGTACAAGTTGACATCCAGACAGAGACACAGCCTCGGTAGTACAGACAGACAGACACTCCCTTTGGGGACTCCTTTGGTGTCAGTGGGAAGATTGGGGGTAGGCACTGTCAGGGTGAGGGACAGGGACCAAGAGTCATCACAGATGTGTGTGTGAGCATGCAAGGTTTGAATATGGAAGATGCATCCCATGAGTGTGTCTGAGTGTTCAGAGCGTGGGTTCATGTAAGGATAAAAAAAAAAGTGTGAATTGAAGCAAGAATGTGAGAGCTAATTCCTGGTTCTGCTGCTGTGTCCAGGTGTGATTGTTGGCTTGGACAGGTGTATGTGGCGTGGGTGTTCACATCCGGTTGACACACTGAGGAAGGCTCCTGGGGAATCGTCACAGCTGAGATCCACTTCTCGGGATCATGATGAGAGCGGACGGACCAGCAGAGGCACTGGCCACACCTTGCTGCGTGGGCCCAGGACCCCCAGCCCCACCCTGTGAAATGTGACCTACTTATTTTAACTGAGAATGCCAAAGGAAATGGTTCCATGAGGGACCAGGACAGGCAAGGGGAGAGGGCGGAACCCTCTTGACCGACCATTGACCCCTCTATCAGTCTCCTACTGAATTCTCCCTGACCACCCCCCACACCCTCCCACTGCTTGATCCTCACCCATGCCTCGCTGAACCCTGATCCTGGATTAATGTGTGGAGGCAAGACCTGCCTTACTGTGCTCCGCGGGAGGTGCCCTGTTACCACAGACTTCCTGTGGCACCAAAGTCTATGACCACACACACTCCAAATCCTTCTATGCAGCCTGGAGAGACATCTCTCCACGGTCACACAAGGCTGTCTCAGGGAGGACAATTAGGCACCTCAGGAGGACACTTGAGTCTATCACTTAGGTGGCCTAGGAGCGCAAGTTCAGGGCCCAGTTCCCACTGTCCACATGGGGAAACTGAGTCACAGCATGGACTAGGATGGCCAGGAGCTCCAAAGGGAGCCAAGCTGCAGGGGACCCAGGGAGCTCCTGGCTTTGTCCCAGCACCCACTGCCCCCACCATCTCCAGCTCAAGTTCTCCACCCCCTACCACTCCTGACTGGACACCCGGGATCCCCCAGCTCCAGGCGGGCTGACCTAGCAACCCTTACCCCCAGGTCCAGAGGAAAGCAAGTGCGGCTAAGTCCTCAGGGAGGAAGTGCTCGTGGCAGAGAACACCCCTTAAGTCCACCCAGCGCACTTTCTGGGAAAGCTCCATGGCTTCCTTTTGGACTTTTGCTTTTTTTGGAACGCAGGAGGGGGTGACATGGGCGGGGAGCGGCTTCCTGTGTTCTTTCTCTTCTCCTTGGCTCTCGAGGAATCCTGCGTTTGTCTTGATTTGGTCCTGATTTCTGTGTTTCGTCTTGTTCGCTCTCCACTTCTTTCTGCAGGCCGTCTGTCTGTCTGTCCGCCAGCCCGTCCGTCCGTCCGTCCGTGGCACTCCTCTTCCGTTCTCTGCCTGACTCCCCGGTTCCATCCCTGTCCTTCGGGCCCCCTCCCTGACTCCGGCCTCTCACACCTTCTTGGAAAAGTAAACATTTAATTTTTTTTTTTCTGTTAATAGATTTAATGTTCATTTGTTGGTAGCCCAGGGGCAGAAACGCGTGACATTTCAAATAATTGTTGTTTCAGGGGTATCCTCTGGAGGGAAATGCGGCAAAAGTGTGGAGAAGATTTAAGCAAATGACTGTGTCAGCTTCTATTTACTCCTGACAGGATCGCCGGGGGCACGGCTGCAAGATAACCATTAGCGCGGCCGCCGATAAAGCGGGAGGCTGCATTTCTAAAGGCTCCGCGGCCATTACGGGAAAGTTAGTGTGAAACATGTTAAATTATCCCCAAAGTGGAGCGAGCCGGGGAGCGGGGGAGGGGGGGCCGCGCCGGGAGAGCCACCGCGCCTGCGCCTCCGCGGGGGCCGCAGCGGGAAGCGCTCCGACCGGGTGGGGCTCGGTGCCGCGCCCGCCGAGGTCCACCAGGGGGCGGGCGCGGGCGGCCCGAGCCTCAGTCTATCGGCCCGGAGGCGTGGGTGGACGGCCTCGCGAGCGCCGCCCTGCGGCCAGGGCGGCCCCTGCGACTTCCTGCGCTTGCCAGGGAGGGGACCCTGAACGTCACAGCTGTGCCCAGCAGCCCTGCAGCCCCCCCCCCATCCCTCGCTGCCTTCGACAGCCTGGGACTGAACTGGGCAGCCGAGATGGGTATCATGGGGTCACAAGAAAAGATCTAATTGTGGGGCTTTAGCTAAGGCTTGGGACAGGTAGGCTTCTCTTCTTGTAGGGTCTCTATCAGTCCCCCCAAACAAACCCCTCATCTGTGTGAAGAGTACACACCCTCGTGTGCCTGGCCCCAAGTCTGCAGTGGCCTGAACTCACCTCTCAGCGCTACCTCACACAGTCTGGCTACTTCTGTAAACTGGGCCTCGGCTGCCTACCTGAGATTGGGAATACGTGCCCCACGTATTTCTCACCCTAAGAGTTATCTGAAGCAATGAGGCCATGCAAAAGTGACCCGAGAAGCCATTATGTGCAATACAAGTGGCGAGTATTGGTTTTGTCTGTTCTGAGACAGGTCTCACTGTGTAGCCCTGGCTACATGCAGTCCTGGAACTTGCTATGTAGATCAGGCTAGCCTTAAACTAGATCTGCCTGCCTCTGCCTCCCAAGTGCTGAGATTAAAGGTGTGCACCACTCCACCAGGCCTCAAAAGTATTGTTATTAGTAGATGTTATTAATGCTAGGCGCAGTCATGGGGAACACCTGAGCACAAAGGCCACCAGAGAGGCACTAATGCTTGGGGGGCAGGATGCAATTACAGTTCTGTTGAGTTTGGGGTGCATCTCTTTCACACCTACTATTAAACACACTTGGGGTAAATAAACCTCTTCCTGGTTGCCTGGCGGAGAAAACAGTATTCCAGGCTGTCTCCTGTGGAATCCTGAAGCAGAGTCACTAGTGAAATGAGCTCCCGAGACTCAAATGTT
Source organism: Peromyscus maniculatus bairdii (assembly GCF_049852395.1). Lineage (NCBI taxonomy): Eukaryota > Metazoa > Chordata > Mammalia > Rodentia > Cricetidae > Peromyscus > Peromyscus maniculatus. Next base: position 197,100,653 of record NC_134852.1, read on the forward strand.
GCCTGATGGGAATGGGCTAAGGAGGTAGAAAGACCATTTGGGAAAGGAGGAAGAGTAGACCACCTTTTCCCATGTAGCACTGATATCCTGCCTGATGTACTTACACACAGTTGTAATCCCAGGCCTGCCTGAGCCCCACAGTGAGATCCTGTCTCAAAAATAAATAGTCTTCAAATGTATTACGACTGTGAATCACAATCGTAATTATATTTTTAGTCTTTGGAACTCAATCTACAGGACAATGGGGATCTGAGTGTCTTAACAGACATAAAGCTAACAGAGGTAAGAAAGAGCTCGATCCTTGGGAGTGTGGTGTTTAAGAAGGGTGGATGAGGTGGTAAGTGGAGGCTGAGGGGGCGCTGGCAGTCAGGACACATTGTGTCCATTAGACATTCAAAAGATGGAGACCTGAACTGATCCACAGTTACGGCATTTTTATAGAGTAAATTAGGTCAGATAAATGAACCAAGCCTCCTCCACACAGGATCTTTACACATTCCTCAGTACTTTTCAAAAATAAGGAACTTTTGTGGTTTTAGTGTGTTCCCCACCTCACTGGGTGTCCAGCCTGATATGACTAGAATCTGACATCATGTGCTTTCCTCATTATACGACTGTTCTCCCAACATTTCTGGGATTTATCTTGCTCTGTTCCCACCGTGGAACCACTGAGGGCACACCTTTTTATCTTGCTCTGTTCCCACCGTGGAACCACTGAGGGCACACCTTTTTATCTTGCTCTGTTCCCACCGTGGAACCACTGAGGGCACACCTTTTTATCTTGCTCTGTTCCCACCGTGGAACACTGAGGGCACACCTTTGGTGGTGGCTGGGTTGCTTTTGTCATTTCCTTGCATTGTTCTAGACCTGATGGCTCTGGCTTTGGGGCTGTTGGTGTGGACTCCTGTGTCTTCCAGCACTGCTCCGGTCCGCTGGGGCTACTGTAACACAATGCCATAGACTGGGTAGCTTATTCACAATAGCACCTTATTCCTCACAATTCTGAGACTGAGAAGTCAAGGCACTGGATGAAATCTGGGCACTGGATGGAGGTCTGGGGAGGCCCTACTTCCTCATAGGTAAGCACCTCACGTAACAGGAGGGGCTCACAGAGCTTGGAGCCTGTTTTATAAGGGTGCCAGTTCGACTCAGGAAGGCTCTACCTTCAGGACCTAATCTCCAGCTGAAGGCCTCGTCTTTTCAGACCATAGAGACAAGGGTTCTGGCATATGGATTTTAAGGAGACACAAACATTTAGACTATAGCAGCCACCGTCCTTGAAGCATATCTCCTTTGCAAGAGTGGGAAACTGAGGTAAGGCGGATCTGAGCTTCCTTGTCTTCCTTTCTTTGTTCCCTTCCTCCCTCTCTCCTCCTCCTCTGCCTTCCTCTTCCTCCTCCTCTGCCTTCCTCTTCCTCATCCTCTGCCTTCCTCTTCCTCCTCCTCCTCTGCCTTCCTCTTCCTCCTCCTCCTCTGCCTTCCCCTTCCTCCTCCTCCTCTGCCTTCCTCTTCCTCCTCCTCTGCCTTCCTCTTCCTCCTCCTCTGCCTTCCCCTTCCTCCTCCTCTGCCTTCCTCTTCCTCCTCCTCCTCTGCCTTGCTCTTCCTCCTCCTCTGCCTTCCCCTTCCTCCTCCTCTGCCTTCCTCTTCCTCCTCCTCTGCCTTGCTCTTCCTCCTCCTCTGCCTTCGCCTTTTTCTTCCTCTTTCTTCTTCCTTCCCCTCCTTCTTGTAAAACTGTCAGAATCGACTGAAACAGAGGAGTCCCACCCAGGAGACGCTGTCCCTCCAGTGTCCCGGAAGCACCGAGCAGATCTAAAGCTCCCCCCAGAAGGACAGTTGTGGGGGGCAGCGCAGTCCTCAGCTGTTAGAATCACTTGGATCCCTGAGGCTCTAAGGAGTTTACCCCAAGAGGAAACTGCTTTCAGGATGATTGCTTTAGTTGGAAAGTAAAACATTATTCCTGCTGGACATGAGCTGGGAACCCTTGTTAAGGGGCAGGGGCACCAAGGGCAGAGGTCAGTGTGTGTGTGTGTGTGTGTGTGTGTGTGTGTGTCCCACTAAGAGGTGGAGGGCTCTAAAGCTGACTTAACCCTAGCTGAGTCTCCTTTGCCTTAGTTTGCAGCCCAGGGTTTCTCCAGGCAATTCACATCTTCTTCCTGTGGAGAGGGAGAGAGAGAGAGAGAGAGAGAGAGAGAGAGAGAGAGAGAGAGAGAGAGAAGAAAAACCATAGATGAGGCAAGGAGCTGTGGGTTGGGGGGAAGGGGAGGGACATGTAATATCACCTATAGAAGTATTCAGCTTGGGGTGGCGCTGTCAAATGCACTATCATTCCCAACACCTTCATGTGGAGGTTTAATCCTAAATAGTCCCCAAGTCGTGCCCCATGCCAAGCATCTTTCTCCCTACCATCTTTAAAGGAGATGCATGTCCGTTCACTGGAGAGAGAGAGAGAGAGAGAGAGAGAGAGAGAGAGAGAAGCAACAATAACAAAAGTCAATGATCATCAGACATAAGACCACCAGAGTCACCTAGTCACGGTTGCCACATGAATGATGACACTGCCAGGCGTCACCTTCTGCATGTATTTATTTTATTGGTTGGTTTGCTTGTGCGTTTGTGGCCCAGCTATACAGCCAAGACTGGCCTTGAAGCTGTGATCCTCCTGCCTCCACCTCCCAAGTCTGATGAGGCTACAGGTAAGAGCCACCACGCCTGGCTTCTCCCTGTCCTTAAATAAATATAAATACAAGTGTGAGATATAAGGAGAGTCAAGCTCTGTGTTCTGTTCCACTCAACCATTTAATCAGCAGCACATCAGGAAACCACTCTTTTCCCACGAGTACAGAGCTCTGTGAGCATTTTAACAGCTGTATTCTAGACCACCATTTCACCTGCTTAGCAAGGTACATTTGGGCTGCTTCTAGCTTTGCACTGTTAAATACCACAAGATGAGTGTATGTGTGGACAGTTAGTTTCGCATTCATGCAATTATCTCCTTGGGATAAATTCTTAGACATGAAATTATGATATTTAAAGAAAATATACATTTTACGTTTGGGCACAAATCATCCAGCTGTCTTGAAAAGTGTTTTATAGCACTGTGTATTCCCACCCACCCATGCAAAGAGGATTGCCTTTTACACTTTGCTTAAGTGCAAGAGAAATAGGCAGCAACTGAAGCTGATTCTTCAGGCTAGTTTCTATGTGTGTATGTGACTCTGAGGGTCTCGGTGAGCCTTGCACACAAGTGTGTCATACTTAGGCCTGTGTTCTCTGTATCAACACTAGGTCAAGCTGAAATCCTGCATAACTGTTCTCAGGAAAGGGCACACACCCTCCAAAATGTCCCCTACCACTTCACTATAGAGATGCATTTTGTTTCAGTGCCCCCCCCCCACAGGCCCAAGGGTGGTCACGTTGTCAGTCTTACCACTGTCTTGGGGTCTCTTGGCCAAGAACATTAGGCAGACAGGAGGGAACGCCACTTAACAGGATCTCCCTGTGGTAACCCAGGCTCTCCTCAGAGGATGCTCCTGTCACCACAGCTGAGAAGCATCCACTGTTGTGGAAATAGTATCCCAGATCACAGAGTGCACACAAGCCCCTCTAGAGGGCCCCTGAGGGTAGGATCTCATCTGTGGCTCAAGCCCTTCCTGAATGTGAGGCCTACCTCACAGAATCCTCCACCGTCTCTTGTTCCATCAGCTCACAGTTCCTCACACATGTTCACTTCTCCGCATACATTCACACATAATCTGACAATCCATGCACGCCACTTCCAGCCATTCACTCGTTTCCACGTCATTTGATTGTTATAATTTTCATGTCCTTACACTCACATCTTTGAACACAATTCATAGAGTTTGATGCTTACACCCACCCACCTACATAAACACACCCACCCACCTCCTCCTATTCACTATGCAGTCTCACATGGACGCATCCATTCACCCCAAGGGTGTGTAGTTACAAATCTCTGAGTTGCTGCCTTTGTGTTGATATAGTTCCACCTCCATATCTTCAACTCCAACACCCAAAAGTCCTTCTCAGAGCCTCTTGGAGTCCAGTTCAGTCGCAGTCACACCTTCTCACCCTCTGTTGGTCTCATGAGCACATATTGTTATCTAGAGAGTCTTATGATGCCATAGCACAACCCAAAATACCCCCTCACTATGAAGGGGGGATATCTGACACTCTGACAGGAAAAGTATAAAGTCACACAACTGACCAAAAGTGAAGTCTAATCTCAGCACTCCCAGTTGCTCTCTTCTATGGCAAAGCTCTTTCCGATCATTCCCCTTACAGCCCCTGTGCCAATACCCTACACTGATTCTCAGAAAGACTTAGATAAAGCAGGTAGCTCATCGGGATGGGGCAGGCACTCAGGTAGCTGATAACAGGTATAACTTTGAAACACAAAAAAGCCAAGGTTAGAATATCAGATCATAGGGCTGGAGAGGTGGCTCATTGGCTAAAGGCACTTTCTGCTCTTACAGAGGACCAGAATTCAGTTCCCAGCACCTACCTTCCAACCACCTGTAACTCCAGCTCCAGGGATCCAATACCCTCTTCTGGCCTCTGTGGGCACGGGCGCGCGCGCACACACACACACACACACACACACACACACACACACACACGATCTAGAAAGAGAAAGGGGGGGGCTGTGGTGGCACACATCTTTAATCCCAGTATTCAGGAAGCAGAAACAGGTGGATCTCTGTAAGTTCGAGGCCAGCCTGGTCTACAGAGTGAGTTCCAGGACAGCCAGGGATATTACACAGAGAAACTCTGTCTTGAAAAACAAAAAAACAAACAAACAAACAAAAAGAAACATCAAATCACTTGGATGACAACAGGGTCCAGAGGAAATGTATCTGAAGCAACCGGAATAAAATAACTTACTGAACGCCTACCATGCCCTAGGCACTCTGCCAGGCACTTTCAATATCATTCCATCTAAAAAATGTCTACAGTATTTTTTGTTTTAAGACAGGGTTTCACTGTGTAGCTCTGGCTGTTCTGGAGTTCACTCTGTAGACCACACTGGCTTCAGACTTGCAGAGATCCTCCTGCCTCTGCCTCCTGAGTGCTGGGAGTAGGCATGCACCACTATTCCAGGCACTTTACAGAGTTTTAAAGTATGCTTAGCTCTCCGTCATAGAAGAGAGAAGTGAGGACCAGGTAAGGGAAGTCTCTGGCCCGTGGTCGTTTAGATGGTGAATCTTGAGAGCAAGATTGTGTCCTACTCTTGTCCCTAAGCCCAGTTCTTCCATAATAGCAGAGGTTGCTGACGAATCCTCATCCTGTCTCAGACATTGTGCATTATAGAGGTCCTATATAGCTCCTTACAGGCAAAGAGACAGAGTGCCTGATGAATGATCTCTTTTATTATTATGGAGAGGAAATTTTTAATTTCAAAATCAAATTTAGCTACATTTCATAACCAGGTAAATCCTTCAAAGCAAGAAAATGTTTCGTGGGCCTTGTCCTTTTCGCCGACAGGTTCATTTCCCATCAGCCTTCCTTGCCTGCCTCTCTGCCGCTCCTGGCAGCTCTCACCCTGCACCACAGGCAGAGTGGCCCCTGCTGTGACCACAGACATGGTTCCTCTCTTCCACCCACCAAATGAAGTCACACTCAGGCACAAGCCTTACACACACTAATAAGGCCACTGTGGTTTAGTCAATTAACAAGAACATTAGGGAGCAGGGGCAAAATACCTGGGCTCCAGTTCCATCCCTTACTAACTGTAAGGCCACAGGCAAATTACTTTCTCTGCCTCAGTTCCTGCATTTGCAAATACTGGAATAGCAATTCCTCCCTCTCAGGGTGGCTGTGAGTTTAAGGTACTGTAATACACATTATAGAAACATTGGCATATTTTAGCTACTGAAGACTTGCTGCTTGCATGCTCAGAGATACGATGCTAGCCTATGCAGCTTGTCACTCAGACCTGTAGACAGGCCACGCTGTGGACATGTGGACATCTGCCAGGGGTAGGCTATTGGGGCTGTTGAGAAAGGGGCTCTTAACCAACCTTGAGGAGTCTCCGAACCGCTCCTCTTGTGATTTTGTGAATGTTTGTGTGTTATATGTGTGTATATATATGTGTGAGTACATGGGGGGGGGGGTGTTCACACGTGTGGAGCCCAGAGATTGACAGTGGATGTCTCATCAATTACTTTCCATCTTAATTTTTGGACAAGGTCTTTCGCTGACTCTGGTTCTCACTGATTGGCTAGAATGTCTGACCTGACCAGCAAGCTCCAAGAACCCTCCAACCTCTGATTCCTCCGTGCTGAGATCCCAGACCTGCCCCCAACCTCTGCCTTTTATGTGGGTGGTTAGGGATCCAAACTGTGTCTTCGTGCTTGTATGGCACAGCACTTGGCCCACTGAGCCGTTTGCCCAGACCCTGGCACCTTTTTCCCCTTTAGGGCTCATGTAGCCCAGGCTATCCTTGGGTTTCCATCACGGAGCCAAAGATGAGTGCTGGGATTGAAGGCCCAGTTTATGGATTGCTGAGGACCAAGCCAAGGGTTTCCTGCATCCAGGCAAGCACTCCATCAGCGGAGCCACATCTCCAACCCTCAACTTTTTAAGGAAAAAAAAAAAAGACAACAATTTCCTAAAAACCCCAAAGTCACAGTTACACTCACACATAACAAAGTAACCACAATCCCTTCATTTTATTAAATACACACTCCATATTCAAATTTTAACCTGTTTCCAAAATACATATATATTCATATATACACCATATGAGGACATTGGCTTGTTGGAGTAAGAAACCAAATAAATCCATCCAATAGTGTTTTCCATCTTTCTTTTAAAACTTATTGTGAATCTCTTTTCCCTTTGAAGAGTATGGATCATTTGACCAGGAGTATGTTTCTTACATTTAAAAAAAAAAAAAAAAGGCAGGCAGGAGTGGCACACGCCTTTAATCCTAGCACACAGGAGGCAGAGGCAGCTGGATCTCTATGAGTTCGAGGCCAGCCTGGTCTGCAAAGCAAGTTTCAGAACAGCCAGGGCTGCAACACAGAGAAACCCTGTCTCAAAAAACAAACAAAAAAAATTTTTTTTTCCACAATAGTGTATTTTTCTAGGTTGTAAGAAAAAAGAAGGGCAGTTGAGATGAATCCAGTTCCCAGAATCAGGTGGCTCACGACCGTCTGTAACTCCAGCTCTAAGGGGATTCTATCCTCAGCAGACATGCCTGCACGCACGCGTGCATACACACACAAAATTAAAAATATTAAATAAATTGTAAAAGAAGAAAGTAGACAATACAGATAAAGTGAAAGCCTTCTTACACACGCACACACACACACACACACACACACGCACGCACGCACGCACACACACACACCTGGAGCTCTTTAACCGTTCTGTCCCGATTTTCTCCTCTTTAAAATGGGGAGATCTCCTTTTTTAGGGTCCCCGAGGGAGTTAAATTAAACAGAGCTTGGAAGCGCTTAGGTCAGAGCATGGCTCAGGAAATCTGCCAGTGAAAGTCGCCTGTGCTGGTTTTAGTCATTGCTGTTATGGGGTAAATTGGAGGCGGCACTGGGTCGGCGAGCGTTCAGCACCCTGGACAGAGGCAGCGCCCTCCCTCCGACCTCCAAGTCAAGGAAGGAACCAGAATCCGCCGGCTTTGGGCGGGCAGTGCAGTTGGTGAAGGGGAAAGACACCCGGGATTTTCCGAATCGCGTACCCCGGCTTCCCTTCTGGTGGAGACAATTACTCGGATACGCTCGGGCTGGTCTCCCCGAGATCCTGGGTCGTTTCAGACCTGGACCCAACCGGGTCCTTGGGCAACAAGCCTGGCCAAGCAGAGGGTCAAACCCGGTGCCTCAGTCTCCCCGATTGCAGACCAGCTCCCTCAGGACCGCGGGTGTCGTCACGCGGTCCTTCTCTGAGGACCTCCCGTACCCCGAAGACACACCCCCCCCCACCATACTGTGCTGTCCTCTCGAGTCGGGGTGGTGGATAGGGGGTGGGGAAAGCGGCCTCCGGAAGGAAGCAGGCCCAAAGCACAATTAGCAGGAAGCTGAGTCGCCTGCGAAGGCTGATTTAATTAGGTGACACGGTGCCAGGCAGGGATGCGGGGGTGGGGGCGGGAGGGGGGAGAGCAGGGTCAAAACATTTTGTAAAAATCTGTTTCACAAACGCTGCTGCTCCCCTCGGGCCAGAGAGAGATTAGGCGACTTTGGTGTCGATCAGGGCTGGCTGTCAGTAGCTGGCCATAGAGTAGGCCAGTGCAGCCTCCTCCTCCTCCTCCTCCTCCTCCTCCTCCTCCTCCTCCTCCTCCTCCTCCTCCTCCTCCTCGGCTCTATTGTCTGGTCCCCAAGACAACCACTCCGCTGGGGTGCTGGGGGGGAAGGGCTTTGATGACCTAGGAAAGAGAACTCTTAAGGCAGAACACTCGTGTACGTACACACACACACACACACACACACACACACACACACACACGAATATTATTAATAATTTGGAAAGATCTACTTACCAGTGAAGCTAGTATTTGCTGAGTAGACCCTTGGATGTCTAGTCTATTATTTATACTCTGTGCCTCAGTCTCCTCATTCCTAAAACAGTAAGGATCCTTTAGGAGTTCATTTAAGGAATGAAAGACATGGGGACGTAATGGCAAGCACATGACTCTTACTGTATTAGATGCCAGGTGAGTTGAGACCTTTGGTTCCTAATCCTTACAATGACCTATGTAGATATGGTTATCCCCATTTGACAGAAGTGGAAACCTGATGTTTGAGACACTTGCAGTAACTGACTTGTCAGGGACAGATGTGGGAATTGCACGCAGGGCTGATGTTGAAGCCTGTGTCTTTTCACCACCCCAGTTCTTTTCCCACCCAGAACTGCTGGGTTCTTGTGGGACCGATTTCAGTCGACAACACTGGACCCACCAACGCTTGTGCTTTGCTCCACTCATGTCTGGTCCAACCACACCTCAGGCGCCCACACACCTGTGTGGTACTGAGCCAAAGACAGGCGACAGTGCTCACACACACGTGTCACCGGAGATCAACACACAGGAGCACCCTCCTATGGAAAGATGCTCTGGAGAGAATCATTTTGCTCAGGAGTTATGCTATCCATACGTCTGTGCCAATCTGCCATTGGTCACAAGCAAACCCACCCGTTACACTGAAAAATCTGCACCCGGCCTCACAGAAGGGAATCACACACACAGATACATAAAATGTGTAACACTCTCGTGTGCTAATACTCCAAAGTAGTAAGAGATGAGGCATTGCATACACACGAAGGCTGATGTTTTGTTTTTGCACCAGAAACAGAAATTTCACATGTACACTGTCACACACCATCTCATTGTGTGAGCTGTAACCAGATCTAGGTGGCACAGGAAAAAAAATCAGTCAAAAGCCAGCTTACATTACACATATGTCCTAGACACACCCACACAGACCAATGGGCAAAGGGAACCTTAATCTAATGGGCACACACTCACATGTACACAGACAGCTTCAGACCCTCTGGGAAGCTGGCTTTTACCCAAGAGCTTCCTGCCTCCCAAAGTCTTCAGGGCATGTGAGTCATAGACTCCCCCCCCCCCCAACACACCTTCTTCCAGCTGAGCCCAGGGCAGCAGAAACACAATCCTTCAGCAGACATGTGCAGGGGGTCCTGGACAGCCAGTCTGAAGAACACCTTCTCTGTCATCATAGCCAGCCAGTGGGACTTGGGAGCTTCCTTACATCTCCCCCAAAATCTCTCATACTCCCCCCCCCCCCAGCCTCAGGCCCTAGCACTCCAGAAAGGGGCAGACAGTTCCCACCAACTTCCTTTCCTAGTGAACCAGGTCTACCTCCTTAAGCAGGAGTCCCACCTGTTGTTACCTACCTGTGCAGGTGGTCTGTCTCTACAGCTCAAAGCTCCAGCCGGTCCCGAAAGGCAAGAAGGTAGAGCCTAGTCCATCCTCTGCACCCCGCCCCCATTTCTAGCTCCCTCGGCAGCTGCCCCCTCCAGCTTCAGGCCCCCTGGGCAGACCCCTCCCTCTCTGCTGCCTGCCTGCCTGCCCAGCACTCTGCCTCTGCTCTGAAAAACCAGACTAGGGACTAGGGGGAGGGGGGAGGATCCCAAGAGAGGAAGTGGCATCTGACGCCCCAGCACCAAACCTGGGGGGCTGCAGGGGGGAAGGGAGGAGCAGGGAGGCTTCTCATTGTGTGAGGGAAATTTTATTTTTAACAGATGCTAAGGCAGATGGCGCAGAATTAACAGAAAATGGGAGAGGAAAGAGAGGAAGAGCATTACTGACTCCGGAGAGAGTGGACATTAAAAAAATAAAGAATAAGGGAATGAAAACAAGTTTAAGTGCTCTCTCCGGGGGGGAGGGGGGGAGGGAGGGGAGCTGAGAGGCAGAGAGGGACGGAGCAGCGTGGCGATAACCAGAGGCGTGAAATTACAAAAGTAAAATTTGTGGGACTCGGGAGGGGCCGAGAAGGCCCCAGTTTCATTGCAAAACTCACTCAGAAATTACTGGTGTGATGTTTGAGCTTTTATCATTAATAATAATCGAGAGGGGTGGGGGAGACAAAGGGACTCATGGGCTGGGGGGCTCCGAGGCACCAAAAGAAAGGAGGTTTGATCTGTAAGGGGGAGGGAGCCATCTCTGGGGCAGAAAGGGGAAGAGAAGGGAGGAAACACTCAGGGACGTAGAGCGGAAGTAAAGACACTGAGAATAAAAAATAAATCAGAATAAAGAACAGAGCAAACACAGGGGACAGGGGAGGGGCAGGCTGCACAAAGGGGAAGAAAGCGGGGGGGGGGGGGGGGCTGGGGAAACCGAGGAAGCTGTTCAGAAGGAACTCAGACAAAGAGCAGGACAGCAGAAACGAGGCGGAGAGCAGAGGCCAGAAGAGCAGCAGCAGAGAGGGGCAGGTCGCGAGGAGCCCCAAAGATGACTGAGGAGGGGTCAAAGTGGCCCAAGTCAGGGACCACAGGGAACAGGGAGCAGAGAAAAAGATGAGCAAGGGGCAGAGGCCAAACAGAACTGATGGGAAAAAAAAAGAGACAGGAAGTGAGAGAGAGAGAGAGAGAGACAGGGAGAACCCGAGACAGACTCCACCGAGAGAACAAAGCTAAGGCTCTGAGACACAAAGAGAGTTGAGAGGACAGACATCTCAAGCCACACGGTCGGTGGAGAGGAGAAAGAAAGGACTGAGCTTTGGAGGCAGAGTTACAGAGAGGCTGTGGGGGAGACGACAGGGCGATCAGGAAGGGAGGAATGGATGGGAGACAAAGAGGAACGGCCGTTTATCTCTCCTCCCAAATTAATTGAGGCTACATCAGCCTGAGCCACTAAAACGGAGCGATTATGAATGGGTTAGTCACAGGTGGAGTTAAAGGCCTTCAGAGGGATATTAGCCAAAATTGAGTGGCTTTTAATTTCTTTCTAACGAGAGACAGTGGCTGGGGAGCCAGGCACCGCCTCCGCTCAGCTCTCCTGCTAAACACGGCGTGGGGGCAGCCCAGGCCACTCACCACCTGACCTGTGTGGCATAGGCAGCCAAGTGGAAATGGCCGTGTCTGTAACACGCCTGCAACATGCATGTGACATGCCTGCAACATGCTGGCAGCCATAAAGAGGGAAAGAAACCAGGACATCCTTGGAAATAGCCAGGCCAGGGAGTGTACAGGGGCAGGGGCAGAGGCTTCAGCAGGAGCTGAACAGAATATGATGTAGGGAAAGGGAGGAAGGAGGTAAACGCTGCCATAGAAAGGCCCTCCTATGGCTACTGGGTTCCCCAGTCATCCCGATACCACTTTTGAAAAAGGAGCCATGGTGTTGAAAGTACTGTTGCTAACTTCCCTGTGCAATAAAGACAGCCTGAACTCCGGGAACAGTACAGTGAACCGGAAGGGTGCTGAAATATGACTTCCTCCACCGCTTTCCCAGCTCAGTTCCAGGCACTCCTTCTAGCTGAGCTTTGGGAGTTACAGTCTCAAACTGTCTTCAACACTACAAGGCTATAAAGGAGCCTTCCCTACCCAGGGGACTCCATTGGTGGGCATGGGACACGTACAAGGGGACTCATAACCCAGGTGGCCACCTGTGGCCAATTGAATAAGGTGTGTGAGCTGGATAGAGGGTCGCTGGTCTAGAACGTGGGCAGTGAAATCTCAGAGTTCGTGACAAATGCTGACGTGGCTGTCCTGGAGGGTGAAGGCTGATAGAGGCCAGAAGAGGGACCTCAACGGGATTCTGTGGAGCCCAGCAAGAGGGTGGCTGGAGGTGACTCTTGAGAGGTGGATAAAGATGAAAGGTGGATGACATTTCTAGTGTGGGTACCAAGAAAAAGGGATGAAAGGGCACAAAGGACCTGAACTGACCCTCCGTGGACATGTGGGCTGTGAGGCTTGAAAGAGCATGGAACTCTGTTTCAGGAAGAGTGTCGAAGTACTACAGAAGGCATCTGGGGATCTAAGGTATTTGGGTAAAGTTACTAGATGGAAGGGGCAGGGGACAACATAGAAACAAGGAACAGGTGTGGTGGACCCGTGCAATCAAATCGCTAAAGGTCTTATTAATAAAAACCCGGAGACAGATACAGGGGTGAAAACCTGAGAGGTCATTGGAATACGAAAAGCCATAAGCTAACCTCACCTCACTGACACCTCAGCTTCCAAAGAGACTGACTTCCCGTATACCCACAACTATATGCCTTTCTGTTCTGCCATATCATTTACTCTCTCCGTCCAGCTACATCACTTCCTCTTCCTGTCCAGCTCTGTCACTTCCTGTCTGTCTGCACAGACCTCCATGGTTAACTAGTGTTGGAATTTAAGGTACGTGCCACCATGCCTGGCTCTTTTCCCAGTGTGGTCTTGAACTCACAGAGACCCAGACAGATCCCTGCCTCCCGAGTGATAGGATTAAAGGCATGTGCGACCATTGCCTGATTTCTATGTTTAATATATATTGGGGGACACAGATAAAATATCACCACAAACCCAAGTGAAGAGGACAGGTACAAGGTGGAATAGGGGAAGGACTTGGTAACTAACATGTGGGCTGAGGACAGACTGCAAGAGAAGACCTTGCTTACGGTGTCAAGGTCAAGATCGGGGTCTGGAAGAACGCACAGGCCCACAACAACTCCTACACAACAGGAGTAAAGTTGGATGGGGGCTGAGGTGGACATCAAGGTGCTGGCTTCCATCCAAGAACCGAAAGCCGCTGAGGGAAGCAGAGCAGTTAAATGAAAATGCATTCATCTAAATGTCTTGGTGGTCCAGCTTCTTCTTCTCTCTCAGCCACTAATGAGCTTCCAGACCTGGGACAAGGCACTCCATCTCCCGACTTCAGAGTGTTCACCTCTGAAGTGTGAGCATTGGCTGGGCTCAAGCTGAGCTTTCCTCCAGGTTCTGGGACTCTGACACTCAGGAGCAGAGACCTGAATAGGAGCAGAGATGGGGACCAGAGAGAGATGGTGATGATTCTCCCTGTCCTCCTGTCCCCAGAGCCAACAGCTGCGACCCCTCCCCCTCGCAGCAACTCTATTAACACTCAATTAGGGGGCCTGATGGGCCCGAGCCGGAGGACTCTCCTACCACATACACAGGCAGGCCCCCACTCAGAAGTTGGTCTGATGAGCCCATTGGGAGAAGGCTTCACTCAAATTTATAACTTACTGCAGAGGCAGCCCACCAGCCCCTGCCTCCTCTCTCTCTGTCCTCCCAGGGCAGAGCCCATAGGGCTGGGGTGGATGGAGGAGGCTGAATGGAGGACGCCAGAGGGTGAGGGGAGGTTGGGAGCAGGGACGTCAGTGCCCACGCTAGAGGAGATACAGAGATGAAAGAGAGAGGGCCCCGGAGCAGAGGAAGTGGGAGGGGAGACACAAGGAAGAGCCGTGAGAGTGTGTGAGAGAGAAAAATGACAGGCCCTGAATATTGGGCGCCCTCACTTTAAATCAAGATAAAAGACTGAAGTGGAAAATGAGAGTCCGGAGAAGCCCCGGACGGCTCGGGGCGCTAATGGAAACACATGGCTGCCGGCTGCGGGCTTGTCAGCTTCCCCCGGCGCTGCCATTCCCGTCTGATAATCCGGCCTGCCATAAAATTAGACTAGCAAATACCTCCTGACAAAGATGCATGTTTCTCTCTATTGTGCCATCATAAAAAAAACTCCGCTGGTGACTCGGGGAGCCGCAAACTTCAATTTAAATTTACAGTGCTGCGGAAGGAAAGTGATATGCACTCAAAAATTTTAATAACCTATTAAGTTACGACTTCAATTTCATTTTATGAATATTTTCCTTGGGGAGCACGGCTATCACAGAGAAAGATAGAAATTTAAAAAAGATAAATAGTGCCATTAATCTCCAACATTTCTCTTCCATTATCCTTGAAAATTAGGAGTTATTTTTGTTCAGATCTTCATGTAATTAGCTCCCTCCACTTGATTCACTAGCCAGAAAATGACCATGTTCAGAAAATTAAAAATTTGTCATTAAGTGGAATTTAACATAATATCATTTATCTTTATCTATTCCCCAGCTGACAGCAGGAAGCCTTGGCTGCAGTACCGGCTGGTGTTTCAGAGTGGGGAGGGACTGCTGGGGAGAGGCGCTGGGAGACAGGGATAGAGACCGAGGGAGGGAGAGAAGGAAGGCCAGCAGGGAGGTGGCCAGTCTCGGGAGAGGAGAGGAGGGAGGAGGCCTAGGGAGCTGAGGTGTCTGCTCCCGCCGCGGAAGAGGCGGAGACTGTCGCTGGAGGCGGCGGGGCCTGGGGCAGGTGGGAGGAGCTGGGGGTAGAAGAGGACAGGCAGCAGGTAAGGCCCGAGTGGGAAGGTGGTTGGTGGGCGGAGCTGGGGTGAAGACAGAGGTCCAGTGGAAGGAACCCTCGGAACATGAGGCTGGAAAGGGGTGGGAGAACTCAGGATCATGGATCCCCTCATCCAGAGGGAACCTGACGTCGTCATCATCCTGACCACAGTCTGGCTTCAGGGAGGCCAGGGAGGAGGTGAACAAGCAACAAGTTGAGGGACGAGATGGGGCAGCTAGCAGGTGTGAGAGTCTAAGAAACAGAGATGGAGAGGATGGAAATGGGACCGACAAGCAGACAACCAGACAGGCAGTCGGATGAGCTCCATTGGTGAACTCAGGTCCCAGGAAGGCACCATGTTCAAGACCTGCAGTCATGCCCTTGACCTTCTTTCAGGGTTACATGGACACCTCTGGCCTTCCCCCTTCTAAAAAGACTCCACCCTACTCCCCCTTCCCCAAGCCAAAAATTATCCATTAAACTATTCAGTCTTCATTCTGACTAGAGAGAACTATGGCTGGGCCTAAGAGACTGGGAATTGGATAAAGGGATTAAACAGCAGCACATTAGTGAGAGATTTAGAGTGTAATAAACCCATTTCACAATAATATGTGCGTTGGGGCCAGTGATTCATCATCGCAGGAGCCTGTCCACAGTGGGAGCCTTGACCTGCAGGGAAGGGACCTGGACAGGTGGAAGAGAGTTTTCTATAGGTTCTCAGTGTTTGGGCAAGGGGTACACACTGTCCCCTAGGGCCAGGAGGGGGACATCGGATGCTGAGAATGCCTTCAGCTCAAGTTGCTCCAGGCAGTCAGAAGGGACAGCTGGCAGAGACTGGACTACAGAAGAGGTCTGAGGTGCCCCCCACCCCATATACACCATGGCCAAGCCTACATCTTGTGCAGGAAGGTGGGGACACTCCAAGTCTCAGTCTGTACCCCACAGACAGTACCCAGCTAGCCAAAGCCTCTCAAACAAGCTTGCTGTTCCTTCCTACTGTGATGTTCCTCTACTCCATCCTCCGGCTGTCCTGTCAATGAGGCCACGCCTCTGCAGGGGCCTTTTGGGGCTCCCTGTCTTACTCAGCTCTTTCTGGAAGTGCCTGACTTCAGACACAGATTTTCAGCTGAACTCCAGTTTTGACACTTACTGCAAGTTGGTCTTGGCAAGTCACTTTACGCTCCTGAACATCAGGTTTTTAATCTGTCCACTGTAGGCAATTAATACTGCTTCATAGGATTTGTATAGAGGTCATCTTAGATGGTGGTTTCGATATTATTATATAAAGTGGAAAGTAGTATCGCTGTAATACCTCTGCATGTGGCCCCTCCACTCCCAAGCTACACTAAGGTGTTGTGACACTTATCAGGGAGAGTTGCAGCTCCCTAACTGCACTGAACTTATTCAGGGTCCACGTGCAACGACACACTTGTTTTGTGGATATTTAAACTGCCCTTTCAGTGGGGCAGAAGAAAGCACCTCCTACTGTTTCTTTGCACTAAGGAAAACAGCATCAGTGCCTAAAAAACAAGTGTGCCCCTGGAAAGGCATGAAAAATAGGGACAGACTGGTTAGGTCTCAGTGTCCAGTCCAGAAACGCTGCCAGGTGAAGAACTCCATCTACACTGAGAGCAGGGAGTGACAGTAGCTTCCTATGAGAAGGGGGGTCCTGGGAAGGCTTGGGCTTAAGCTGGTGGCACACCAGATGGCCAAGAGAATATCCAGGAGGAGAGGTGAGAAGGTCAGTTTCAAGACCCAGCCACAGGGACCATCTTCTTCTTCCACTGTCCCTGGTGCTCTCCTCCCTGACCCTCATCCCACACCACCAGGCTGTATCTGGTGACACTCTGCCAGGACTTACCCTTCCCACTCTCACCCAAGAGGGCCCCGTGAGCAGGACTTCATCTACCTGCGATGCCATGGGTTCTCCTGTCAGAGGACAATCTGCATTTTCTGCAGCCTCCAGTTCATCCAACTTTAGTCACTTCAGCCTCAAACTATGGTTAATTTCTGGGGGCTTGGGAATAAACCAAGATCGCCCCCCACGCCCCAACACACACACACACACACACACACACACACACACACACACACACACACACACCACAGATGCAAAACTGGTTTCCTGCTGGTGCCAGAGATCAGGCTGGAACACACCCACTGCTTCTCGTGTTTGTTACACGTCTGACAAATTCCAACGCAGACACTTGTACTGCGAAGCAGTGAGTGTGCCCAGGTTTTCTGTGAGTGATTCAGAGTGCTCCGGTATACCAGAGAGAGACAACCCTCTGATCTCTGCAAGCTGGCAGGGTCAAGGAAATGATTGAGAGGGTAAGTGCCGCTGGAACTGGGCCGGCAAAACCCCAACAGGTGGAACCTAGGAGACTGGCTGGGTCAAAAGAAACGGTTGCATGAACAGAAAGCCAGAGAAGAAGGAGGAAACCAATATTCATGAGGCACCTACCCTGTACTAAGAATGCACTGGCCACTAGAGCTTGTTGTTGTTATTGTCCCAGCAGCCCTTCCCAACATCCTTAGAAGCAGATGCTATTATCTTCATAGATCTCCATAGAAAGAGGACAGCTAAAAGTTCAGAGAGGTTAGATCACACAGCTTGTGAGGACCAGAGGCTATCCTTGAACCCAGAATTGATCGCTTATAAAATTCATGCTCCTTCCTGGAACTCAGGAGGCTGAGCGGGACTGTGAGTTTGAAATGCACCCCATGGTGAGCTTCAGGCCAGCCTGATATACATAAATGAGGCCTTGTCTCAAAACAAAATAAAGCAGGGCCAGTGAAACAATTCAGAAAGTAAAGACGCTTGTCACCAAGCCTGATGTCCTGAACTTGATCTCTGGAACACACACAGTAGAAGGAGAGAACCAACTCCCATAAGTTTTCTTTGCATCTGATAAACATGATCCCTTCTGTCATCTTTCCTCCACCCACCACCTCTCAGCCTTGACAGCAATCCTTCCAGGACTTCTGGACCCAGATGTAACAGGAATCTTAAAAGTTCTTATTAATAAAAACAAACCTGGAGCCAGGTCCTGGGGTGAACGCTGGAAGATCAGAGAAGCAGAACAAGCCACAGCTTCCTCACCTCACCAGTTCCTCAGCTGATCCTGTTTCCTCAGACTGGAAGCCTCATAGATCTCAGCTGAACTGCTGCTCAAAAGTCTAAAAGCTTAACCAGCTAAAAGCTTCTAGTTCCTGGTCTCCACACCTTATATACCTTTCTGCTTTCTGCCACCACTCCCTGGGATTAAAGGCGTGAGTCACCATGCTTGGCTGTATCCTTGAACACACAGAGATCCAAGTAGATCTCTGCCTCTAGAATGCTAGGATTAAAGGTGTGAGTGCCACCATTTTCTGGCCTCTGTATCTAGTGGCTGTTCTGTTCTCTGACCCCAGATAAGTTTATTAGGGTGTACAATATTTTGGGGAACACAATAGCACCACACCCAGAATCCTGTTTTACCCTTTCCTTCCCAATCAAACACCATCCCCTGGTCTACACTTGGACCTCTACCTCCCCCCACCTCTCCCCTCCTCACCTCTCTCCTCCACTCCACATGCCACCAGGAGACTCCTCATCAAAAGTTTCCAAAGGCCGGGCGGTGGTGGTGCACAGCTTTAGGCCCAGCACCCGGGAGGCAGAGCCAGGTGGATCTCGGTGAGTTCAAGGCCAGCCTGGTCTACAGAGTGAGTTCCAGGAAAGTCAAGGTTATACAGAGAAACCCTGTCTGGAATAACAAACAGGAAGAAACAAAGTTGAAAAGTTTCCAGGGGAAGAGATAAAGAGATGGCTCAGTGGTTAGGAACACTTTCTCTCAAAGACGACCTAGGTCACACTTCTCCTCCTCACACTGACTGCTCACACTTCTCCTCCTCACGCTGACTGCTCACACTGCTCCTGCTCACACTGCTCCTGCTCACATTTCTCCTGCTCACACTGACTGCTCACAGTTCTCCTCACACTGCTCACACTTCTCCTGCTCACACTGACTGCTCACAGTTCTCCTCACACTGCTCACACTTCTCCTGCTCACACTGACTGCTCACAGTTCTCCTCACACTGCTCACACTTCTGCTCACACTGACTGCTCACACTGACTGCTCACACTGACTGCTCACACTTCTCCTGCTCACACTGACTGCTCACACTGCTCCTGCTCACACTGACTGCTCACAGTTCTCCTCACACTGCTCACACTTCTCCTGCTCACACTTCTCCTGCTCACACTGACTGCTCACACTGACTGCTCACAGTTGCTCATAACGCCACATCAAGGGAATCCAAAGGGACACTTTCTGGCGTCCTCATGCACCTGCACCTACAATGTGCACAACACCGTATGCCGGCACACACACACACACACACACACACACACACACACACACACAATCAATCAATCAATCAATCAATCAATATATTATTCAGATTTCCAAAGGAGGGACCAGCAAGACAGCTCAGTGGAGAGAAGTGCTCCCCACATAAGCCTGAAGACCTGAGTTCAAATCTCTGAATCCACAGTGGATGGAGAGAACAGACCCCCAAACTTGTCTTCTGATTGCTCTGTCACGTGCATGTGCACATGCGCACACACATGCAACAACAAAAAAGTTTTATTTCCTTCTACCAGGAACATTTTCCAGGGATTTCTCACAGTCTTGGAGCCCAGCTCCTATTTACTGGCTTGGCAAGTTACTTGTAACATCAGTGTCGTTGTCTGTCAGAAGGAATGATGACTGCCCCGACCTGCAACTCAACGAGGTAAGAGCAGGGATGCAATGAGCAGCTTTTAAAAACCGCCTCTTCGTTTTCCTTTTTATCTTTGCTTTGTTTATTTCGAGACAGTGTTTCTCTGTGTAGCCCTGGCTGTCCTGGAACTCACTCTGTAGACCAGGCTGGCCCCAAACTCACAGGCCTGCCTCCACCTCCCAAGTGCTGGGGTCAAAGGCGTGTGCTGCTTCACCCAGCTTAAGTTTTTTCTGAAGAAACATATGATAGGGGGCTGGAGAGATGGCTCAGGGGTTAAGAGCACTGATTGCTCTTCCAGAGGACCTGAGTTCAATTCCCAGAAACCACATGGTGGCTCACAACCATCCATAATAGGATCTGATGCTCTTTTCTGATATGCATGTATACACACAGAGCACTCATCCATAAAATATGAATGAATAAAATTAAAAAAAACCAGATAATTGCCTTTTGAAATTTTTATACGTTTATTTATTTATTTGGTGTGTCTGCAAATCCACGTACACAAGCATGTCTCACATGTGTGCAGAGGTCAGAGGACACTTGCAGGAGGAAGCTGGTTCTCTCCTTCTCCACGTGGGATTTGCAGGTTGGACTCGGTCATCAGGTCTGGTGGCCAGCACTCTTACCCAATGAGCCATCCTGCCAGCACTGCCCTGTAACTGTAATAAAAGGCTATGTGCCCACAGAAATGTTATCGACTCCATTTCAACACATTGCAGATTACATCATGATGAACATGTGCTGGGTGACAGGTTTTTACCTAAGAAGGAAAAAAGCCAAAATCACAGCCTTCGTAATATATGCTAATAAAGCATCATGTTGTACATTTAATTTGTTTGGAAGAGATGGCAAGAATGTTCCCTGTTCCCTATTTAAAGACAAACAAAACAACAACAAAAACAAAAAACCCAAATACTAAAAACTCAGCATTATTCCTAACTTGGAAATAGTTGAGCTGTTACACAGACTTGGATCATTGTCCTAACCATGGTTCCATCCCCAGATTTCTTAAGACTTTGGACCTCCACTGCCTCGGAAATATACATATGTACGTGTGAGTGACATTCTGTTCAGCATATAGGGTGAGCAACTGTCTTAAATAAAGGGGCATAAGAGGAATGCCTGGGGCCTGGCATGGTTGCTCACGCCTATAATCCCACCACCTGGAGGCAGAGGCAGGACAGTTCCAAGTCTGATACCAGCCCGGACTACACAGAAAAAATAAAAAAGGGTGTGGTGGTTTGAAAGAGATGGCCCCCAAAGGGAGCGGCACTGTTAGGGGGTGTGGCCTTGTTGGAGTGGGTGTGGCCTTGTTGGAGTGGGTGTGGCCTTGTTGGAGTGGGTGTGGCCTTGTTGGAGGAAGTGTGTCACTGTGGAGGCGGGCTTTGAGATCCCATATATGCTCAAGCCAAGCCCAGTGCCTGAGAACACTTCCAGCTCCTTCTCCAGCGCCATGTCTGCCTGCCTGCTGCCTTGCTTCCCTCCATGACGATAATGGACTAAGTCTCTGAACTGTGGCAGCCACCACAATGAAATGTTTTCCTTTATAAGAGTTGCTGTGGTCATTGTGTCTCTCCACAGCAATAGAAAGCCTAAGGAAGATGAGGAAAGGGGAAGGAAAGGGGGAAGACCTGGCCTTACCTGGCAGAATGCTGGCACAACTAAAAGCTAAATACTGAATCCGTTATGATCTGAACTTGGAGTTTGCAGAGATCATTCTATTTCACCCTAGGAACAGCCTTGTAAAGTAAAAATTACCACTAATCTCATTTACAGAGGAGGATGGAGGAATTGGGAATGGTTAAATATTTTGCCATAGGTTAAAAAAAAACCAACAAAAACTCATAAGCCATAAAGTTGGGCTTTGAATTTAGGTATCCCAACCCTAAAGCCTTCACTCTGTGAAATATATTGAGCCTAGGTACCAGGCACTGTTCTTACATTGTATATGAAAGGGTGATTTTAGTCCGGGTCTCATTAGGTGTGCAACCCAGGCTGGCCTAGAACTCTGAATCTTCTTGCCTCAGCCTCTCAAGCGTAGGATCATAGGTATACGCCACCAAACCTGGCTACGCCCTGCTCTGTTCCATGTTTGAATTCATGGAACTCTCACAACTACTGTAGCGGCTTGTACATCCTTCAGGATACGTGCAGGGTAACTTTGGGGAGTCTATTCCCTTTGAATCCGTCTGGCCAGGAAGATACCACGGGAGTGGCACCGGGTGAGCTGTAAAGAGGTTGGAAGCCGGAGAAGCCGGAGAAGGGAAGAAGGTTTCACAGAGAGGGAACCAAAGCTCTCTGGCCAGCATCCAGCATCAATTGCCGGACATGGGCATGAGGCTGCTTTAGTTGTTGAACCCATAGCTGAGTTTATAAGTGAACAGAGCTGTCTGAACACTCAGGTAACACCACCTGGAGCAGAAGAAATGCCCAGTCCACCCACACACACACACACACACACACACACACACAACTATGAAAAATTGTGAACAAAAAAAATATTGTTCTTCTGGGCACAATCAATGCCCGTATTCTCAGCAGTTAGGAGTTGAAGGCAGGAGGATGGGGAGGGTTCAAGGTCATCCTCAACTACACAGTGAGTTTGAGGCCAGCCTGGACTACATGAGTTTCTTTTTATCTCAAAAAAAAAAAAAAAAAAAAAAAAAAGTCAAACAGAAAAAAGGCATATCTTCCTAGAACTCTCTTGAGTTCTAAATAAAAAGCATGCCTTTTCCTTACCCCTTGTCTCGTCTTGGAAAACCAGCCCCAATTCTAAGCTTGCCTGTTTACTTGCCCTGACACTCTGCGTTTGCTCAGTTTCTGGAAATACCCCTCCCTTTGCTTCAGCTGTTTTCACTGCTGTTTGTTACTCAGAAGACATGACTTTCTCTGCTCCACTCCCCCCCCCCCCCACCCTCAACAGCTGCCAGGCCACCTGTGGCTTGACTGCCCTGTTGTTTTTCTCTGAAACTTTAATAAAGTGGTCCTTGGGCTTAAAAAAAAAAATTCATTGTTTAACTGGAGATGGGAATGTAGCTCGGTAGAGCACTTGCCTAGCATGAGCAATGCAACCCCAACAACTAAAGAAAACCCTTTTTTAGCCCCCAGATCTGGAGTGAAACGTCATATAGCAACAGATAACCAACACAACAAGGAATATGTTACCGTTTCTTTATTCTGCAAGTGGGAGTGCTAAGGTCATAGATGGGTTAAAGAACTCACATAGCATTAGGCCACTAGCGATGGGCAAAACCAAGGCTTGCACTGCAGCAAGAATCTTAACAGGCCTTATTAGTAAAATCAAACCCGAAGCCAGGTACTGGGGTCAGCGCTGGAAGATCAGAGAAGCGGAACAAACCACAGCCTTCCACCTCGCAATTCCTCAGCTGATCCCGTTTCCTCAGACTGGAAGCCTCTGTGTCCTCATCCAAATGGATCTCAGCTGAACTGCTTCTCAAAAGCCTGAAAGCTTAACCAGGCTCTAGTTCCTGGTCCTCACGCCTTATATACCTTTCTGCTTCCTGCCATTACTTCCTGGGATTAAGTGTGAGTCACCATGCCTGGCTATTTACTCACAGAGATCCAGATGGATCTCTGTCTCTGGAATGCTAGGAGTATAGGTGTGAGTGCCACCATTTCCTGGTCTCTATGTCTGTCTAGTGCCTGTTCTGTTCTCTGACCCCAGATAAGTTTATTAGGGTGCACAATATTTTGGGGAACACAATACCACCACATTTTTCATGGAGGCATTCTGGCTCCAAGGGCTGCATGAGCAGCCAATAGTTACAGAAAAATGGCCCTTCAGAGATATCCATGTCCTCATTCCCAGGACCTGAGAATTTACTGGCAAATTTGGTAAAAGGAACTTTGTGGATATAACTACCTTAGTGATCTTGAGGCCAGTTACTAGGTTCTCCAGAATCATCTGGATGTACACAATGTAAGCATGTGACCTTTATAAAAGGGAGACAACAGGTCAAAGGCAAAGGCCAGGTGACAGGGCCATGACCCAGAGAATGAGGACACCCTTCAGAAGTGGGCCTAGCAAGGGACAGACTCTCCCAAGAGCCTCTATAAAAGGAGCGGGCCCTGTCTACACCTCACTCTAACACAGTGGGATAACTTCAGACTTCTGGTCTCTGGAAGTGTAAGAGAATGAATTCTGTTGTCTCAAGCCTTCAGCAGCAACAGGAAACTAAAACACACGATCCTCTCCTTCATGAGGGGAGCTGGAGTCTTTCCTCAGTCACAAACCAGGACAGTCTCTTGATTCTTTTTCTATCTCTGTGTCCTCCTTCTGTCTCTTTCTCTCTGTCTCTCTGTCTCTGCCTGTTTCTGTCTGTCTGTCTCTCTCTCTGACTCTCTCTTTGCACCCCAGAAGCTTGCCATGTAGCCCAGGCTGACCCTGAGTTCACTACATAATGTAGTCCAGGCTGGCCTCCAGTTTATGGTTCTCCTATCTCTGCCTCAAAAGTGCTGGGATTATAGGCATGTGTTGAAAAACTCTTTTCTGTCCCATTTTCCCCTACCTGCCTCTTCCAGGACATTTTCCCTGAACATCCCGGCTACTGCTGCTCTGTCCTGTTCCTATAGCAGACATTTGCCACCTTCTTACTCAGCACTTACTAATATCAGTGCTAATGCGCTGGCGGGCGGCCCGGTGACATTCTTATGAGTCACAGAATCCAAGGACATGAGGCTGGAGAGGTCCTTTGAGAGTCTATCCCTTCATTTTATGGATGATGAAACTGAGTCCCAGGGAAGAAAAGAAAGCCATGTAACCAAGGTCATGTAGCCAGGGCTCAAAGACGGGGCCCCTGACTTTACATCCATAAGCTCATTCATTCAGCAAGCATTCACCAGGCCCTTGCCAAGCTGGGTGCCAGAGAGCCACTGACAACCCAAGCAAGAAAGACCTTGTCTCCCAAGGGTGTCCAATCTGTAATGAACACCATTATCATGTGGATATATCATGACTCACCACGACAAATGTGGGGGAAGTTTGTCCCACGTGACAAGCTGATGGTGTACAAAGCATACGGATGTATTCTAAGTCATCAAATCAGGGAAGGAGGAGGTAACCACTGTACTAAGTTGTGGATAAGGACAAGTAGAGTTAACCAGGACTCTGGGGGGTTAGGGAGGAGGATAAATCTATTAAGCAGAAGAAATGAAGTATGCGAAGGCTGTGGGATCCAGGGGAGCAGAAGGTGGTGTGGGGGTCAGGAGAGCCAGGATGACAGGAGAGAGGAGAGACCTAGGAGCCCTGGAAGTCCACAGGGTCAGACCACAAGAGCTTTTGGTACCAGTCCTGATGACAACAAGAAGCCGTAAGAAGATTTTAAGCAGAGAATGACATGATCATATTTGAGTTTTATGGTGTTTGCCCCCACCAGGGCCTTCGCTCATCTCTACAGGCATGTTAGAGATCATTATTAGAGGGAGTTTTATGCCACCCTGTATTCCTCTCTGCATGCGCAGCCTTGTACAAAGCAGGTGCTCCATAAATACACGTTGATTAACCTCTCAGAGGCAGGCGAGGCTAGAGAGCTCTCCCTCCCTCTTGGAGTGCTCTGGCTCGGGCTCTCCAATCGCCACACACTGACTCTATTATCTCCCCTGCGCGCACACACACACACACACACACACACACACACACACACACACACACACATACACACACACACTCCCCGGGATTTCATCTCCACCCTCCTTCTTCTCTGTCCACACTCTTCCCCAGACCACCTTGGTGCTTCTTACAGAAATGATCTTTTCCTTCCAAGCTAAGCTTAAGTTGCATGATGGCTGTGACTTTGATTGCTTACTCTGTCATTCCCAGAGTTGGTATAGGACCCAGCATATAGCAAACATCCCATGCACCTTTTTATTTACTTCTTTTTTTTTCTTTGATGCTGGAATAGACCTGGGGCTTCATGAATACTAATGTGTCTTCCATTGCTGAGTTATATCTCAGGCCTGCGTAAGTTCTTTGATGAGAGTGTATACTGGATGACCATTCAGATGAAGTTCAAGTAGAAACAAAACCAATCTACAGTGATTGGCATCCACATAATGGCCACCTGTGAGGACCTAATAACTGAGAAGGAACACAGAGACTTTGGGAAAGGAGGACTGGAAGTCTTGATCTGTGTGGCCCAGGATCTGCATATGGAAAAGTCACGGGATTCATGATCTTTACTGTGTGGGTTTTTTTTAAGGGGGTGGTATCTGCTAAGGGGGAGCACCCCATTTCTAGTTGTTTTAGGTACTTGCCTTGAGACCCACCTCATTCAACAGCTCCCATCCTATACATTGCTCTCCCGAGTCCTGTGCCCAGTGATGTGTCAACATATTTGCAGTTACTTACTTTCCAATCTACAGGATCCCCTGTGCCCCACACTACCCCTTCTTACACCTCTCCTTACCCAGCTTCCAAAGACATATGAACACAAGTGGCCTGTCCTTGCGTAGATTCTTAGGGTGGCCCCAGGTGACTATGTTATGTGGCAAAAAGGGACATGATCTGAGGCAGGCGGTCATGATGAATGAAAACCCTGAGACGTAGTAAGTCTTCTGGGACAGCTGATGGAAGAGGGATTGGGGGATATTCGAAGCATTGAACGGCACATTGTTTCTGGCTTTGAAGACAGAGGGGGCACATACAAGGACCAGACAGTAGCTTCTGTGAGCTAAGGCTGGCTCTCCTGTTGACAGCCAACAAGGGTGCAGGGAGCAAGGAGCGGAAAGCTGCCATCAGTGGGAACGAATGTGGACAGAGTCTGTCCCCGGAACCTCAAAAAGAGCTCTGACCAGCTAAAGCCATCTCTCGTGATTCTGACAGGGCCAGCAGTCATGCCTGCCAGACTTTGGACCTATGGACCTAGGGGATTAAAAATGCATGTAGAGGGCTCAGGGAGACAGCTCAGGGGTGAAGAGCCCATGCAGCTCTCCCAGAGATCCCAGGTTCAATTCCCAGCACCTGTGAGAGGCAGTCACAACTGTCTAACTCCAGCTCCAGTGGTGTCCACACCTCAGGCCTCTGCTGTACCTGCGTTCACATGAGGACGGACACACACACACACACACACACACACACACACACACACACACACACACATCTACCTACATATAATTAAAAATAAATTAGTAAATACATGTGTATTGAGCAAGGAATAGTGGTACATGACTATAATCCCAGAACTTGAGATGTGGAGGCTTAAATTCAGTCTCCACTCAATGGCCTCTACATCCCTCCTTCCCTCCCTCTCTCCCTCCCTCCCTCCCTCCCTCCCTCCCTCCCTCCCTCCCTGCCATCTCTTTGCTCCTATCATGGCTTAGACCACTGACTACTCTCCTGCCCATTTGCCTTCAAGCCTATATTTCTAACCCACCCATCCTGCTCACTGCCACCAGATTAATCTTTCAAAACCACAGACTTCATCACATTTTTACCTGCTCAAAAAACAAACAAACAAACAAAAACCTTCAGTAGCAGGGTAGCCTAATGGTCATCCTCTGGAACCAGAACGCTAGTGTAAAGCCTAGCTCTGCCTCATGTGTTTTGTTTTTCTCTTTTCATTTTATGATCGCCTATGTTGTCTAAACATAATTACTGAGATTTTACATGATGCAGCTCTGTAATTGCAGCCATTGTCAGGTAAAGGCAAGAGAATCCAGAGTTCAAGGTCATCCACAGATAAATAGGTAGTTCAAGACCAGCCTGGGCTGTATGGACACCATCTCAAAACAATACTAATAATGAATGTAACTGACCAGACCTAATTCCTGCTCTGTACAGTTTTGCAAACGTTTACATCATCACAAGCCCCACCCACATCAAGATGATTAGCCCCGCCACCCACTCCTAACCTCCTTCTCTCCTCTTGGGATAACACGTGAATGAAATGAGGTACATGTGCAAAAGGTAGCTGCTATGGCGAGATGGCTCGGTGGGTAAGAGCTGTCTAAGCCTGACACCCCAAGTTCAGTCCGAGTCCAACAGCGGAAGGAGAGGGCTGCCTCCTGAAAGGTGTCCTCTGCACTCACACACACACCACACACGCACAGTAACATTTTCTTTTTAAGGTAAGGTGGTGGTGATAGAAGGCGGAATGTTGGTGGGTTTTGTTCTCTCTTAAAAGAGTGATTCCTGGCCTGATCCAGGTAAGCACTCCATTGCTCCCGGGGTTTGCCTGAAGTCTTCAGTCTGGCCCTCCAGCCCCTCCCACCTCCGCAGCAGCCCATTCACAGAATTCCAGGCTGTCCTCTTACCTGTTAACCCCATCCGTTCCTTCCATCTTCATCACGCCTCCCTTCATTCACATTATCACCTTCTATTCCCAGCGGTCTCCTCCCTGATTCTCCAGTTGCTGCGGCTAACCAGGCTGCTGAAACCCAAGCCTGAGGGTGTTGCCTGTGGGTCAAACCCCTCTGCAAATGCAGCTGCTTTCCAGACAAAAATCTCACCACAGCCACGCTGCCATCTCCAGCCTTTCTGTGATCTTTACACATACGCATTAACTAGGCTTCTTCCAGCCCCGGAAGCATCCACTTGGCTATTCCTTCTTCCCGGACCATGCTTCTCTGACCTCTTCACTAAAGAACACCTGGTCACCCTTCATCTTGGTCTAAAGCAGAGGAGACTTCCTCCAGGAAGTCTGCCCTGACTTCCCTGACTAGGCCAAATGCCTCACTTACTGGATCACAGAAGCTCAAATTGCTCTCTGGTTAATATTTCATAGAAGCTATTTGTCTTCATGAACTTCATCACCAAAAGCTCCAAAAGGCACGGTGTCTCCAGGGCCAAGCCTGATGCCTGGCCAGGATTGTGCCCGCTACAGTACCAGGAAGCAGTACTGAACAAAATGCGTGCGCGGCCCCGATTCAGCCCGCTGGACTGCCTTCCCTGCTAACACTCACCCCCACTTTCACTCACTGGTCCCCACTTGATGTGCTCTCGGGGACAACTCTTCTTTTGTCACACCGACCCACCCCTGGCAGTCCCTGCCAGGCAGCCGTGACCAAATGTCTGGGCCTGTGATGATGTCCAGCGATACCTCCCGGCTGCTCCGCCACCATCACTGGTCTATATTCTTCCTCACTGGTTGTGAGCATAACACATGCACACTGAAGAACTTTTAGATAACACAGATAATGCAGAAAATAGAAAAGAAAACACAAAACATTTCAAACGTAACTACCCAGAGATAATTGCTGCTGTTACTGTAGAGTGTATGTTTGCCCATTTCCCCACAGTCAAGGATTTTTTTTTTTTTAACTTTACAACAAATCAATGAAGTTCATATTATCCTCACTACTTTCCAAGGGGAGGAGGGGTCCAGACAAATTCCGTAACTTGTATAAAATCACAACTAGTAAGGCCAGAATTAAGGCTGAGCCCCAAGCCTGCTGCCTCCTACCTGAGATCCGGGTCTCTACAGGGTCTCTTGGGCCCCTAGGCCCCTCCCCCTCTCTACCTCCTAATTCTTCTCATATCACTCTTCTCTTTTCCTTCAAAACCTGAACCCCACACAACAATTCGGCTTCAAGGACACCACTTTGGCGTCAGGTAAAGTGTGGGAAATTGGCAACAGCGTACATGTATGTCAGGATGGGTCAACAAGTGACCCACACAGCCTTGCAGTGGAATACTACACTGTTAGAAAAAGAACCACGGAGCACATAGGTTTATCACAAGTTACTTCGGGGACAGTTTATTAAATTTTAAAAAATCAAGACAGTGAATAATGTGTGAGATGGACTAAAATTTATGAAGATATTCCTACACACACACACACACACACACACACACACACACACACACACACACACACCACACACCAGTAGATACCAGTAGCTACTTCTGAGAAGGAATGTTTAAGGAATGAAAGTGAATGATAAGGGGGACCTGGGTTTTACTTAAATTTTTTTTATCACATCCATGCATGTAATGGGTGAAAAACAAATCAAAATTAGGCTAGGATGTAGCTCAGAGACCGAGTACTTGCCTAACATGTGAGAGCCTGTGTTCATCCTCAGCATAAAAGGTAAGACAAAGAAAACCCCACAAAGTGGCCCAGCTTTCTCTGGCCGTCCCCTGAGCCGACTTTTACTTCCCTTGTGTGAGTGTTCGTATGTGCTCTCTGGTAGACAGACAGGTATGCCCTCCTTCCTTCCTTCCCCAATGAGGCTCATACACTTACCATTTGTCTCAGGGGCTGGAGAGATGTCTCAGTGGTTAAGAGCACTGACTGCTTTTCCAAAGGACCCAGGTTCAATTCCCAGCACCCACGTGGCAGCTCACAACTGTCTGTAACTCCAGTTCCAGGGGATCCAAAGCCCTCTTCTAATCTTTAGGGGCACCAAGTATTTACATAGTACACAGACACAAGCCAGCAAATACCACAAACATAAAATTACAACAAAACCAAGACCTCTCCCTAAAATGAAGATATTTTTTGTCTCCTTCATTAGACTAGTAAGATCCTGCGAGGGCAAGGACTTCCTTCTATGACGTCTCCCTCGGTTCTCTCTGTCCACCTTTACATGAGCTCCCAAGAGTGAAGTCGGGTCACCAGGCTCACAGGGCAAGGGCCCCTACCTGCTGAGCCATCTCACCAGGCTTTGGCTTCTTTTAAGACCTCTGTTCTGATCAGTGGTGGTGGTGGTGGCTCACACCTTAATCCCAGCACTCAGAAAGCAGAGGGAGGCAGATCTCTGTGAGTCGAGGACAGCCTAGTCTACAGAGTGAGTCCAAGGACAACCAGGGCCACACAGTGAAACCCTGTCACAGACACCTCTATTCCATCACCCCTGAAGGGTGAGCTTCCTCATGTTATCCCATCTCCACCCCAGTTGACTTCTACCTCACTAGCCCAGCATCAGGCCGGAATGACTCCGTCAGAATTTGCCTCCCTGAGGTTGCGTTCTGTGATACAGGAACCACATGTCCACCAAAACCCAGCACTCGGCTCAGGCCGCATCTCTCTTGTCCATATCAGTGACTGGATGGGCACTAACGGCCTGCCCCCGGTCACTTGTGAACGACAGCCGACATTAGGGAGCATGCTACTTCCTCCTCTTCTTACTCAGATTCCCTCAGCCCACCCGGGTCCCCAGCCTGAGATCTTCCCACCCTCACATCTGCAGCCTCACAGCAAGCTCTTGCAAGGTTCCATGCCAGTCTAGGCCTCTCTTTCAGAGCAGAGCCCCACCCAGGCCAAGGCCAGGCCCCAGACTGACTCCCTGCCCCCAGCCCTACAGAGAACACCATAGCCCAGCCCAGCCTGGAGGGTCTGGCCCATCAATCGTGTTCCCAGGGGTACAAACCAATTTCTCTTGCTTTCCCGAGCCCGTCTCCCTGGCGGAGCCTGGAGGGGCCTTCAATCGCATTAATCCCAGCCTGGCGGCGGTGACGAAGACGGATTTCTCCACCAAACGATCCATTTGTATCTCTCGCGCACTCAGTTGGTTTTTTTTCTGTGCGGATGTTCAAAATATCATGAAAAAGGCGTTAGCCGGGTAGCCGTGGCGCAGCGAAATAATAGAGTGATCCGGCAATGTGCTCCTGACCTTGCAGGACAGCTAATCCATCCGCACATCTATCTTAATTATTCCCGGTTACAAAAGAGAAACTCCACCATCCATTCATTCCGGGCTGGCAATTCCATTTTCCACCCCCACTCACGTCCCATCCCTTCTCCACCATGCCTCTAACCAGATAGTCCCATTCACCATGGCTACAGCACTCTCCACCCCCAGTCCAACCTAGCCAGGCCCGAGCCTACTTGGTGGAACTCAGCCCAGTCCACTCACTGCCACTTGAGATCCAAAGTCCTCTGTGTGTGCTTTCCTATCTAGAACACCTGTCAATACCCACTGAAGACCAGCTACGTTGAGAATCAAGGTTCCGCAGACACAAAGGTTGTGTGCACAAGCACACACACACACACACACACACACACACTGAATGTTCACACAGGTAGCCACAGAACCCTATCCAGGTTTTAATATTCAGACTCCTTACACACACACTCATGCTAGACAGGCCCACTGTATCTTCTGTTCTTACTCCAACCTCAGCATTTGCCTCCTGCTGCTGCCTCGATACTAACACCAGTACGGATGGACTTTTGGACGGTAAGGTTAGACCCAGTGAGTGTCTTGGCCTTTCTCCCACTCTGAAGTCAAACTGCAGTGTTGCAACAATGAGCGTCTCTCTCTCTAGCCTTGATTGACCTAGAACTTGCTGTATAGACTAAGCTGGCCTCTAACTCAAGAGATTCGCCTGCCTCTGCTTTCAGAGAGTCGAGATTAAAGATGTGTGTTGCCATGTCCTGCCTCCCATTCCATTCCTTTTTTTTCCCCTCCTTGCTTAATACACCTAGGGCACCAGTGCTGGAGGATAAAGATTGACATGTGAGCAAGGAAGAGAGCAAAAGATATGTGTGTTGCAGGGGGATTGAGCTGAGATCCAGCGATTGGGGGGGGGGGGGCGGTGCAGAAAGGGACGCCAGGCACAGTGATAAGAAACTGACACTCTGTGACTGTGACTGCATGAAGAATACAATTCCAGCTAATGGCACCAGATCCACTTTGGGAATGCCCGTGCAGGTCTCTAAAGCCCTTCCTAATTCTGCCCCTTAATGTATGTTTTTCAGATCCCTCGTTCTAATGATTTTAATGCATTCAGCAAAACTAGGCATGTAATTGTCTTGGCTCTGTGCTTGGCCGTGGCGGCTCCTGGGATCCCTGGCTCCCAGTTTTCAAGCCCTCCCCACCAATCCAGCCCTCCCTCCTTTTGTACTCTTCAATTCGGCTTCGTCAACAAGTGAGACTTCTCCAGCTCTTGGGGTCGGGAAGGAAACAGAAGGAACTGGCCTCAAGAAGCCCACTGAGGAAATGATGCAGGGAGTCCCGGGCTGTCAGGAGGTGTTTTCTGGCCCAGCCTGGCTAGTTACTAGTTAGAAAAGGAAGTCGGGATGGCTTCCTAGAAAAGCTCAACGACCCCCTTTCCCAGAAGCAGCAGGCAGCCTGGGCTGGGCCTGCAGGGGCAATGTGCCGGGGAAAGGCCATTTGTCCGGAGACAATGGCAGAAAAGGGGTCTCCAAGCGGCTGTTGAGAGCCAATTTGTAGTGGTGACGGCCCGAGGTTGCTCCAAAGGCTGGGAACAGCTGGAGCTCCGGGTGACTGATGGGTGGGCCCAGGAGAGGGGCCATTGGTCTGGCAGACACAAAAGGCCCGATGGTGCGCGGGTGGGGCCCGTCAAAATCATTAAGTGCTGAAGATGGAGCCGGCAGACTTCAGATGGGACCAGTGGGTTGGGGGAAGAGGTCAGGAGCTCTCCCTGCCCTTTCTACCGCCCCTCCTCCATCCTCCACCCTCCATCTCGGCTCCGGAAACTGGCCACCCACGACCCTATTACCATCTAATTTGCATAGACACGCCCTCCGCAGCCTCCTGGTGCCTCCCAGCCCAATGTGAGCAGTTCTGACTCGGGGGTAACCTGGGGCTGAATCGTCCCTCTGCGCCTCTTTTGGGGACCCGTCACTCTCGAGCATTGCATTCCCCAGCCGTGCCCTTCTCTACTTTTCAAGTAGAGACTTCAGCTAGACTGTCTCCAGGCAGGACCACCAAAGACCTCACCCCCAATTCCAGATCGAAGAAACTGAGCACCGGGGGCCGCTTTTGGCTGCTTCTAGGCGCCTCCTTCCCTCTGTGTGGGAAATGTTTCTCCCCCTCGACCTTCCCCCAAGGGGTGTGGGGAAGAGACACTGGAAGAAGCCGCTGTCCTCCGTCACCCCCGGGAGCCCTCCCTCGCTCCTCGAGGCTCCGGGCACGAGAGCAGAGCAGTGACCCGGCCAGGTGGTGATGATGCGGCCGGCCGCGCTGGTCACTCTTGGCCGCTCCCCGCGCGGAGCCCGACCCCCCTGGCATGGGTCACGGCGCCGGCAAAACTCCCTGACACAGAAACGCCGCGGGGCCTGCGCGTGTCGGGAACAATCCTCCCGCTGATGGGAAGCGACAGCTCCGCCCCGCCTCCCTCCGCGCTTTCCCTCCACCGTTTCTCCCCGCGTCCTGCTGTCCGCCCAGCCGGCCCACGGCTCCCCTGCAGCATGCCTGGCCCGCCAGGTCGCCCCCGGAATTCCTCTGCGTGGCGTGGGATTTGGGCAGGAGAGCCGGAGCGGCCCTATGGCCAGGTGGCTTAGGATCTGGAGACAGAAGGAGTGGAGAAAGAGGTGCTTGGAGGCACAGCTGGTCTCAGTCTGCTCTGCCCCTGTTCCTGAAGAAAAAGACTGGAAGGAACCCGAGAAACATGTAGACCCTCTCCCTGGTGTCGCTTAGTCTTCTGGCCATCTCCATCTTCTGTGCATTTTTTGTATTGTTTGCAAGAAACTTCTCTTTTGTGATCACACACACACACACACACACACACACACACACACACACACACTAATGTACCTGCAGGCATAGTCCAGTCATGGTCACCTACCCTCCAGCAGTGTACCCTGTTCACAGCCACAGAGAAGTCTGTGATCACTAGCTCCAGGTTTCATACTTGCTCCGAGCCAGAACCTTCCAGGAGGCAATGCTACCTTTGGCCTTCCTCAGCTTTTTCTCTGCTCACCTGGACCCTGATTTGTGGTCCCTGATTTGGACCCTTACTGTCGGCTTCACTGAAGGGGATTTGATGTGGAAGGAACAGCCTAGGAGAAATTGCTGGATCCCCTCTTCAGCTCACTCAGGGAGAAGCCTTTATGGGGTCCCTTCTGAGGATGGGCCAAAGCTCCAGCAACACTTACCCAGATCTACCTCTGCTCTTACTTCTGTCCTACTGCCCCTGTGCTTTGTGTCCTGGCCTGGGACCAGATGTTCCGGGAGTGTGTTTTCCCATCTCTACCGTGTCTCTCCCTCACTGACATTCCTTTGAACCTTTACTGTTGCTTTTTGTGGGTCCGGTAATCCTTCTCATCTTGCCTCCTCCCAGCAACACAGATCCTCGATGAGTGAACTGTGACGGCTTGTGGATTTGGGTGGGTCTCTCATGCTGAGACAGATAATGCACCAGTGAAGTGGGTGAGGGCAGAGGCACCCTTGTTGGAGCTGAGGCAGAAAGATCACATTTTGAGCCAGATTGGGCTATACAGTGAGTTGAAGTCCAGCATGGGTGACATGATAAGACCCAGTCCCAAGCAAAGAAAAGGAAGCTGGAGAGAGGGCTCACTGGTTAAGAGCACTGGTTGCCTACTGGGCGGTGGTGGCGCATGCCTTTAATCCCAGCACTCCAGAGTCAGAGGCAGGCTGATCTCTGTGTGTTCGAGGCAGCCTGGTCTACAGAGAGAATGCCAGAACAGCCAAGGCTATACAGAGAAACCCTGTTTTGAGAAGAAAGAAGGGGGAAAAAAGCAATGATTGTTCTTCCAGAGAACCTGGGATTGATTTTCAGCACCCACATGGAGGATAACAACCATCTGACCTCCAGTCCCAAGGGAACTGATGCCCTCTTCTGGCTTCCCTGGTCATTAAGCATATATATGGTGCAAAGACACACACGAAGGAAAAGCACCCATATACACACAAAATAATAAGAATAAATTTCTGAAAAGAGTGCTAGCTTTGGTAGCACATATACTAAAATTAGACTTGTCTTCTAAGTTCTCCAGTACGATCCTTTACTAACTTACTCTCCTACGGTTTCTTTATTTTATGTGTATGACGGTTTGGCCTTCATGTATGTCCCATCTCCACCATTCTCTTCCATGGTCCTTTGGCCTTGAACAGTTTTCCAGGAAGCCCTCAGTCTACCTAGTTTTACCGCTACCTAGCTGGTAGTTTTGAAAAAAAAATCCACTCATCCCTCTGACCTGGAATTCTCCAACTGTGTGTATGGTAGGATGGAGCTGAAATCGGCGGAAGTCTGAGGATACCCACCACCTCCTCCATTCTGGGCTCTAATCCCTCGTGAGAGAAGGGTGGGAGCATCTTACCCAGCTGACCCAACCCCCACAGAGGGGTTGGGACTCAAAGAGTACTGGGAAATGTTGTGAATTAATTGCCACCAGACCTAGGCCGCTGCTCATCTCTGTAAACAAACATTTTAATATGCTGTAATTAATTACATCTGCCACCCCGACCCTCCTCTCATTCATCCTTCTTCGGCTTTTCTTCTGCGTACCCTAGACCACCTTCTCCTCCCACTGAAAACCTGGCCGGACCCCTCCTGCCCCTCTCCCTGCCTTCTCAACCCCCACCACCGCATGCAGGTGCCGGCATCTGCCACGCCTCTGCCGCTTTTTGTTCCTCTCCTGTCTCTCTAAGGCCCTTCTGTCTTTCTCAGAGTCCTTTGTCTCTGATCCTGTTGGCCTGGATTCTCTTCCTCAACCAAGTTTGATGTTAGGAACACATCCTGTAGGGAGGAGGAAATGAGACCAGAGGATCTACCCAGGTGCCTAAGCACACTCTTTAGTGAGCTAGGACCAGGCTAATTTACAAGGATTATCGCGAAACGGGGGAAGGAACCCCGATGCAGCGGTTGTCTTCATCCGTCTCTTGTCCCCCTCCCTGTCTCCACAGCAGCTCGGTGTGAGAATCACAATGGGGAGAGAATTGCCCAGGTGAGCCCACCTGCCTGTGCCACAATTGCTTCCCTTCAAACACAGAAGGACCGCGGCAGGATGGTGCCCGTTAGGGCAGACAGTTTAGTACCACGCTGGCCACAGGCTGCTCGGGATGGAGTGTTAGCCTTTTTCTGAGTTCACCTTGACCTGCGAGGACTGTGGGGGCCCGGGGCGGGAAAATGATCGCCCTGAGCAGAGGTGGAAACCTTAGACGAAAACCAGGAGAGTCACAAGCCCAGATCGCCAGGAAGGACTGGAAGAGGGCTGGCCGCCAGAGGGGTTGTTGGCCAGCTAGGCCGCGCTGGGGGAGCTGGGAGCTGGGTGGGCGGGGTAGGGCGGGCGCCACCAGGCGTGGCGCAGGGAACAGAGCAGAATGAAATGCAGATGCAAAACGTGCTCGTAAGAGTTTCCTCTCTCTCCCCATCTGCCAAAGCCGAGATTTTAATCTTTAATCCATGAGCAATCAGCGAGCAGCGGCGAATGGCACATTACAGATGTTTTACTGTCGCGGGCGTTCGCAGCCTCCGTGCTCCGCACAGGCGCGACGCGCGGGCGCCCCTGCCCCTCCCCCCTCCCCCCCTTCCTCCCTCCCCAGATCCCACTTAACAATATCCCCCCTCACCTGCACTCTTCAGGCTGGTTAATAAAGGTAGAGCAGGGAAGCAGGGCCTTTTAACCCTTTCCTACAAGAACTGGGACTGTCTGTGGGGCTACGCTGGTGGCACAGGGGCGGGCCGCAGAAGGGACCGGGTACCATTTATGCCTGGCCAGTGTGGATTTTCTAGGTTGAAGGGCATGAAGCCAAGGACACCGATAGCAAAATCTTTCCATTTCCTACACCCTTCCAGAACCCAGCATCCCGGGCCCGCTGGCGGCTCCTGCTATTAGCGCTCCAGATGTTCCGCTGAGCTGAGGCTCTGCTTTCCAGATGTTGGGCACCTCTGTTCTCACGTGTGGGACCACCATCCCTTCTGCATGATGAAGGAGAATGCTGTAACGGTCAGATTTGGGAGTCGCTAGGTAATTCTGACAAAGAGGAGTCTTTGAAGAGCTGCTGGTTAAAAATCTCGCTTGGGAGGAGGGGTCCACTCTCTACAATGGAGGTGTGTGTGTGTGTGTGTGTGTCTGTCGTCTGTCTGTCTGTCTTGTCAAGCATAGGTAGGAAGATAGGACCCCCAGGAATGTGAGTATGGAGCTGCTATCAAGGCCAAAGGATAAATGATGTACCCCTAGAAATCCCTGGCAGTGATTCTAGTTTGTAGAGACATACTTATATGATTTTTAAGTATTTGTCGCATTTTCTAGTCTGCAGGCCCCACGAGGTCAAGAACTATTTGCACCAATCATCTTCCCAGAGTCTAGCATAGGCCTGGTGCCTAGTAGATACTCAGCAAACGCTTTGAAAAGTGGACTCCTGTAGGGCCTGGGTCATGTTTTCTTGGGCATTACAGATGAAGTCAGTTCATGTACCTCAGAACAAAAGCATCCACAGTCAATCTCCCTCCACCAAGACTGCAGTGAACGGCATCCTTTCCACCTCGGGCAGCAGTTGTTTCCCTGCATCTTCGATGGCTCCTTCCCTTTAGACAGGAACCGAGGACAAGGATGGCTCAGACGCTAACAGTTGCTGAGTTTGCAGAGGACCTGGGTTCAATTCTCAGCACCTACACGGTGATTCACAACCACACACAACTCCAGTCTCAAGGAATCCAATGCCCTCTTCTGACCTCCTCGGGCACCAGGCACTCATGTAGTACACATACACATAAAAAATAAAATTAATAAACACAATTTGAAGAAGAAGGAGGAGGAGGGGGGGGGAGGAGGAGGAGGAGGGGGAGGTCTCTGATACGACACTGGAGTTCCACTGGCCAATGTCTTCCCCTAGGCCTCCCTGACCTCAACTCTTGGACACCCTCCCAACCCCACCCCAGAGGTCTTCTTCCCGTTGCTGTGCTCACAGACACCAGAATTTTCTCCTATGGTTCCCACGGGAGGGGTTCAGTTGTACACCCTGCTGGCCCAGTCCCCCAGAGTTTCACTTCAAAGGCCACGGTCCCATCTTTTCCCTAGAACTTCCTACCCTCCACCCCAAATGTGGGTCTTTTGGGGAGGCATGTGCAGAGAGCAGGGATGAGGAAAAGCTGAAAACTAGCCAGAAAAGGGGGGAGGGGGAGGAATGAGATCTAGGACTAAAAATAAATAGAGTGGGAGGGGGCGGGCAGCTAATGGAGGGGGTGAGACAAGAGGCAGATCTAGACAGGAGGGGAAGCGGGGGTTGGCCCAGGCGGAGAGGCCCACACAGATGGACACCCACACTTAGAGGATGCAGGAGAGCGGGGTGCCGGAGGCTGGGGCCGGGCTCGGGAGCCGGGGACCCGGGGAGCCGGGGGCGCCCTGGCCGGCCGGCCGAGGTGGCTGCGAGCCCGGGCTGCCCCAGCCGCCGTCCGCCGTCTGTCGCAGGCCTCCCCGGGCCTAGGCCGCGGGGCCCACAGGCGGCCCCGAGAGGCGACGGCGGTGCGAGGGAAGCCGGGGCGAGAGGCAGCGTAGCCGCGTGTGTGTTTTTATTATTATTATTTCTGATTAAAGAGGAATTCATCTCGTATCTGCCTCCTGCCAGGGGCCGAGGCGCCGCCATTGGGGTTAACGGTGCGGAAGAATACAAAAAAATTTCATTGAGGAGGATTATAAAAGTTACTAGCTGGAACATTAACAGAAGAGTAACTTGTAAAAAATGCAATATTACAATATTCACAAGGACGGCAGAGCGTGGTAAAGCTATAAAATTCAACATTAAAATCTTCCACAGCCTAGATAACCTAGTTAACAAACATGGTATTGGAACTACTTTTCTATGGGGGATGAGGGATACGGCGCCGGGGGCTGATCACACCTCGGCTGAGGGCGGGGTGGGGGCGGGGCGTCCCTGGGCTAGCCCCGCCTCTCTCCTGCCTCGGCCTCCTCCCCCGGAAAATGGGCATGAACAGAACTTCTTGGTGGGCAACGTCTGAGGGAAGAGCCTCCAAACCTCATACGAGTTTGCACAATTGTGAGGTTATTTCTTATGTGAGATAGTGAGTGAAGCGGAGAATTCAGTATGGATTTAGAATCTCTACATAGGATGTACACCTCTCTACAACTGCAGGAAGTGTGCATAAAATGTATTGAGAAAGGATTTGGTGTGCACTTCAGTGAGTGTGTGTGTGTGTGTGTGTGTGTGTGTGTGTGTGTGTGCGTGCGCAGTACTGTGTGCTCAGGGTCTCCATACATGATGCATATGGAGTACAAATGCATGGTATATGCACGTAAATAGGGAATTCAGGGCAAGATGTTTTGAGTTGTACATTGAGTGTTTATAGCATGTATGCAAGATAAATGAGCCTCTGTGTGTAATATATGGGTGTATGTACAGTGCATGTGGATGAGATGTAAGTCTAGATAGTATAGGAGCATAGGTATTTACTGAGTACCTGCTGTATGCATATGTATGCATATACAGTAAGTACATGTATTTAGTGCAGGCACGATATATTTTTCCTAGAGGCTATATGTTGCATGATTCCATGTATAGATTATGTAGGGTGCATACATCAAAGGGCATTATGTGGTTTTTAATACTATCTTAATAAGTCCAAATACTATCAAAAGTATATTTGCTGCATATGCATGATAAGCATGCATAGACAGTACTTGAGATACAATACATGAGTGTGAGTGTGCAGGGCATGTGTTTAGAGCATGTGCACCTGAGTATGATGTGAGTGTAAATGAGCAAAGGGGATGACTGTAGATGTAAGTGCCCAGATCTTTGATATATATGCCTATATCTACAGTGCATAAATATCTGAGCAGATTACATATTCATGAGAAGTATATGTGCATATATGAAAAGCATATAGACATGTGAACTGACAGAGTGTGCACTGGCAGACAGACACAGAGCCTCTGTGTGGATCAGGCCTCCAAACATGTGGCGATTAAGAGCACACACTCAGGGGACATATTTTGAACTGTATGTGCTTTTCTGTGTCCTGAGTGTGTGTATGACCTTGGGCATACATACAAACAGCCTCTTGAGATCACTCTTTGCAGAATGGGGACAGTGTCTGTTTCACAGGGTTGTCATTAGGCTTAGACAAGTTAACACTTGGTATGGTGGAAACAAGAATGGCTGGTGCCCTAAAAATGTCCAAAACATGTAAATAGGTTGCCTTCATGGCAAAAGGAATTTTCAAGATGTGATTAAGAATCTAGAGATTAGCCTGGTCTACAAACTGAGTTCCAGGGCAACCAGGACTGTTACACAGAGAAACATTTCTTGAAAAAAAAAAAAAAGGAAGAAGAGGCATCGAAGAAGGAGAAGAAAAAGGAAGAGGAGGAGGAGAAGAAAGAAGAGGAGGAGAAGGAGGAGGAGGAAGAAGAGGAGAAGGGGAAGGAGGAGGAGGGGGAGAAGGAGGAGGAGGAAGAAGAGGAGAAGGGGGAGGAGGAGGGGGGAGAAGGAGAAGCAACAGCTAGAGCTTGAAGCTGGAGAGGTGGCTCAGCATCAGTTTCTCTTACAGAGGACCTAGACTTGGTTCCCAGAACCCACATGATGCCGTGCAACTGCCTATGACTCCAGCTCCAGAGGGCCCAATGCCTCTTTTGGCCTCTTTGAGCACTGGGCACACACATGGTGCACAGACAAACAAACAGGCAAAATACTCATACACATAAAATTTAAACACAATTTAAGTATCTCGAGATGAATCAATTATTCTGGATTACCAGGCATGGTAGAACATGCCTTTAATCCCAGCACTTGGGGTGGGGGGGCAGAGGCAGGTGGATCTCTCTGAGTTTGAGGCCAGCCTGGTCTACATATACAGTTCCAGGCCAGCCAGGGATATATAGTGAGACCCTGTCAATAATAATAATAATAATAATAATAATAATAAATTAAGAATTATCATAGATTATATAGATGGGTCTCATGCCGTAAGAAAGGTCCTTGAGAGAAAAACACACACGTGTCAAAGGAGAAATATGAACAAAAGCATAGGAAGAAATGATACAGCCATGACTTATGGGATGTAGGTGGCTTCCAGAAGATTCAAACAAGCAAACGAATTCTCTCTCAGAGTCTTGAGAAGTTAAGCCCCACTATCACAGTTTAAGATTCTGAACCCCCAAATGTAAGATAATGTAATCTTTAAGATGCTCACAGTTTGGGCCAGAGAGACATCTTAACAGTCAAATGCACTTGGATCCAGTGCCATGTTCTGGTTTCCTTGAGCAGGAGGCCCACACATGGCGCACAGACAGACATACAGACAAGACAGACATACAGACAAGACACCCACACACATAATAAAATAAAATGGGTTTTAAAGGATGGCAGCAATTGGTTATGGCAGCAAGAGGAAGTAAACATGTTCACAATGTGCTTAAAGCAGTGTCGTGTGTGTTGTAAGTGCCTTATAAATGTATGTAAAATCATTCTTTGGAGGTAATGCTTGAGGCCCTAGATGTACACACAGTTGTCAAACTTGCCTTTTTGTCTAAGGCCGCCCTAGGCCCACTGATCTGGATCCTGCCAGAGCTTTTGTTGGGCCAACAGAAGCATGGATGTGGGAGAAGGGGTGTGGAAAGTTCTTTCCAGGCCTGCCTGCTTGTTCTTCCTTAGTCATATGTGGGGTGTTGGGGTTAATGCTAAGTACCTAGAGCAGGAGAAGGTGGAGAATTTAGGGACATTCTTCTTCATCTGGTCTTTGAGCAGGCTTGGCAGAAGGATGAAGGTATTGTGGGTGAAAATGCAGGGGAACCTGGAGCCTTTGGAGCCACTGGATAGAGACCAGTCTTTGGGCACAGAAAGTGGTATCGGACCTCAAGTCATACTCCAGCTGCCAACGGGATGAGCTCTTGCTTATAAGCCATGGTTCTCCCGTCACATCTCTGCTACTATGATGGATATCTTCCTCCTCCAGTTTGGTCCTTATTTAAAGTTTCTCCTGTAGGTCCTGGATGGCCACAAGGACTTGGAGGCATTGCTAGAGATGATGGAGTAGCTGGTTTGATTTAAACCCAATCATTTCCACTTCCTTCCATGTTAAGGTTGCATAGAAAGTTGATGAGATGGTATAAGTCATTTAACCAGGTTCCTAACAGTGGACTTTTGGGTTAGTTCTTTTTGTTTTATTTTTTGAGATAAGGTCTCATATAGGTCAGGCTGTACATGTGTGATGTGATATATGAGTCCCTGGGATGTCATCCACAGAAGAGGAGCACTAATTCTCCCTGGGTGTTTGTTTGTTTTTTGTTTTTACAGAATGAAAGAGAATTTGCTCCATATTCTCTTCTCGTCATTAATAGCCAAGGTCCTAAAGTCCAACACTCACATTTACTTAGAAGATAAAGACGCCTCTCATTGCTCCCAGTCTTGGGGCAGTACAGGCAAATAATAAGGAAAGAAGTAGGGCTGGAGAGGTGGCTCAATGGTTAAGAGAACTGACTGCTTTTCCAGAGGACCCGGGTTCAATTCCCAGCACCCACATGGCAGTCACACCTGCCTGTAACTCCAGTTCCAAGGCATCTGACACCCTCACACAGACAGACATGCAGGCAAAACACCAATGCATAAAATAAAATAACTTCCGGAGGACCTGGGTTCAATTCTTAGCACCCACATGGCAGCTCACAACTGTCTGTAATTCCAGTTCCAGGGGATCTGACACCTCCACACCTATGGACATAAAATAACATTAAATAAATTATTAAAAAGGAAAGGAAGGAAGGAAGGAAGGAAGGAAGGAAGGAAGGAAGGAAGGAAGGAAGGAAGGAAGGACAGACACTGGCAAAGGACGTGTCTAGCATGGAAGAAGTTGTGGGTTTAGTTTCCAGCACCACAATGACACATGAACACACACACACACACACACACACACACACACACACACACACACAAATAATAAAAAATTTAAAATGCTCAGTGTTCTCTCTGAGTGCATTGAAACAGTTCAGGAGTTAGAAAATGAAATTGAGAAGGCTCTCAATTCAGCCATTTTCTAGCCAGTGTAACTGGGTAGCTTAACTAACCTCTTTGCCTCAACTTCCCTAGCTGTAAAATGGGGTAATAATGGCATCTAATCCATAAGGCTGTTTTGAGGACTAACTGTTGCCTGAAAGACTTATGGAAATGTCTGGTGCAAAACATGGTCTCAGCTGATGTTGACATTTGGCATCACCATCTCACACACACACTGGCTGGTAGGCAGGAGTAAAATCAAAGCCCAACCACAAAATAGTTTCTGAGCATTGGTACAACTTCAACCCACATGAGCCTCAGTTTCTTCATCAGTATGATAAACTCACAACACCTGCTTCAGAAAAATGTCCAGTGAGGACCAGAGCCTAGAAACATGTGGCCCAAAGCCATGGCTGGTCTTCAGCAGGGTTTGCTCAGCCTGCACTGTAAGGAATCATGGAGTTAGTGTGGACGTTAAAGCAGACTTCGGATATGGAGGCACACACCTGGAATCTTAAGAGGAGGCTGAGGCAGGAGGATTGTACATTGACCAGGCTGGGCTACATAATGAGATGCTGTCTCAACAGACAAAAGCAAATCTTACAATATGCCAAAGGGCACACAGGGAAAACAAGTGATCCTTCCATCCACACTACCCTCATGGAGGCAATCAGTTTCTTCTGCATCAATCCAGAACTGATCTCATGGGGGTACGTATGCATGGATGCATGCTCTTTCTCACACATCCGTGACACTGCACACCTGTTCCATGCTTTCTTTCCTCATTTATCTTGGAGATTTTTCCATGTCTCAACATGAAGAGACCCTTTTCTCTAGGTTAAGGCTGCATAGTATTCTGTTGGAAAGTGTTAAGTCTGTTAACTCACCCTAACAATAGACATTAGAATTGCTTTTTTAAAAATTGAGACAGAGTCTCATATAGCCTAAGCTTGCCTCAACTTCAGTATATGGCTTAGGATGACCTTGACTCCTGATTCTCTGATTCTACCTCCCAAGTGCTAGGATTCCTGGCATGAACCACATTATTGGGCTTTCAATAACTTCTATGACTTTTTTATTATTTATTTATTATATATACA
Organism: Peromyscus maniculatus bairdii; assembly: GCF_049852395.1. NCBI lineage: Eukaryota > Metazoa > Chordata > Mammalia > Rodentia > Cricetidae > Peromyscus > Peromyscus maniculatus. Next base: position 197,144,948 of record NC_134852.1, read on the forward strand.
GTGTCCTGATGGCATGTCAGAAGAGGGCACCAAATCTCATTATAGATGGTTGTGAGCCACCATGTGGTTGCTAGGAATTGAACTCAGAACCTCTGGAAGAGCAGGCAGTGCTCTTAACCTCTGAGCCATATGGCTATCCTTGCTTATCTGTCCTTTGATCATTGGTCTTTTAGGTTGTTTGTCTTTTATATTTTAAATAGCATCCAGTGCTTTTCATGTAAAAATCAGTCAGTCTGCTTTCTGTTTAAAAATTAAGCAACTTGGGCTGGTGATGTAGCTCAATGGGAGAGCACATGCCTAATTTGCATGAAACCCAGACTCTGAGCCTCTGCTCCAAAGTGTCAGATAGATAGATAGATAGATAGATAGATAGATAGATAGATAGATAGATAGATAGATAAACCCTCAAACTATATTTTTTTAACCAGACAACTTGTCACCGTCAGCTCCATTTTCTACATGGCAATAGCCTCCTTTTTTCCCCAGTGTTGGAAATTGAACCAAGACCTCATGCATTGTAGACAACAGTTCTGCCTCTGAGCTATATCTCAGCCCAGTGCGTCCTGGACAGAGGAACCCTGTGCTTTTCAGAGGTCTCCCTAGGCTGCTGGTGGAGCTCCAGTGGTGATGCATGTGTGTAGCACACCCTAAGCTGGGTTCCACGCCCAGCATCACAGAGTATTAAAAGAAGACTTGTCCCCTCTCTGGCTCTCCCATAGGTCCATGTCTGTTGTCTTCTCAACTAACTCTTCCTGCACATTTGAGCCCTGGTAAGATTTATACAACCAATCATGTAAAAAACAGTGTTTGGTACCAAAAAGTATACAGTATAGATTATTTCTCTTTTGCAAGGAGTTACTCTTCGGTCTACAGTTCTAGAATGTGTCTGTTTTAGGGACTCAGATTTTGACTGAATTATTTTCATGCATGTGTGGGTAGGTTGTATTATTTCATTAAGTCTGTATATTTTTAACTTTATGTATACAAATGTTTTGCCTGCATATATGCAGATGTACCATATAAGTGCCTGGTGTCTTGGAAGCCAGAAGAGGGTGTCTGATGCCCTAGAACTGGATTCACAAACAGTCGTGAGCTGCTATGTGTGTGCTGGGAACCAAACCTGAGTCCTCTGTAAGAGCAGCAAGAGCTTCTCACTGCCGAGCCAGCTCTGCCGTTGGGTTCTTGGAGTATTTAGGAAACTGGAGGTCCAAACAGGAAGAGGAACTTTTCAGATAGGCCCGCAGGTCTCCCAAAGCTCGGGAAGGAGGAGGAAGGAATTCCTTCACCTATATCATGTCAGATTTAACAAAATGAAGATTAACCTGCCTGTTAGCCTTTTACCAGACAATATGGTAGCCATTCGCCATATTTCTATCAAATGTGCCAATTGAATTAATTTTAAAAATCAGCACCCTTGGAACTGGGAGGATAGCTCCATTAGTAAAGTGTTTGCCATCCAAACATGAGGACCTGAATTCAGCTCAAAACCCAGGTGGTTTTGTTTGTTTGTTTGTTTGTTTAAAGCTCGACATGATAGCATGTTCTTACAATGCCAGTGATGGGAGGTGGCAACAGGCAGATCCCTATGGCTCAAAAGTGCACACCACCCTCCAAGCACACAAGTGCACACCACCCTCCAAGCACACAAGTACACCCATACCTACACACTCTCAGTTCCTCAGTCACACTCCTGCATTTCAGATGTTGTATAGCCACACATAGTGGGCACCGTGTTGAACAGCGCAGTACGGAACATCCTCCCGAGTGTGTCTCAGGAGTTGTCCAGACACACTGCTCTAGACTAGATTCGCCACAAAGGCAGGATCTCCTTAACTCCTGTCCACCATGGAGTTGTTTCTCATGCCCTTCCCTGAGCTGGCACAAAGAAGGCACTCAATGATGCTATTGGAATGAACAACTAAGGAATAAACAAACAAATTAATTCATGAACAAGCCAACCGACGACCCACGGGACACGCAACTACAGACTCTTCCACAGCAGCATACTGAGGCAGCCCTTAGGAAACTGAGGACACACTAGGTCAAATGAACCGCAGTACAATGCTGGAGACCGGCTGTTCCCAGGGGAGCCAAAGGGCCACTCCCAGGACTCTGGCCTACAAAGGAAGCAGCCCTTCCTGATGGGGGAGTCAGAAGCCTGTGTTTGGATAGTGTTACCCTCTTGTGTGTGTGTGACCTCTTCCCCTTGGAGTCTGGATAAGCCCTCCTACCTGGAGAAGCCTCATTAACCCTATGGATCAGAGCAGAGCAAGCGGGATCCAAGGGCCGAATGGGCAACTAGCTATTGGGAAACTACTCCCCCACTCACCCAAAGGAGACATGTTCTGATACTGCCGTATCTGACCTGTGCCCGCCTGAGGGGTGTCAGTGTGGAGAAGGAGGAAGGAAATACCTGACCTGTGCCCACCTGAGGGGGGTCAGTGTGGAGAAGGAGGAAGGAAATACCTGACCTGTGCCCACCTGAGGGGGGTCAGTGTGGAGAAGGAGGAAGATGGGAGGAAGGATGACAGGAGGGAGAGAGAGAGAGGTGAGAGCCAGAGAAAAAAGCATTGTAGATCTCCACATTCTGTGTTTGCATCTTCGTGTATTTGTGCGTATTTGGAGGACTGTGTATGCAGCAGAAAGCTGGGCATGCATCAGGCAATATGTGGAGAGCTGTGTCTACATATGGAGACTGGGCTATGTGTGTGCCCAGAGTTCTATTTGAGCATTGTGTTTGTGTATGTGACAGTATGCGGTGGGAGGCTGTGTGAGAACCTGGAGCTGGGAACATGAAGTGAGAGAACTGTAGTAGTCTGTGCAGTGGGGTCTGTGGTGTTGTGTTTGCTGTGTACAGTGAACTGTGCCCAGCCATGCCGGCTTTCTACACGCTCGAGACCACGTCTGGCATGGATGTGGCCCTGCTTCATTTCTTTTCATTCCCGGATGTGGGCCCCAAGTGGTCCCCGCAGTCAGCTAGTGGGAGCCCCACTTTGGAAGATCTTCACAGTCCCTGAGAGAAGTCTAAGCAAGCAATTCTAGAGGGCCCTTCTTGTTTCCTAGTTTTCCTAGGGGGATAGAGATGAGCTGGACTCTGACGGAGGAAGACCAGAGAGAAAAGTAAAGGTGTAGACACAGAATGAGAGGGAAAAAGAAAGGGGGGAGGGGAGAGAGAGGGCAGGCTGGCCGGGTAGACCAGTAGGCCACTGGGCCCTGGTCAGCAAGTGGACAGGGGAGGGAGTGTGGGGACTGAGAGATCAAAGGCCAAGCTGAGAGATAAGGAGAGAAGAGCTGGGGGAGACTGGGGGAAATGTGGACCCCAGAACTGGGGGAGCACAGCGGATCAAGGGCCAGCGTGGGGGCCGGGGCGGGGGGAGGTAGGTGGGAGGGACTCCGGAGGGCCCCGGGAGGGACTCGGCGGGGGATGGGGGTGGGGGACCGGCGGGCGCTCGGGCGCTCCGAGGCGCGCGGCTCCCCGGGGAGACCGCAGACACTCTGCGGAGATGTTACTCCGGAGTTGGAGACGATGATAAATATGATAATTTGTATAAAATCTGAATGGGTCTTGTTTTCAGGGAGAATGCCTCGGATGATGAATGGGCCCGGCTCCCAGATAGATGGCTGATAAAAAGTGTATTGGATTGGCGAGAGCGATTTTAATTCTCATTCGGTACCTGCAGATGCCGCGCCCGCGCCCTGCCTCTCCTCACTCCTGCCCACGGTGCGGGGCGGCCGGCGGCCCTGCTGGCCTCGGCGGCTCCAGAGGCTCCCGAAATGACTCTAATTACAGAGTTATTAATTTTAAGAGGAGGGTGAGCGGGGGGTTTATGATTATTAATCGAGCACCGGCGCTCGGCGGGAGGGGCGGCCCGCGGGTGAGCGAGGCTCTGAGTGTGCAGTCCGCTAGAGGCCCGGGGCAGCCGCCAGCCCGGCTGGCTCTGCGGCGGCGGCTATCAGGCCCCCTTCTGATGCGGGCTGAAGCCTTCAGGGCCCCCCAGTGATCTCATGCACCTGTCACCCGTGTCTCCGTAGACAACTCCCGAGCAGTAGGTTCCAGGTCTGACCTGCGCACCTGAGTAGCTGAACCCCGGGGTCCACGCCTGGGAAGTCAGCAAGTCTGCAGCAGAAGGCTCTCCTAGAGGAACCCCTCCATTTCCATCCCCAGCTCCCAGCTCCCAGAGGTGGAGGAGGGCTTGCGACCCAGATGCAGGATGCATCCTTGAAAGGCAAATGATCAAGACAATGGCATTGATGAGGTTCCTTATTGAATGCTAGGTACTGGGCAGGGTGCTTTAAGATTTCAGTTTCCCTAATCGGAAAGATGAGGCTTCCCACTTCCCAGGCGAAGAAACTAAGACTCAAGAATAACTTGGTCTTAGGAGGGAAGCTGTCTACTTCAGGGATCTTTAGGTCTGCTCTCCTCTCCTGCAACACACACACTTTTCCTTGGCCGAGAAAGGTGAGGAGGTGGGAGGGAGATGCAAGAGAGACATTTTCTACCTCTAATTTACATCCATCCAGTCAGTCACCTTCATCCCCAGTGTCGGCTCTGAACGATTTGGCATGTTGCCCAACACCCTGTCCATCTTCCGGGAAGATTTTCAAGACTAGACTTGGAGCTGTAAAGGCAGACCCCTGAGAGGAGTACATAAATGGTTTCTGCTCCATGGTGCTTGCTCTGTGGGAACATCTATCTGTTCAACTACAGCGACTGTTTTACGGAACTCCAAGGTCATTTGGAAGAAGGTATTAAGTGTTTGTTTGCCAGGAAACGGTTAAGTTTCAAATTATATACATTTTTTTTAAAAGAGCCTTCTCCAGAAACATGGGCCCAGGATCCTCCCCCGACAACATATTTACTCCTTTCTTCCCACCTGGTTGAGGGAGCCAGGAGTGTCCCCCACATACCTGGAGGGCTCCAGAGCTTCCTCAACTCCTGCCTTTTGTCAGGAGGTGGGGACTTCTGGCTTAAAAGGGAGCTGTGATAAAATGCTATGAACGTGGGTGTAGGTGGTGTCCTCCGGCTTCCATAAGGTCAGTTCTGTGGACAGTCACACAACCCACTGTGTGATGTGGACACAAAGGACCCTGTAGAGAGGAGTGGGGTTCTCAGCAGCCCCCCAGCCTCCAGCGGTGGTGGGGGGCTTTGGCCAGCTTCATGAGGCTCTACATGGGGCAACCCTGGTCATGCCTTGGGGTTGGGGACCAAGATCAGCCTAAGGCATCAGTTCTCAACCTGTGGGTGTCAACACTCTAGGGGGCAAATGACCCTTTCACAAAGGTCACCTAGGACCATCTGAAAACAGATATTTACATTACAATTCATAATAGTAGCAAAATCACAGTTATGAAGTAGCAACACCAACAATTTTATGGTTGTGGGTCACAACAATGTGAGGAACAGTACTAAAGGGTCGCAGCATTAGGAAGGATGAGAACCACTAGATTCTCAGGAGTCTTGCCTGTAGCTAGCTAGTGTTGAGGACCAGGCCTAATCAGAGGCTAAGCCCAGCTGCCATGAGGTACAAAGGGTACCTTACCTCCCCATACTGAAACTTAAAACTGACTCAGAAGGTATCTTAGGCAGAAACAGGGCCTGGCTGGGGAAGGAAGCCTCCCAACCCAGAGAATACTCCTTGGAGTGTGCATCCCAGTGATGGCCCTGCAGCCTCAGGGGTACCACAGCCTCATCATAGATGGCAGCCTTGAGTTTCCAGATGCAGGTAGGCCCTGGGTGGAGAGTGGGGAGTGGTGTGAAGACCTGGAACAGGAGTGGAAGAAAGCCCCTGTGTTGCACCAGAAAGCAGACTTCCAAGGCAGTCCTCTTAGATGGGACAGAATCTCTCTTCCCTCTGACTGTCCTTTGGGGACCAGAGATATCTAGCACAGCATAAACACAGAACTGTAGGTTACAGAAGCAACCTCTGGCTATGGAACCTGTCTACGCTGCCTGCCCAGTGTGATAGAGGAAAAGTTACTAAGATTCTTTGTGCCTCACTTTCTTCATTTGTAAAATGAAAATAATAGTAGGTGTTGGGTTGAGGAGATGGTTCTGTGGAAAATACCCTTGCTGCTAAAGCATAAAGGCTAGAGTTTGCACCCCCAAACCCACATGAAAGCCAGCTGGCATGGACAGCACCTGTGATCCCAGCACTCAGGAGGTAGAGACCTGAGGCAAGCTGGCTAGGTAGCTAGGCTAGTTTAAACTGGTTAGCTCCAAGTTCGCTAAGGGACCCTGCCTCAGTAAAGCAGAGAGTAAATGAGGAAGATGTTCTATGTTAACGTCTGGTCTCTACATGTACATACACACATGCATGCACACCCACCCATCCACCCACACACACGTGCCCACACATGAGAGCATACGTGTGTGTGTGTGTGTGTGTGCACGCGTGTGTGTGCGCGCGCGCGTGTGTGTGTGTGTGTGTGTGTGTGTGTGTGTGTGTGTGTGTGAAATACACACAGAGAGAGACAATAATAATAGGTGAAGATGAAAGGGGTCACCACATGTAAAGTACGCAGACAGTGTGGCATGCAGTGAGCCCTCGGGCATGTTAGTTGTCTTTGTTGCTTATTATCACGCCCCTTGCCTCCAGGCCTGCCCTCTGAACTGTTTCCCCAGCAGGCCTGTATTAACCCTTCTTTGTGTTTCTGACACCCTGTCCTGTGCTCAGCATAAAGAAGTCAGATATGCCACCTGGTGTGGTGGCATATACCTATAATCCAGCTACTTGGATGCTGGGACAGGAGGGTCTCCAGATTGATACCAGACTGAGCAATACATACAGTGAGACCCTATCTAAAGAAAAAGAAGAAAGGAGAGAGAGAGAGAGAGAGAGAGAGAGAGAGAGAGAGAGAGAGAGAAGTCCGAGTCTGGATGAGTTGGAAAAGAAATGAGGTCTGTACCAAGGATACACGGATATTTAACTTCTGTGCTCTGGATTACAAATGTGGACATTTAGAGCCTTGTTCGAGGATTTTGACCATATAGTGGGTGTGATTCTTATCTGAGGAAGAGTTCACCTCAGGACTGCTGCCTCTGCTCTGGATGCTGCTCTCTCTGATGTTTCAGGATTAGTGACAAGCCACACCCTTCGGTAACATGCACTGTCCCGTGAGGGTTGCCTTCTAAAGGAGGGTGTGCAAGTGAGAATGATGGAAGATGTTGGGAAGGAGTCAGAGTTGGGATTAAAGTACCCGATGGCTGGTGAGATGGCCCATCAAGTCAAGGTGCCTGCTGCCAAGCCTGGTGACCCAAGTTCAATCCCTGAGCCCCCAGAGTGGAAGGGGAGAACAAACTCCCACAAGTTGTCCTGTGACTTCCACATGCACTCTGTGGCATGTGCGAGCTCCTCACATGCACACATTAAATGAAACTTAATAAAATATTTTAAATTTCCTCAGGAACCGACCTGGACCTTTACTTAGCATTTACTAAGCATCTCCCCCCCCCACACACACACACACAGAGAGAGAGAGAGAGAGAGAGAGAGAGAGAGAGAGAGAGAGAGAGAGAGAACAGATGAGCCTCTTGCCTCTACCTCTCCACCTAACATCTGTCTCTCCCTCAGACTGGTTGGCCTTGAGAGTTTGTCTTTTCTGGGAAAGATTGTTGACCTGGTTTCTGCTGCTCTCTCTTACCTCCCAGCCCATTACTCACACCTCCAAAAATGACCTCCCTCCCAAAATCAGACCTGTTACTCCCTTGTGTAAACCTCCCACTGCCCCCCCCCCAGGGGCCTGCAGGGGAAAATCAAAGTTTAGGGGAAAGACTGTTGCTGGCCATCTTCTCGCCCTGGCCTCTGCCCTCCCCCTTACATGGCTTCCTAGGTTGGTTGGTTTGTTAACAGTTCCCCAACTAGGTAGGTTGTTGACCCTCCCCATGCCTTTTCTATTTTTACACTCTAGGCCCAGGGAATAAGCACCCCATCCCTCCATTTAGGGTGCATTTAGTTACCCCTCCCATTGGAGATTGAATCTCACAGACCCTGGGCAAACAACGTCTCACTGAGTTATATCCCCAGATTTCCTGACCCCTTGTTTTTAAATTCTTGACACGGGGTCCCACTAAGTTGCCAAGGCTGGCCTTGAACTTGCTCTGTAATCCAGAGAGGCCTTAACCTTTCCACCTTCCTGCTTCAGCCTCAAGAGTAGCTGGGCTGAGCCTGCAAGTGACCACTCAGTAGTTAAAAACACTTACTGCTCTTGCAAGGGACCCAGGCTCAGTTTCCATGCGATCACTCACAACTGCCTGTAACTACAGTTCCTACAGCTCTGACTGCTCTTCTGACCTCTGTGGGCTCTCCCATGTATGTGGTACACACACACACACACACACACACACACACACACACACACACACACACACGTATAGAGTAGCGGGATCACAGGCCTGCAGCATCAGGCTCAAGTCATCTTGTGAGGCCCTACACCCTTTACCAAGTGTTCCCTGGCACTGAATTGTGTTTCCCTGTATTCCAATCACCTTGACAACCCACACCCACCATCCACCCCAGACAGACAACTTCTCACTACATAGCCCTGGCTCCTCTGAAACTCCATATTTAGACCCGACTGACCTTAGTGAACTAACTCAGCCTGCCTTAGCCTCCCGTGTGCACCAACAAGCCCAGCTGAGAGCCCCCACCTTGACATGTTCAGAGTTTTTATTTGTCAACAGGTAATGTCATCCTTAAAAGGGATGGACAAATGCGGGGGCTGGGGGGTAACATCTGTGCCAGCGTGCAGCACCGCGCAGACCCAGGCTTACTAAGAGATAGCCCCCATTGTCCCAGCTCAGTGGTGCCTCCCTTCTGTCCTCAACTTTCAGCCCTCAGGTTTCAGCATTAGTTACACACCCGAGTCCCTGCACGTGTTGGAAGTGACTAAGTGGCCCACCGGCTTCCTGGAGGACTGTTTTTGAGGGAAGGTCAGACACAGATCTGTGGAGTGGGCTGGACCCCACCGACCCAGAGGCTCTAAAGGCTGGAAATTTTCCCGAGCATTCGTCATCCAGAGGCTGCCAGGCCAGACTAGACGACTTCCTCTCCTTACTTTGGGTCACACCGACACAGAGGTCCTTAGCAACCTTGACTTCATTCAGGCGTCCTGGGAGTATCAAAGCTCGGGCTTGCAATGGCGAGGCCAGAAACGGGGAGGGCGCTCCCACATCTATCCACAGAGACCTCATTGGAGAATTCCTAACATCCTTAGACCTTCCTTTCCCTCTCTCCCTTTTCCCTACTTTTCCTTCTTCTTCTCTCTTCTCTTTGCCACTACTTCCTTCTTTCAAGCTTCTTCATTCCTCCTACCCTGTGATCTAGGCAGCCAGTGCTGGCCAAGGCACCCCAAAGCGAGGAGTATCTGCGCGGTGCCTTGCAGAAATCCCAGGTTTAGGAAATGCGCCCTCCGCTGGCGCTGGGTCGCGGTTCTCCGCTCAGCTTTTTTTTTTTTTTTTTCTTTTCCTCACAGCTGTGGCCGGTCTCTTTTTCCTAGGAGCTCCAGATCCATGACAGGGAAATTCTCCCAGGGCCTGCTGAAGAGCGAAGGGTACGAGCTTCGGGGGTGCAGCGGGTCTGAGCTAAAGGTCCTTTGCTCCCACGCGGTCCCTGCCCCACGCAGGCTGGGCCAGAAGTCCCGGGCACCCAATTCAACTCCTAAAAAGAACCTGTGTTGTTACCTACATAGGTCTCCCTCACTTACCATGGACTCAGAATGTCACTTACACACACACACACACACACACACACACACACACACACACACACACACACACTTCTGTGTGAGTCCAGTTCTGTGTGGGACCCGGCCAGAGCCCCCAGGGCACACACTTAGCTCCCCGCTGTGGCCTCCTCTGTCAGTGGCCACGGCTCCTACCCTGACGGCCACCCGGCACACACTGACTGCCACGACTAGCCGCAAAGCATTTGCTCTTTCACTTTTCTTTATTTTCTTCCCTCTTCCTCTCCATCCTCCTAGCGCGTCTTCTCTGACTTCGTTTCTCTCTCCCCCTTCCCTCTCTTTCCCCTTTGCTTTTCTTTCTCTCTTTCTGCCTCTCTTTTATCGCCTGCCTTTATTTTCCTATTCTGCTTCAGCCTCTTCTCTCCTTCTGGGTCCCTCTCTTTCTTTGGACTTTCCTTCCTGGACCCCTGGCTGTCCCTGGACGAAGGTTGCAAGGTCTTCCCGCATTATCTCCCTGGCCCCTCCGCCCTTTTCTCACTTTTTCCTTCTCCCAGGGGCCCCCGTCTGGCGGGCTCGGGTCCGGCTCCCCCGCCGCCACGGTGATTTATTCCCCTCACTCGGCGGAATCAGGTGCTGAACCGAGCCCCGGAACGAGGGAACAGATTTCTCCCAGGAAGGGTTTGTGAACTAAACGATGCTAATTATGGGGTGCGGGACGCGCCGCCGCCGGAGGAGGGGAGAGGCGCAGGGCGGAGCTGGGCCAGCAAGGGGCAAGGCGCGGGCTGCGGGCCTCCCTGGGCGCCTCCCAGGAGCCTCCTTTGCGCCTCCTGCCCGGGCTTCACCCTTCCCTGGGAACTTTCCTGTCTGAGTTAACTATTAACCGTTGGCGAGAGGCAATTTTCTTCGGAATTTCAGCGATTTCCTTTTCGCCGTGGAAGCAGATTAACATGCAAGCGGGGAGGCGATCGGCTCGAGTCTGCCCGCCACGAGGATGCCTCTGTCGCTCCAAACTGTCCCGCCGCCGGACAGCGGAAAACTACAGCCCCGGTCCCCCACGCCTGCTTGAGCAGGGGCCGTGACCCAGCCAATGCCCGCAGAGAAGGTGGAAAAAGCCCAGCGCTTGTGCTGGAGCGAAGGTGGGGGTGGGGGTGGGGGGAGCTTAACCCAGACTTAGCCCGGAACCTCAGCCATCGGCACGTACAATCACACCAGGAACCCAGAAGCCACGCAGCCAGATCCCCGCCCCAAGCCTCGCTTGCTGCTGGAAGGTTCGCAAGACACAGGCGAACTCAGGGAGAGCCCTCTCAGGCCTGCAGCCCCCCGGGACGATCACTCACTTCCCCCTCTCAGTCACTGTCCGCACCCCAGAGTCCACACGTAAGCACACCCTGCTCTGGCTTCTGACCGCTGCAAACTTTGTTAAACTCCTTACTCACCCCCCCCCCCTCCTGCTTTCTTGCCTGGCCTGCTTGTCCTGAATCAGGGAAAGAGAAGGTCATCGCCCTCAAAACCTAGGAGTTGGGACCCCGTCTGACTGGCACGTTAGCCTCTGGCCTCCCGCCAGGCTGCTGCACGCGGGAGCATCCCGGGCTGAGAGGCGCTGGTGACGGCTGCGGCCAGGCTTACCCAGGCCCCTGCTGCTGTTCCTGGGGCTGCCCTTCTTGTCTGACTCGCCCCGGACCCTGGGCACGCTGGCCCCGAGCACAGCAATCCTCTTCCCATCCTTGGTCTTCCTAGCTTATTTTCGCCCAGCCCCAGCCTTGAGTTAGTCTTTCCCTGCCCGCCAGGTTCTCTCAGCCTCTGGCGGTTTGCTTCTGTCTCTCTCTGTCTCTCTCTCTCCTCTCTGGGTATGGATGTCTCTGTCTCTCTTGTTTGTTTCAAGGCACGGACACTGATTGCGCCTTATGAAGTTCTAACTGGTTTTGTGTCAGGAAGATCTTTCTCGCTGCTACCCAGCCTGGCGTGACGGATTAAACATCAACTAGTTAAATAAAAATTAATATCAACTGCCTCCTAACTTCTAATGTCATGTTGTTTATAACTAATGAACTGATTAGGGGATAAACACATCACGGAGACATTCAGCTTTCCTGCCTCAGCTCCATCGAAGCCTGTGCCCACTCCAACGCTGCCAGTTGCCAGGCCAGGAAAAGGGGGGTTGGCTGGGGGCAGGGCAGGCTGCCTAGGCTGGGAGCCCCTGGGGCTTATTCCTCTGCCTGCCTTGATCTCTCTCTCTCTTTTTCTCTTTCCTCCTCTTTCCCTTCTTTTGTACATTTTTCTTTCTGTCTCCACCCCATTTCCTTCTTTTTCTCTTGTTTTCCTTCTCTCCCTCCCTCCTGTCCTTCTTGCTTTCCATTTCTTTGCGGGTCCATCCCTGTTTATTCCCTGTCCCTGATCACTCCGGAGGGTTAGCCTCCCCTCTCCTTATTCTGTCGTGACTCAGACTTTCTTCTCCCCTTTCTCCTTTTTCCTCCCTGGACAGCCCAGAGTATGAGATGACCAAAGTTCTTATAACTGGGCTTTTGCCCTGACTCAAAGCAAGGCAGCCTTCCCACAAAAAACTTAGAAACACACACACACACACACACACACACACACACACACACACACACCCCTATTTAAGGAGAAGAAAAGGTGTTTTCTCCATTTCTCCTCTTCCATCTGAAAGGGAAGCAGGATAACAGAAAAATCCTTCTTAAAATTTGTGCTTTCCCTCTTGTCCCAGGAGCAATTATTCCAAGTTATACTACTAAATTTAATTTCAGGAAGGAAAAAACCTGCTCTAGTATCTTTCCTTCGGGGCTTCAGACCCCTTACCAGCCAGCCTCAGGCTGACCTGGGCAACCTCCCCTTCGGAGGCCCTTTTCCTAAAGACACTTAAACCCGATCACTGTTGTCATGATGACAACCGTAAGGCGGAAAGGTAGGTAATCACAGACCCAGAGCTGGTGATTTTTTTCTCCCTAAGAAGCCACAACGTTTAAACTCGGTTTGCCCTGGACCGCAGGGTCTGACAAGACAATAACAACAGAAAAAAGCTTTTAAAACCAATTTAGCACACGTGAAAATGTAATTCTAATGAAGAATCAATAGGCTGGCGGATCATTTTTCCTGCGACTCCTTGGAGATCCTGAAAGAAACTTTCAATCAATGGGACCAACGATGAGCAAAGGGCCCAAGAGACAGTGTGGCACAGGAGTGAGGGCCAGGGAACAAAGGGAGATAGACGCTGAGGGAGAGGCTGAAGGGAGCTGAAGGCCAGAGTGCCTCTGACTGACATCATCCCATAGGTGCCTGGAGGAAGGGTAGCAGAGGGAGAAGCTGAGAAACCTCTTCCCTCTCAAGTTCCTTCAGTGATGCCTGTAAGTCCAGCGGGCCCAGCTGCCTCTCCAGGACCCATGTCTGACCCTGGCACTGCCCCAGCCCTGGATCCTGCATGTAAGCACCAGTGGGTAGTTAGAGCTGAGTGTGTGCCTCCACTCAAAAGTGAGTGCTTCCCAACCTGTGTGTCTGGGAGATTGGGTCTCAGTTCCTGGTTTGAGTGGGAACAGGAATATTTGATGCAGGTATGTGTGGTCTAACTTCACATTTTCTAAGTCATTTAAGCACACTTTGACTCCTAAGAAACTTGTGAAAAGGGTAGGGATTATTATCACCGTTTCAGATGCTAGGGAACAAAGACACAGAGAGCTGCAGGGAAGGTGTGAGTCCACAGGACAAAACCCATGTGTGCCAGTGTACACTTTTAATTCTAGCACTTGGGAGGCAGAGGCAGGGGGAATCTCGATGAGTTCAAGCTCAAGACCACTCTTGTCTACAAGGCTACCCTAGTCAAGTTCAAGGCCACCCTGAGTTCTAGGCCAGCCAGAGCTATGTAGTGAGATCTGTTGCAAACAAGACAAAAAAAAAATCAAACAAACAAACAAACAAAACCTACCACTATCACCACTAACAACCATGTATGTGTGGTGTGGCTCACTTGATACCATGCCTGATCACCTGAGTCTGACGCCCATAGACATGGTGGGAAGAGAGTGAACCATCTCCTATATATCTTGCTCTCTGACCTCCCCATGAGATTGTGTGCATGTGCACACCCTGTTTACACACACACACACACACACACAAATACATAAGTGTAAAAAGGTGTGTGACCAGGTGACAATGAGAAACTGATTACAAGTTGTCATGTCATGTGCATGATAGTTGTGTGTAATTGTGCCTACCGACCTCCTATCCTAAACCATGGAAGTATTTCTCTGTATATAACAGCAAGAAAAAAAAAACAGTGTTAGATAAGGTCTTAGTATGTATCCCTGGCTGGCCTGGAACTTGCTTCTCAACCAGGCTGGTCTCAGATTCACAGAAATCTGCCTTCCTCTGCTGCCTGGGTATTGGGATTAAAGGTGTGCACCACTGTAACCAGTGAGCTGGGTTTGTTTGTTTGTTTGTTTGTTTGTTTGTTTGTTTGTTTGTTTTTTAACTTTTATGCATTTGGGTTGGAAAACCATTGTAAAATGAGAAGGAGGAAGATGAGGAGGAGAAAGAGGAGAAGAAGAGGAGGAGAAGTAGCTGATGAAGTCTAATGTCTGAAACAAGACATGTTGGTAGGCCAGGCCTGGGGCCTACACATCTAACTCAGTGGTAGAGCACCTAGGATGAGTGATTCCTGGGTTCAATCCCCAGTGCTGTTGGAAAAGAAAAAGCCAATGAGGTGATAATTCGTCCAGAAAGTCATCTTCCTACAGGCTTGCTGTGGCTCCTTGTGCTTCTCTGGCTTCCTGTTTCTGGTTGGACAATCTCTCCAGGCTGAGCTCAGTAGAAGGACTGTGGCCTCAGGAGTCAACTTCAAGTCTCTAAGTAAGAAAAGAGGCTATGGGGGACTTGAGTCACGTTGTTCTTTTTTTGATTATTTGTTTTGTTTTGTTTTTAGAGATGGTTTCTGTGTGTAGCCCTGGCTGTCCTGGAACTCACTCCATAGACCAGGCTGGCTTTGAACTCAGAGATCTGCCTGCCTCTGCTTCTGGAGTGCTGGGATTAAAGCTGGAGTCACAACTCTTGCCTTGATCCTTTCTTTCCAGTCTCTCTCTCTCTCTCTCTCTCTCTCTCTCTCTCTCTCTCTCTCTCTCTCTGTGTGTGTGTGTGTGTGTGTGTGTGTGTGTGACAGCATCATAGACTTCTTGCACACAGGGCTTATCCAGTGCTTTCCTGGACAGCTGCTCAGGGTTAGTTATGAGAACAAGGCTCTAAAAGGGGGAGTCCCAGGACAAGCAAGATAAAATGGAACAGATGAGGGAAGGGAGCACAGGGAGGGAACCCCAGTGCTCCGGAGGGGGCGTGTGTGCTTCTGAAGGAAGTAAGAGCAGGTGCAAAAAAAAGGAAAATGGGCTATGAGAGATTTACAGAATGTGTGGCCAAAGTTGGAGAGATGTAAATTGCAGATTGAGAGGGTATGATGTAGGACAAGGGAAAATGGGCCTTTGATCACCGATGAAAGCACAGGTGTGGTTACAAAGTGTGTGAGTCTGAAGGCCCAGGAAACTTGCGGGGTGGGGGTGGGGGAGTGGAGGGTGCTCAGAATCCTGCAGAAGGGCTGTGTCCAAATGAGCGCAGAATGAGAAGGGAAGAGTGGGCCCTTCCTTCCTCCTCTTGGTCAACACCTCCTCAAGGACACCGGGACATTTTCCTTTTATCCTAAGTTTTTGTTTGTTGAAAAGAAAAAGAATCCATAGCAGATTTGTAAAGAAATCAGAGAGCAGAGCCACAGTGAATGTATTAGGGATGGGGACCTCGGGGAACGATTTGTGGTCTGCAGAAGTTAGGGTGCGTTTGTGGAGACTTTAGAAGCTAAACTGGGAGTCAAAAAGTTCAAGGCAGGCGAAGGAGCATGACAGGGAGAATACCGGAAGTCTTGGCAAAGGGGAACCGCACGAAGTTGGGGAGAAGGCAAGGGCCGTAGGTGGACGCCTGGCCTTGCAGGCTGTAATCTGAAGGGGGGCATGTGACCGTGAAGATGAGGGGGTGGGGTAAGAGGGTGTGCGGGTGTCTAGACCCAGGGTTCGGTCTCCGGGTGCTTCTGGACAGCGAGGGTGTGGATATCGGCTCGCCCGCGGGGCTGGGGGCCTCGGTGCGTGTGCGCGCCTGTGCGCGGCCCGGGGAGCCCGCGGCTGCACAGCCGGTGGCTGTCCTCTGCGACCCGGTGTGTGAGCGCGGGCGCGATCGGAGCTCACAGCCCGCCCAGGCGGCCGGCAGCCGCGGTTATCTGAGCTGCTCCGTCGCGGGTGGCTGCTCCCGGATCTCCCGGCTGCGGCGGCCAAGGCAGGACCGACTGTGGGGCGGCGGAGGAGCCGGCCAGCCGAGACCCAGGCCAGAGCAGCGGCGAGCAGAGCATGGAACAGTGTGCGGGTCGAGCAGGTAAGACCTAGGACCCGTCGGAGCCGTCCCAGCCGAGGGTGGGAGTGAGGGAATGGGGTGGGGGTGGGGGTGGGGGCGCTGATCAGTGGAGAAGGAGGGACTGTGTAGCTGAGAGCGGGTTCCACTCTTCTTTCCTTCCGGGGTATGGTCCACAGCTGGGACTGTGAGGGCTGGGGAAAAGAGGTTCTGTGGACGCTCCCCTTTGGGGCGTCTTAAGCCTTCCCTCCTGGTGACCTCTGAATCTTCTATTGAAAACTTTCCACCCAGGAAACGTGAGTTTTACAAGTTCACTTTGCAGAACTTGGCTTTTCCTTTCCATTGAGTGCTTAGGACTTGATCGTTCTGATTTCTCTCTTGGCATAAATATTTTACACAACTTTCCTCGAGTTGGGAACATTGGGGAGGCTTTAGTTTTCCGGTGGTGGGAATATATATGCTGTGTGCACATGCGTGTGGGTTTTGAATACTTGGTTATAAGCAATAGTGTAGGGAGTCAAACTCCCCCCCCCCAATCAAGAGAGGTTCAAGGGGGGGGGGCCTAGGGGAAAGATGACAGGCGCCAGGGGGCCTGGATGGGGAGGAGAATCTGAAACTGACGGCTGTTAGTGCGGCTCTTCTTTATTCCCTCCCTCCCGCTCTTCTCCAGACCTGCCAACTCAGCTGTGACTGCCCATTAGGCGTCCCGGTGTCGTGTACGGGTGGGAGGCCAAATACCCAAACTGAGACTGGTAGTGAGTGAGAGGGCTGGATCAAGTTTCCAGAGTTTTCCAAATAATTCTGTAGAGGTCAAGGCCTAACTCGGGGCCTTTTTTCTTCACTCCTCACCCTATCCAAATCTCATTTCTCTCCACCCCGCGACCCCAGCTCAAGTTCAGTTCTTTCAACTGATAGTTCAGGAGACCCCGCCCCAACACTGCTCTGGCTCTAGCTTCTTGGCTCAGTCTTGGATTGTTTCCACTCTTCTCTAGGGCCCCTCTGAGTGTCAGCCGTGGCCTCCTGGGCTTTTAGGGCTCTGGGCAGACCCTCCAGACCAGAGGTTTAAGTAGGGAGATCAATAGCAAACAGTTGTAATGATCTAATTAATTATGGCAAAATTAAAAGCGAGTATAAAATCAATCTCTGATGGTGTTGAAGATGGAATTCAATTGAGAACCCATCTGTGCACCCCTGGACCGTATAAATATGCAGCCCAAGGACAGACCTAATGGCTGAGCCTTCCTGGGAACCTCTCTCTCCCTTCCTTCCTTCCTTCCTTCCTTCCTTCCTTCCTTCCTTCCTTCCTTCCTTTCTTCCTTCCCTCCCTATGCAGGGTTTCTCCAGCTCACCCTCTCTGGATCTGTTTTGCCTCTTGCCCCTGCCCTTCCTTCCCAGGTCCTTTTTGCCCAGGCTCCAACATTTCCATTCTTTCTCTTAGCAGGTGCCTCTGCCTGCCTTGCAGACCTAAGGTGCCTAGACTGGGTTCCTAGTCCCAGCAAGCAGCCGGATGCAAGCCTCCTGCCCAGCACTCCGGGGAGGAGAGGGCAGAGCACTGAGGCGTCCCTGTGACCCTGTCAGGATTCTCATTCCAAGTTACGTGGGACACTGGGAAGAAGCCAGGCTCTTCAAACTCACCCTGGGAGCAGCTGGTGGGGTAGACAAGAGCTCGGCTCATGGCACAGGAGCCACAGCTCAAGCTTGTTGTCGTGCCTCCTTTCCTGGAGCCAGGCTGGCACTCCAGCCAGGCACAGTTTGTACAGGGTAGGAAGAAGCTGCCAGGCGAGGCAGGAGGCAGGAAATGGTGAAGAGGAAAAAATGGTGCTTCTTTCAAGGTACCCCCATGGCCGCCAAGCCCAGCCCAAGTCTTCTACCCCCCTCCTCCCCCAGCTGAATTATTTTTCTCTTTCTTTCTTCCACTCTTCCCGATCCTCTATCCTCACTCTCTCCATCACAGGCTTGTCTCACCGTTGCACAGCTCCCTCGGTGCCCTGTGTCCCCCTGTGTCCCCCTGTGAGCCCCCTATGAGCTTTTGGATCCCAATCTGACTGTTCAAAATGACAATGCCACAGAGAAGAGCAGGGGAGCCAGCAAGCAAATGTGCCTCTCAGCAGCAGGGGTGCAGCCGCTGCAGCCGGGGTGTACGTGAGATGCGGGTTTTATCTAGATTCTTCAGCCTGATTCGGAGCAGCACCAACACACACCGGAAGGGTAAAGAAAGGATGAAGGAGCAGGAATCGGCAGCTAGGTCATGGGGATCTTGCACCCAAAGTATAAAAATGAGGGGTGTGGGCCCCCTCTGTTCGGTCCTAATCCCCAGTCAGCTTTCTGGCTCCCAGTGGATGACCCCCTGCCTCTTCCTTTGGTAGCCCTGAGTGGACTCCCACACTCCCACTGAGTTCCCAGGATTTTTGTTGTTGTTGTTTTCCCTCAGAGATCTCCCTGATCCGGTCACTGGGTCTTCAGAGCCTGGGGGAAGACCCAGACTGACACCTCCCACCCTCTTTTGCCGGGCCTCCTCACCCCGTTATTAATTGCTGTGTTGACCTGCAAGATTGATTGGCAGTCCTGCTGGAAGAGGCTGGGAGGCCTTGGCCTCTGAGCAGCCTAGGCTGAGGGCTGAGTAGGAGGGAGAGGCGTTGGAAATAGGTCCTGGGCCCATTTTCTCAGCCCCGCGTGGAACACAGCTGTTTGTCTAAACACCCT
Source organism: Peromyscus maniculatus bairdii (assembly GCF_049852395.1). Classification (NCBI taxonomy): domain Eukaryota; kingdom Metazoa; phylum Chordata; class Mammalia; order Rodentia; family Cricetidae; genus Peromyscus; species Peromyscus maniculatus. The sequence continues at coordinate 197,163,722 of NC_134852.1, forward strand.
TCACCACCGTTCAAAACCCCTTACAGCACTCACACGTTCAGCCAACCACCCCACCAAGAGATCTCTGCCTCTAAGGAGACACACTAGAAATTCTCCGAATTGATTTAGACATCGAAAGGGGTTTTCTCTCTTCGTTAGTCAGTTTCATCAATGTATTCGTTTTCCGTGGGTCTAGAGCTCATTGCGGATCTAGACGTGATAGGAGAACTCCTGAGTCTGAGCTCTTTCTACCTGGGATTCACTGTTCGCCGCTTTTTCTTTCTAGGGAGTGACAGAAACTTAAGAGATAATCCTGGATACAGATGAACTTTAGACTCTCAAACCAAATCATCCCCTTCCCAGCTAAAGAAGGGCACCTCAAAAAATTACGTTCAAGCCTTTTGCTTCAGCGAAGTTTGAGGGGATGGATGCTCTGAGGGCTTGTGGAGAGCGGAGGGCGGAGGCTTGCAGCACCAAATGCAGAAATTTAACGCCTAGGAGGGACCCCCCCCCTCCCTATCTCTCCCCAGCCCAGTCACCTGCAAGCTTGCACCCTTACAAGGCCCCCGGCAGCTGGCTACAACCCCTGTCCCGACCGGAGGCCACTGGTCGTCGGGCCATGATCCCCGGGAGCGTCTTGGCTCTAAGCTTGGCGTGATGGAAGAGAGAGGCGTGTACAAACCTTGCTCTGTCCCCGAGAGACCCCTTTTCTCGGGCCTCTCCCATCTCAGCCAGCCCTCTGGCCCCTGTGTCCTCTCTCCCCTCCTCTCCGGTCCTTTGTTTCCAGCCACCTCGCAGCCCTTCCCCCGCCTGGGCGGCCGTGCCCCCAAAGCCTCCCTTGCCTGGCTGGCGGGTTTCGCTCTGCCTTACCAGCTCCCGGCTCAGACGCGCGCTCCGCCTGCTCCTCACATCCACACAGCTGCTGGGAGAGGAGGAAGGGAGGGCGGCGCGCGGATGGATCCGAGACAGTAGATTTGGTGACTCCTGGCAACTCCCGGGAAACTCTGCCCGGGTGCTCCCGCCCCTCTCCATCCATTCCTCAGCACCGCAGGGCCGAGAGCCCTGGTCCGCACACACTGTCCCTTCCTTTCCCGACGTACGGGCCCTGGCTAGTTAGCTACCCTTAGCTTCCCCGCATCTGGAGGTGCCCTACACTCAGTTGCCTTTCAACTACCTCTTGCTACCTCCTGTCCCCTCCCTCTGCAGTCCCTGTAGTCGCTGTGGCGGTGACGGGTGGCGCTGGGGACATCCCAGATCCGCCAGCACAGTCTCCCTCCACCACAGCCCGGTGAGCCGCGGGCTCCAGCAGGCTGGGAAGAGGGGTTAATCATTACCTCCCCATCAACATTCAGCCACCCTTGGACTCTCTCACCCAGGCTCAGAGGAGGAGGGGGCAGCTGGCCCGACGGAGACCGGCTTTGCCCTACCACTCGTCAGGCCTTCCAGGGGCAGGTCTCTTTTCGGTGGTCTCAGCACACCTTTGGGGCGCCGCTTTCCACCTCTTCTGCCTCCCCCTGCCTCCTCTCAGACTCTGCCCACGTCTCCTCTCTACTCGGTCTTTGGCAAGTTGACTGCAGGTTCTGGGACGACCGAGTCTTTGTTTGCAACCGGACAGAACGGGATTGCCTTCCCCAATCTCTGCCAAAGGTTTTGGCGGAGTGGCCCAAAGGGGGCCGCGCCTCGGGTCACAATTAACCCGATTGTTGGGGATGTGGGTGAGAAATTTACTGATCTAGCGGTTACAGTAGGTGGGGGGGGCGAGGGGGGGCGGCTGTTGTTGCAGGAAGTGGGAATGGAGGAGTGGCAAAAGAGGAGAGGAGAAACCTGCATGGGTGTGGTATAGTCAAAAGGGAAGGGGCGGGAGTCTGCAAAGAAGAAACACAGGAAAGAGTGTCAGTGAGGAATCCCAGGAACATTGGTGGGGTATGGGTAGGATGGAAAACACCACCTTCTGCCGGCCTTCATGCCCAGATCCCTCCCTTCCCTCCCTGTGGATGCCAGGTGTTCAGAAAGCTGGACAATTATCCCTTCATCTACTAGAGAAGTGTTTGCTTTTCAAAGTGTCCATTGGTGGGCTCCGTAGTGGACAAGTGTAGTTGTCCCCATTTTACAGCTGAGAAAACTGGGGTCTAGAGAAGCCTAGGGACTATGCAGGCAGAGGCAGCTTCTCCTTCCCGTAGGCAGTGTGTGTGTGTGTGTGTGTGTGTGTGTGTGTGTGTGTGTGTGTGAATGGTCCTTTAAGCAGCCCTCCTTGGGTGCCTGGGGTACGGGGGTATTCACGTCTGAGCCAGGATTATCGGGGTCTCCTTGATTCTTTCCCCATCTAGTTTCCCCTCTTTGGTCATAGTTCACCACCCCTACCCCGTGGGTCTGCTGGCCATGTTTTGGCTATTTTTTCACACACACCCTCCAATAGTTCAGTGGCCCACAGGCAGCCACCTGGCTGACCCGTGCCAATATGAGGCCCCTTTGGTGGCCAAGTGGTTTGCATTGTCGCTGCTCCTCAAAGGAGCTGTGAAGGACCCGGGAGGTTGCTAGGTCCTCTTATGTAGGGAAGCAGGGTTAAAGAGAGGAGGGGCCAAGGAGGATAAAGGCTCAGCACGTGCGCGCGGCCTCCACAGGACCAACAGACTAGGCGGGCGGGGCCAGCTGGCAGTCAGGACCCCCGGGATTCTTGTGGGGTGTCCAAATATTGGGAACAAAGGCGGGAAAAGAAGAGCGAGCGCAGGAGGGAGGGAGGGAGCAAGGGAGAGAGCGAGGAAGCAGAAATTAGGGGGTCTTAGATGAAAAAAAAAGTAGCTTTAGGGAGAATGTGCTGTGGAGTGTGAAATTGCAGCCCATGGTGCTCCATATTGTACCAGAAGCTCTTCCAAAAAAAAAAAAATCCTCCAATGTGACCAGAAAGCCGGCTAGGCAGGGGGAGGGGCGCGTGGGGGGGCAGCTGGCGGGAGCCGGTCAGGCGGGGCAGGAGAGGGGGCCTCGGAGCGTTCACCCACTGCCAGGGATCTGGGCGCCTAGGGTCCGCCCTCCAAGGACTCACTCGGAGGGCAAGTGGGCCGGGTGTGCGACCCAGAGTGTGATTGTAAGAACTTTTTTCTTTTCTTTTTGTTAGTGGGTATGGGTGAGTTCCAAACGGCATCATCTAGAAAAGACACTGAGCTACTTAGTAGCTACTCAGCCTTCGCTTTCTCCCTCTTTCGATCCTGCTTTCCTTTGCTTCGGACTAGTTTTTTTTTTCCTCTTTCTTTCTTTTTTCTTTTCTTTTCTTTTTTCTGTCCCTTAATTCTAAACAGCAACCCCTCCCCAACTTTAATGCATTTAATTTGGTCTGCGCTGTGGGGAGCATTTCCTGGGGAGATACGCTTAATTTCGGAATTTCTAATCCCCTCCGTCAGAGCTCAGGCCCTAGCTCCCCTCGCTACTCCCCAGGAGGTAGAAGGAGAAAGACAGGCCCAGGCCACGGGGGAGGGGCACAGCTGGGATGCTCCGCTGCAGCCGGGCCCCACCAGGTCTTCCGTAGCACAGCCACCTTTCAGAACTGCTAGAGACCTGGTCCCCAGTCCCAGGGTCGGAGCCCTGGGAGCAGAAGGGAGGCAGCCACGTCACTCTCTTTGCTATCCCGACAGAAAGTTACTGGGCAGCAAACAAACCAAAAACCCAGCAAAAGAGTCACAAAAAGGGACCGGGGCAAGCGGGGATAGCAGACAGGATCTCCACTCACATTTGGCTTAGGCACAATCTGCCCAGAGACACATTGAAAGCCGAGGTATAAGTCCCACGCGGCTTGGGACACCTTTGCATAAGTATACACAAGAGGGCCTTCTTATTGCGACCACCGCCTCCCGCACACTCAACACTCGAGCGGAGCAGGCCTGCTCCAGCAGAGAACCAGCTCGACCCTAGCCGGTCGGAAAGGGAGGAGGTAGGAGTGGGCCGCCAGGCGCCAAGCGAGCATGGCAGAGATGGGAGCGGAGAAGGCGAAGGAGCTGAGATCCACAAGGAAGATTTATTGGGCAGATCAGTTGCACAGAGGCGGCTAATGAAGCAAATCCCGAGATGGGTATCACAGCAACTCCCCAAAAGTTTATTTGCCTTTAAATTTCCGCAGGGAGGCGGGCGCCTTGTTTGAAGTGTAAATGCCCCTAGGTTGGGGTGGGGGTGGACGGGCTGCTTTGAAAACACTAGAGAGAAAAGGTTCATTTAGAGGCAGACGAGGGAAAAGCAACCAACCCTGACAGGTCGGAGCCCTGGTTGTGTTTGGGGTTGGGTTGTTTTCTTTCTTTCTCTTTCCTCCCTTTCCTCTTCTTTCTTCTTTTCTTTTCCTACTCTTTCCCCTTCTGTTAGAGCCCATAGAAAAAGAAAAAGGACAGGAAAGGGGAGTCGGAGGGAGAGGCCAGCAAGGGGGGGACATCTGCAGTTCAGCCCTTCGTGCTGAAGTCCAAAGAGAAGGCTGTGCAGAGGCTCACGGAGTTTCCAAAACGGCAGGGTGGGTTGCCTTTTGATTATCTAGATCCAGAAACTGCCTGGGAACCCGAGGGAGAGTGATGTCCCTCCCAGGAGCAGGGGAGGAAGGTGTGCTAAGGCTTCCGAGGCTACCTGAAAATTAGACAGTTAGTAGCCCTCATTCCTAAGAGGGTGTATACAAAGGGTACTGAAGGGTACATGTGTGATGCCACTTCAAACACACTTTACAAATCGTTAGTTCTCTTTACAAAATGCACAGATCAACCCCACCCCTTGCATGTGAAAACGCTCACTGTCCATCTTCATACTTCATAGTATACGAAACAGAGGAATACACTGAGTTCTAGAAAAGCGTAACTTTCTGTGTGGATCGAGGGGTTCACAGTTCAGACTTACCAAGACGTAACTTATGTATGCCCAACATATGGAGACCCAGGCAAGGACTCCTTCATGGGTTTCTCTCTATAGGAACATTTTGAATGCTCCCCACCTCCAATTCTGAGGTTGCCAAGGTTATGCCAGTTACTACCACCTGAGAGGTCCTGGCTCCCCTGGCCTGGGAGCTGGCTTACTCTGTTTTCCCTTTTTAGTTCCCTACACGAAGTTAGTGCGGGTTCCTGGGGTTGTGAGGCCAAAGCAAACCCGCGAGCGCCATCTGCAGGCCTTGGGAGGAAGGCATTGGCTTTCCAGGCAGGACCCCTGAGCCTACAGCCTCCTGCCCAAGGGAACCCTAGTCCTCAGCCACAGGGAAGTGTCCTGGAGATGGGAGACAGATGGATAGGTGTTTTGTCTTATTTTGTTTTGTTATTATTATTATTTTTTTTTTGCTTTTTACTTTCCAGCAGTTACTCTGCAATTGGATTAATCGGATCAGGATCAGGAATTTCCGGGAGACAGGGCAAAGGCCCGGGTCCCAGCGGACCCATCTCCCCAAGCAATGGAAAGCTCAGAATCCTGTGCAGCTGAGCCTGGCCTGAAACCCACTCAGAGTAAGGGCATCCTGGATTCTAGAACCAGGGTTCTAGATGCCCAGTAGGAGTCAGTCTGAGTCGGGCTGAGTCTGGTGGGTGCTTCCCCCCAATCCCAACTACTGCTGAGGCTTTTGGGCCATAGGGACAGGGGCACGAATCCACTCACTGTCCTTCCTCTGGGCCTCAGGAGCTGCAGACAATGCCGAGAGTCTCGGGTCCGCCAGGCAAAAAAGCAGTGGTTGGCAGCTCGAGCTTCCCGGAGCCGCCCTTTCTCAGACCCAGGGAAGCCTGGGAGGAGGGAGCGAAGGGGGGAGAGAGAGAGTTAAAACATCAGCTGAAGTGCCAAGATGATTTATGAGACGAGGGAAAATATTTCATAAAGATCTCCCGGATATTCTGTACTTAACCAGTTAGGAGACAAAGGGCTTCTCTTGCCTAGTGCGTGCGAGAGGACCCCAGCGAACAAGGGAGCGAGCGCGGGTCAGGCTGCAGAGACTGGGCCAGCGGCTCGGATAGAAGCCGGGCCAGGCCGGCGTGCTGCGCCGGCTGCGCTCGCTCCGGATCCGCAGAGCTAGCGGCGGGCGGCGCTCAGCCGCGTTCACAGCCTCCTCTTCTCCCCAGCCGGGGAGAGAGAGCGTCTTGGTCCCGCCTTGGGCTTCTGCATCCTTTGCAGCCCACAAGCCGCTGCGCACTGTCTCCCGGCCCAATCCCCTCCCTAGCTACCCGAGGGTCCAGGAGCCAAGTTCCCTGGCTCTCCTGCCGTCCGTTGGGTCCCACCAAGGCAGGTGGGTCCTAGCCAGAGGCCTCCGGTTTGATTCTAAACCAAGCATTCTGGACTGCCCAGACTCCGGAGAGGGGGTGCGCGCCACCGCGTGTGGGACGGGAGGGGACAAACTGCTGGGCACTTTGCCCCGGAATGAGAATCAGGCGTGCGTGGATGGGAAGGTACCACAGGAGGGAAACGCGAAAGGGAAGGACCAGAGGTAGAGGGATGGAGGAAGGAAGACACAGGGAGGAGCGGAAGGGAACTCAGCGCTGAGGACAGCCGAGTTAGGACTAAGGATGCGGACCCGCGGGCGGTGGGATCTGCGGGCATTGGCCGGTGGATGGCAGGGCTGGGCGAGTTAGGACGGAGAGCCTGGCTTCGGGGCGCGGCGCGCTCCAAGGCCCTCTGTAGTTGCCTGAATATTCATTAGGCTGGCCGCTCTTTATCCTTATCTAACGTTTATCTTCTCGGCGAGTTTCGTTTCTCAGTGTAGTTTTAATCCCGGGCTCCTAGTCCTCCTCCCCCTGGCCCGCTCCTCACCCTCCCTCTTCCTTCGCCCGCTGCTCCCTCCCGTTTCCCCCTCCCCGGCCCTCCCCTCGCCGGCACCGGAGTGACAGGCGCGGGGCCCTCCTTGCCGAAGCTCGGGGCTCCGGCGCTGGCGAATCACAGAGTGGTGGAATCTATTGCCTTTGTCTGACAAGTCATCCATCTCCCGGCGCGGGGAGGAGGAGGGGGTCTGGAGGGGGCTTTGCAGCTTTTAGAGAGACACACACCGGGAGCCCAGGCTCCAGTCTCCGGCCGAGTCTTCTTGCAGCCGCAACCCACCTGGGGCCAGCACAGCGCTGCGGGCGCCGCTCGGCTCCTAGGCTGCCTCCCTCCCTCCCTGGCCCTCCGGCCGCCGCGGCGTGCGCCTGCCTTTTCCGGGGGCGGGGGCCGGCTCGCGCGCTCCCCTCCCGCGGGCGCCCGCTTGGACATCCCGGGGATTGCTACTTCTCTGCCAACTTCGCCAACTCGCCGGCACTTGGCGCGGCCCGGCTCCCCTCCCGGCGCCCTCGGGCCGCCCCTGCCCTGAGCCCTCTCCGTTCAGAGCCTCTCGGGCCACCGGGTTCCAGGGGCGCTGAGTGAGCCGTCGTCCCCACCCGGCCTCAGCTCTGGCCGCAGCTGGCTCGCGAGCCATGCGCCCCCTGTGCCCCTTGGCCCAGCCCGTCGCCCGGGGGCTGCTTTACTGACTGCCCAGCCGCGTGCCCCGACGGTGGCAAGTTGCAGCCGCTGCGGTTGCAAACCCCGGCGGGCCCGGAGGAGTCCCGGCGGGGAGCGCGGCGCGGCGCCCCCCGCCCTCGCGTGCCCCGCAGCAGCCGGGCGCCCGCTCACCCTCCCTCCCCCACCGTCCCTTCCTTTTCTCCTCAAGTCCTGAAGTTGAGTTTGAGAGGCGACACGGCGGCGGCGGCCGCGCTGCTCCCGCTCCTCTGCCTCCCCATGGATATGCACTGCAAAGCAGATCCCTTCTCCGCGATGCACCGTGAGTACCGGCGCCCGGCTCTTGTCTCGGTTCCAAACCCATCCAGCCCCAGCGCGGCCCGGCCCCCTGCGCTCAGGTCTCATCCTAGAGGCCACACTGGCTTTTCCCCCGGCCCTTCCTTTTGCCTTCTGCCTATTTCTCTAACCTAGTGTTTCTCATGCCTTCAGTCACTCTCTTTTCTGCTTTTTACCACCCCGTGCCCATCGTTCTGTCGGCCTTTCTACCTCCCCTAGTGCTTCACCTGCTTCCTCTTTCCACCTGCTCCTCCTTACCTCGCGGGATCCATAGCCCTGGGCCCAGGTTCCAGCCTCCCACTACTCCCTAGCCTTTGCCCTGACTGGACTGGAGGATTGTCAGTTTTCGGGCTCTCTCTCTCTCTCTCTCTCTCTCTCTCTCTCTCTCTCTCTCTCTCTCTCTCTCTCTCTCTCTCTCCTCCCTCCTCTCGTGTCTACCTTTCTCAAACTTAGAGCTGTGGCTGATCAGGAGGAGGCTCCTAGCTAGTGCAGCCTCGCTGTCAGGACGGCTGTGGAGAAGCTCCTGGGGGTGTGACCCCCTTCTGAGCCTCAGCTCCCAGCCTCTCTGGTTCCTTCCAGCCTAGTGGGGCTTGTTTGAAATATTTCCATGCTCTCTCTTTCACCCTCTCCTCTCCGCCCGCCCTCCCTTCCCTTCCAGCTAGGAACCCGAGATTGGCAGGAGAAGGTAGCCACTTTTCTTGGTTTTGCCCAGGGAAGTGATCTTTCTAAAAACAATAAGAGGTTTTGAGAAGAAGTCAAAGTCAGGAAGAACGCGAGTATTAGAGCCTTCCAATCCAGCTCCTGGATGCTCTGCGTTCTGGAGACTTCCTTGCCGGCCTCCACTCTCTGTTGAGGACCATGCAGCCAGCGCCCTGGCCAGGGGGTCAGCAAGAATGGAAAAATGAGAGGGAAAGAACAAAAGGAAGACAACCGCTAAAGCTGAGGAGAAAGGGAAGAGAAATCAAAACGAGGGGAAATCAAGGAAAGAAAATTGAAAGGATGTTATTGGGGGGGGGAAGAAACAGGAAAACAGGAAACGAGGAGGATGTCTTAATGAATTTTGAATTTATCTAATTCATGCTAGGTCTTTAACTTGGAAAACTATTTGTCAGGTATCTTCCTTTGCTTAAAAAGATAAATAATATTCTAAGTAGAAAACCCTCCCCATCTATAGATTAATAATTAAGGATAATTTGTAACTTTCCACAAGGTAACTTTTTAGACCTAGCCTCCATCTGTGCTTCAAATGTGATCCAATAAGACAGTCGTGTTTTGTTTATTTGTTTCCTAAGCACACATTTAACTTCACGGGACAATTAAAAAAAAAAAAAAACCAAACTCCTGGAATAAAATACAGTTCCCGAAATGATTTCTAGGTAAAGGAAACCCAAGCCAGGGACTTGGGGCTGCAGCGGGTGTCTCCGGCGGCCGGGAAGCCTAGCTCTTTTTTCGGAGGGAATGAAACCGAGTCTACACGCCGGTTCACCAAGGCGGCCGGCCTGTCTCAGCCCGGCTGCCACTGCCTAGCTCAATTTTTTTGAGAATTGCTTCCGGGACGCGCCAGTCAGGGCCAGTCTCAGGGAACCACTTCGAAACCAAAAAGATAGCAAAGGCAGCCGAAGGGAGCCGAAGGAAGGGAGAGGGGCACTGCGCAGGCCAGCAAGGCCGCCGAGTGGCGGGCGAGCAGCTACAGCCCGGGTCGGCGCCCTCGGCAGTAGCACATTCCGGGCCTGATTCAGCGCGGATCCTCCGCAGACCATCCGCCCTGAACTCCAGCCGTGCCGGTTGCAATCCCCTTCCCGTATATTGGGGCAGAGGGGCCGGGCCCGGAGCCCGGTGAGGCTGAATTATTCATCTTTAATCTGCCCGCAGCTGCCGCCTTTTCATACCGGTAACGCGAGTTCTCCCGGGGCCTAAATTATTGATGGTCAGGGTTTGTAGGGAGGGGAGGGGAGAAGAGTGGTACCAAGGATGGGGAGAATATGGGGATGGGGATGTAAGATAAGAGGTTCCGGCCTCCCGGAACCACTCGATTAGAGGCCTCTGGCCAGGGTGTTCTCCCACGCTTGTGTTGATTTCCCCAGAATGAGATGGTTGCAGATGAAGGGGGCGCGAGATGTGCCCGCTTTCTCCGAAACTCGCTTGAGGCCGTGGGGCAGTGGCTGCAGGTTGCCGACCTTGTCTGGCCAGACGCTGCCGCTAGAAGTCTCTGCGTTAGCGTGCTGAGTAACTGCAGCTGTAGGTTAATCGCACTAGGTGCAGGATTTCCACGCTGCTTTAGGCCGCGGAAAATGGGGCAGCCTGCAGCGGCCTCGAGCCCGGCACCCGGTGGCTTTCTTGGCTTCCAGGTTGCGAGCTCCCGCCTAGTTGGACTGGAAACCAAGGGCTCTGCTCTGACCGGTGGAACATCCGTCCTTACGGTTGGATTTCCTAGGCAGCTGCCGAGGTCTGAGCGGGGTCAGAGGGTCCCGAACTGGCTTAGACTGCAACACCGAGTGCCTCTGAGCCCTAAGCCGGCAGGTGCGGTCCCTACCATGCCACCTGGGGTTGGGGGAGACTCCGGGGGTCCCCAGCCGGCTGCAGCGTGGTAGGCAAGCGAACCCCAGCAGCCTGCGTTCTTCAGCGGCTGCCCGGAAGAGCGAGACTCTTAGCAGCCTCGCGGTCTCTGAGCGCAACGGATTCCGAATCACCACCCCTTCTGCCGTTCCTTCTCCACCTAGATTTCTTTCTACCTTAGCCATTAGGGATGCAGAGGGGAAATATGGTTCAAAATACCCGAAGACAGAAAACATAAAAGGAAGAAAGAACTTCCGATAAAAACAAAACGGAAAAACAGGGAAAGAGGAAACCATACAATTACAATTAAAAATAGATACAAGGGGAGAGGTAGGCAGCGAAGGTGAAAAGGGGGTGCGTTTGACTTAGTCCCTCTCTACACTGAGGACTCCGCTGAGTCAAGAGGACCCCGACCCTCCAAAATCATCTAGCTCCAAGCCCTGGTGATACGCAAGCCGCACCTAGCCTGCGGCGCAGGCGGGTTCCTAGCCCGCAGCAGTACTGTCCCTGGCCCGGTGCGTCCTCTCCCTAGCTCCCTGCTTTCATCCCTACTGATATCATTCCCCATTGTCGTTTATTTCCCCTCTCCATTTTTCGCCTCTCCTCTCTCCCCTGGCTCCTCTGCTTTTCCTGCACTTTCTCCTTGGCAGCGCACTAGTCTGAGGGGGCGGGTTCTTCCCCAGTCCAGCTTCTCAGTTCCTACAGCTAGCCTGGGGTTCTGATGTCTAATCCTCCTCTACCCTGCACGCCCACCTAGCCGCCTTTCTCCCCGAGTCCCCCGCCCCGGGATATGCCCCTTAGCCCTGCCTGCTCCCTTCGCACGTGCCGGGCCTCGGACCCTGACTAATGGCCGGTCCCTGCTGTGTGTGGGGTGTTGTGTTTTTTTCTTGTCTCTCCCCAGCAGGGCACGGGGGTGTGAACCAGCTCGGGGGGGTGTTTGTGAACGGCCGGCCCCTACCCGACGTGGTGCGGCAGCGCATCGTGGAGCTGGCCCACCAGGGTGTGAGGCCCTGTGACATCTCCCGGCAGCTGCGGGTCAGCCATGGCTGTGTCAGCAAAATCCTGGGCAGGTGAGGGCTGGGTGCTGCCTCCCTTCCCAGCTGAGGCTTTAGTTAAAAGTTGAGATGCCGGGCAGGAAAGGAAGGTCCGGACTTGAAGGGATTTAAAAGACTGGCTGCCCCTTTTTGGAGGCGGGCATTCAAGTGATGGCTAGGCCTTGGAGTGAGGATGGAGCAGAGTCTACCCAGCGTAACCCAGCTCCGGGGCCCTTTCGAGGAAGGCAGCTACATTCTGAAAAGGAGGGATTTCCCCCCCCCCCAGCTAATCCATGTGAATGGGGTTGGAAGAAGGGGGTCCCAAGATGAGAAAATGCAGCATTAGGAAAAGAGGGTTCAGGTTCCAAAGGGACCCTCTGCTTCAGGGGGAATCAGCTCTCCCAGCATGGGTCCTTCTCTGCTTCCCAAATGGAAGGCCAGACTTCCACTCCCGGGGTCCCCGCTCTGGCCACTCTCCACGCCTAGCTACTATGCCCGTTTCCACGCTAGTCACCACCTTCCGGAGTCTGCTCAGCTACACGGGGCCTTTTTCCCTTCCCGCTGATGCCTAGGGAGGGAGTGCGGCTTAGCAGCTCTGGAGCTTGCAGCCCCCCTGCCCTGGCCACCACCGGCTTCTTGCTGACCCCGACGGCCTTCCTGGCCCAGGTACTACGAGACTGGCAGCATCAAGCCTGGAGTGATTGGTGGCTCCAAGCCCAAGGTGGCAACGCCCAAAGTGGTGGACAAGATTGCTGAATACAAGCGACAGAACCCGACTATGTTCGCCTGGGAGATCCGGGACCGGCTGCTAGCGGAGGGCATCTGCGACAATGACACGGTTCCCAGCGTCTCATCCATCAACAGGTGAGCGAAGCCCCCCTGGGCCTGGAGGGCAGGACTCCAGTTCCCTGTTCCTGCCTGTTGGGCCGTCTCCCAGGGCCCATCCTTGCTCTGACCAGCCTCTACCCTTCCTTCCAGCTCCCAGCCTGAAGTCTTTGGGCAAGGAAAATGGACCTGAGAGGCAGAAATAGACAGACAGACAGACAGACAGACAGACAGACAGACAGACAGGGCTCTTTCCAATTCAGAGCTGGGTTTTCCCTGCCAGGCTTCTCCCGCCGGTGTCCTGAAAATGAATCCAAGTGTTTGTGGTAATTAAGACTCCAAGATTACCCGCCTCGGGATCTAGAGACAATCACAGCCCATAGCAAAGCTTTTAAAATGACCACTGTCTATTCACTGCTTCCAAACAGACTTTTCTTTCTAAAGTCATGTACCCTTCCCCAGGGGCAGCCAGAACCCTGACTCCTTTACCCCTTCAGGCAGCTCCCACAAAGCTTGCCTCCCAGGAGCCCAGGTCTTGCTAGCCAGCTCCACACAAATTTCCGGCCGAGAAGCACTGGCATCCAGGCCTGCAGAGCAGATGCCAGCCACCAGCCAGGACTTGGCAGAGAGTAGAGGAGCTGGACAAGGACTGGGATGCCAGGCAGGGAGTGAGAGCTGGGTCCCTGTGGCTGACTCTTGGGAGATGCCCCCACCACCAAGCATGCCTATCTTGAGGCTGAAACCTTTTCCATGATGATGGGTTCAGACACTAGGACCATGCAGGCTCTAGTCAGTTCAACTTGCAGGATACTCAGGTCTCTTAAGCCCCAGGTCGCTCTGGAGTGCTATCTGGGAGACCACAAGGTTATGCTTTATGCATATGTACCCCAGCCAGTGTGTGCCAGGGTATCAGTCTGGGGTGACCTCAGAACACTCAGGCAGTACTAAATCCCAGGATCCCAAACTGGCTTTGGAGCTGCAGATCTGTTACAGTCCAGCCATTGCATGCAGAGATTCAGGGCTGCCAAAGTCACACTCCAGCCAGAAGCAGGTCCCCCCATTCTCAGGCACCCCCACACGAGAAGATAGCTAAGAGTTTCATACTCTGTTATGCTTTGAAACTCTTTACAGGCCCATTATCAGAACAACTAATAATTCAGATGGTGTTTCTTTCTGCAACTAGCATCACCTATCTTTTTTTAATATTTTGCAAATGATATGGAATTATCCCAAATCATCCTGAAAACAGCAGGTAAAATTAGCTGGTAGAATGTACCTTGGCTAAAGAAGATTCCCTCCGCCACACTCATGTTGTAACGTACTGCAAGGCGACCCCAGAAATTATCCCAGTGTGTGCCATCTGTATTAAAATGGTGATTCAGTTATGAACAGGGTAACATAATACTGATCGGCTAATTATACACCCTCCGAAACTCTCCAGCTCCCTGGGCCTGGCTCAGCTAGGTACTGGAAATGTGTGGCTGTTTGACATTTAGACACTTTCCAAAAGAGCTGGAGAAAAACACAGGGTGTTTTGAGAAAGCAATAAGGGCTTTGCATTTAAAAGTCAAGAGGCTGGGGAAGCTTGGGTATTGAGGCAGGTGTGACAAGGGACAATGCTTTTTTTTTTTTTTTTTTCCTCTTTTTTTTCCCCTGAGCCACTCAGAGACTTTGCCTCTAGAGCTGGTGGTGGTCCTTGCGGTGGGTTAGAACTGAGGTCTTGACAGGACAGAAGCAGAGCCAAGAGTAGCTGAGATGAGGAGTGATGTCACTGGGCTGGGGAGCGGTGCCCTGGGGGCTGTTTTGGAGATACACCTATTGTCTGTGATGGAAATTGCAAGCTTTGGGAGAGACATATATTGTTACAGTGATTTGCTTCATTTGGGTCTGGCATGGTGGCAGCCTCACCTAGCACCCTCCCTGTCCGCTCCCCCTCCAACACATATCCATGGATGGTTGGGCTATTTTTAAAGCTGGTTTGGGCACAAGTTTGAAAACGTTTCATCCTGAAAAGAAGTCCTAGAGTACAGAGAACAAGTGACCCGGACATCAAACTCCAGAGGTCTGAAGGTGCACCTACCAAACTGGAAGGAAGTAAACTAGCTGGCTGCCCGTGAGATGCACTTTAGGGAAAGAATGGCCTGAGCCCGACCACTCTGACAGTCACAGAGGCTGTTGGCCACAGGGTCCTGTTACCTAAGGTACACACAGGCTTCCTTTGGGTGTGGAGAAAGAGGCATTTCTGGGTAGGCGTTGCTGAAGGTGAATGGAGCGTGAGCCAGGAACAGGGAAGCCAACAACAGAGCCATGGCTCCGCAGTTAGGCTTCAAGGCTTAATTTGTCAACAGGATCTATCAGGCTGTTTTAAATTTTGCTTTGGGAGGAATCCTCCCATGGTTGATACTTTGGAAAAATTGGTTGGGGCTTCCCAGTGTGTCAGTGGGACACATTTGGGCACCCCAATCATCAATACCATTCCTGTGGGTACTCCGCCCTGAAGGGGAAGGTTCTTCTGGAGCAGTGTTTCTTGCAAATGCTTGATAAAGGTGTGGCATTCCTGCAGATGCAGGTTGTATCAGGAACTTGGGCCTTTCTGTTCTAAGGATTCTCACTCACTGTAGGAAGCAGCTGGAGATTTCCCTGTGTGTAGAGAGTGGTATGCACTCAAGTGGGGAGTGCCTGAGTGCAGAGCTTGGGGGATGGTAGGGTGTCCACCTGTGCTGCTATTGTTGTTGATGTATACATATACATACACACACGTATGTATGTACATACATACGTGTCCCAAGTAAGAGTGCTCAGGAGCCAACATTGGCAAGAAAGGAAGTCTACACCTGCTCACCCACCTGAGCCAAAGGTTTTCGTCTTCTCCCCCCGAAACAGATGCTGTTGCCGCACTTGAACTATGCTGTTATGGCCATAAACTAAATTGCTTCTCATGCTTTAAAAATGGTTTTGGCATTCTCTGATCCCGTCACAATAAAGCCCTGGCTGTCCAACCTGGGTTCTCCCCTGGCAGATCCTCGTAGAAATACCTCTCTGGGCCAAAGGTGTGGTAGGGAACCATCCACACCTAGAGACCCTTGGCTAAAATCTTAGCTCTGACCAGGTCTTGGGATTTATTGAATCATTGTAAATATTGGGCTTCTTATGGCTGAGTGTGGAGTTGCCAGCTCTTCAGCTTGTGTGGCACCACTGTTGGGGACCGTGTTTGTAAACAGGTAACTTTAGATTGAAACCTGGCCTGGGAAATGACCTGTGGGCAGGGTAGAGATGGAAGATCCACGTACCGAAAGAGGAGGAAAGTTGCCTCGTCAGGTTGAGTTATTGACGAAGCACGAAGGATTTTCCTGATGATACATCTGAGTCTTTAGGTTGGCCTGTTGCCCTGGGTAGAGACCACTTCTCTGAGAGAACAGCAGGAACTCCAGGTGGACTCTAGGGCTACTGAAGACTCTTTGGGTGTGGCCTTGAGGCTAGTCAACACTTTTTGGGGTTAAGGACTCTGTACCCTTAGATCCTTGCAGTGGACCCTTGGGGCTCACCCATCACCACCCCTTTATTCTTCCTCAGCCTGTTTGGCTCGGAGGGAGCACTTTCCTCCAGTAGCAGCACTGACTTGGAAGGCCATGGCCTCAGGGCTGTGTGAAGCACTGCCAGCCGGTGTCACCCTGGTGTCCCCTGCGCTGCCATTCTCAGGCTTGTCACTGGTCTGGGGTGGGCAGTGGTCTCCCACTTGTTTCCCCCAAGTAAGCTGCTAGTCACCGATCACAGCCATGGGAATTCTGGAGACACATCGTAGAGCATGCAACATGTCTGCTTCTGCCTCTGAGACCCAGGTCTGGATCCCCAAGACTTGACTCTTGGACCAGGCTTGGCGTGGAAGCTAGGGCAGAGGGGTGGCAGTGCTCGCCACGTCTCTCAGATCTTCCCGGCTGCTTGTTTGTCACCACTGTTGGTGACAGAGTCAGCGTGAGTCAGTGGGCTAAGACAAAGGCTTCATCCCAAAGAGGGATGAGAAAAACAAGGGGCTCTAGGCCTCTCTGAGAGGGGCTGCAAGTAGCGTCTTCTCCGTGGTTTCTGTTTCAAAGCCATGCTCGTCCATTCTTCCTAGAGAGAGTCCCTGCTGTTCTGGTCACCCATACTTAGAGAGGCATGTGAGACAGGCATGGCTGTTTATCTGTTTCTTGTGTTTTTAATGTTTCACGTTTCATCTTTATTTATTGTGTGTGTGTGTGTGTGTGTGTGTCTCTCTGTGTGTGTGTATG
This sequence comes from Peromyscus maniculatus bairdii, assembly GCF_049852395.1. Taxonomy (NCBI): domain Eukaryota; kingdom Metazoa; phylum Chordata; class Mammalia; order Rodentia; family Cricetidae; genus Peromyscus; species Peromyscus maniculatus. The sequence continues at coordinate 197,180,118 of NC_134852.1, forward strand.
TGTTGCACACCTACCACAGTACTCAGGTGGAGGTCAGAGGACAACTTGCAGGAGCTGGCACTCTCCTTCTATCATTCTGGGATTGAATTGAGAAGATTGTGATAGGCTTCCGGGTCTGACGATCCCCGGTGGTTGGCTCATGGGTTTCCAGGAGTTGGTTGCCTTGAGTTCCTACCTCATCTGGCAACTTTTGAGAAGTAAGGATGAGGGGTTATCTTAAAAACTCCAGGTTGGGTTTAGAAGGTGATATAAAGAGGTAAAGAGTGGGTGAACCCCAAAATAAACAAATAAAGTCCCAACTGTTCTGAGAACTCAATAAAACAATCACATCAAATATGAAGAGGCATAAATCTTGTGTCTGCACAGGTAACCCTACTGGATTGCTTTTATTATCGCTCAGGCTGACTCCATTTATTACCATCCACAGCCCGAGCAAAGGAGACTGCGTGGAGGGTGGTCTCTGGTGCAATCCTATACCCTGGGAGGCAACAATCAGCCCATACAGCCAGGGATTTCGATGGGAGCCAGGAAGGGCCCATCTGTCTGCATGAAACCAATCAATAACTCTGTAACCAGAGCCCTTGTCACAGGGAAATGGACAACACAACAGTTCAATAGAGGGGCCACGAGGGGAACTAGCCAAGTGGCGATGGTGCCAGGCAGGAACAGCTCCTTGAGAAGGGAAGCAGGGGGTCCTGGAGAAGAAGAGGCTGGGAAGGCAGGGCTGCGCATGCTTACTGGCACAGGCGAGGCTTGCTGTGTCGTCATCCTCAGGAGGGAGAGGCAACATTGGATGTTGGGGTGGTGGGCACACGTGCTCTAGAGGGCGGCTGGGGAGTGGGTGTGTGGTACTCAGAGGGTGGCTTGATCGCTAACATGATGGGATAGACTTGAGGACTAGAACATCACAGCTTTAGTGAGAAAAGCAGTAGCAACCAGCAGAGATGAATCATTCTCCCCAAAGCCTGCACTCTGGAGAGGGGGTTCCCGTGAGCCCATAGGGGATGGAGGCCCTGCTTTTCAGCCTTCTCGGCAGGACTGATGAAGGAACACTTTAACCCAGGGGCCCATTGTCCACTCCCAGCTTCCTACAGCAGCAGACCTGGCCACTCGGCAGGGCCTTGGTACTCAGGGCTTCCCTGAGCTCCTCCTTGGTGCTATCTGGGCCTGCATTGCAGTTCTCCCATTAGGAGGAGAATGTACACATTGAGAGGAAGCCACTTTCCATGTCCTTAAAAGACTCCAGTAGATGGCACCCAACTGGCCTGCCAATTTTCTAGATTACTGTTGTGTCTTTTCATACCTCCTTCCCCATCAGACTAGATGTCCAGAACTCAGGTTCACAAGTGGAGGCATCTATGGTCAATGAAGCGCCCCGAGAAGGCAGAAGGGTTCCTGAGACCTGGAGACTGGTGCCTCTCAACCAGTGCCCAAGTAAGGGAAACACCAGGTGGAGAGAAGTTGTCTCCTAGAATTATCTGCCGCCACTGGGCAGAGACGGTTTCCTCTTGTCGGTCACATTTTGGGGTTCGATGCTCTTGAGGTGCAGGTAGAATGTATGCACCATGGTATATAGGAGTAAAGGCTGTTACCTTCTGTGTGGGAGACCGTGCATGCTTGTGTGTCTACCTGTATCTACCCTTAGGTCCAGGTCTCTGAGGTCAAGAGAACAAAGAAAACAGTCCCTGGTATGTGACCCGTTGTTACAGTACAAGGCTGGGCACCTTGTCCTTGGCTCAGATGGTTAATCACAAGTCAGTCATTTGGGTTATTGCCTGGAGTGGTAACAGCCATAGAGTTGGGCTGAACGTGGTTCCACTTCACAGTTTAGACAACCTGGGGTCAAGTTTTCCATCATGTTTTGTTTATCTTACAATATTCCCTCAGTCCAGTGAACCCCAATGCAAGAGTCTTTGACGCTGTGGCGACACCTCTGTGATGGAGACTTTTGTGATCACATGTTCACCCTTACTTTGACATGAGCCCAAGCCCTGTGGGCAGGACTGGTTAGGGACCAGTCACACCAGTAGCCAAGACTATGCTCTATCAGGTCCCCCAAACTATGATCCATACCAGGCATGGAGGTGCATACCTTTGATCACAGCAGAGGCAGGCAGATCTCCATGGGTTCAAGGCCAGCCTGGTCTATAGAATGAGACCCTGTCTCAAACAAGCAAGTAAAAACAGACACCCCCCCCACACACACACACACACTCACACACACACATTGTGGTTCAGGGAACCACAGGCCAGGATACCCAGCGTGAAGCATGGCAGTAACAGGGGCTGGATAGTTGGCTTAGTAGTTAAGGGCATTGGTTGCTCTTCCAGAGGTCCTGAGTTCAATTCCCATCACCCACATGGCAGCTCACAACTGTCTGTAATTCCAGTTCCAGAGGATCTGATACCTTCACACCAATGCACATAAAATAAGTTCAAATAAGTTATTTTAAAAAAAAACAGTAGTATACAGTTATGAACATAGCTTTCTCTCTGTTGGGCCCAGGACCAGACTCCAGATCCTTCCCAGGTACTAGGGAACAAGGATGATTCAAGATGAGAAATTAAATACATGTTAGAACTGGAGAAGACAGGGCTCAGTATCAAAGGCAGTGATTGGGAACTTCTTAGAAGGCTGGGCAAGGGAGCTGCTGCCTATGAGAAGAGAGAAAAATGGCCTGACCTGAAGGAGAAAAAGTAGGCCCCCCTGTACCCAAAAAACTGCCAGGTAGGAAGCAAGGCATGTGGAAGGGGGGCAGATGGGAGCACTCACTTATCCCAGTTCCACTCACAGCTTATTCGAGCCATGGAAATATCAGGCCCTTTTCTTGTGTTTCTTGAGTGACAAGGGGATGAGAAGATGTTTTGTGTGACAATGTGGTGAGGTGTTTTATGTTGAGAGAGAGACAGAGAAAAAAGGATTAAGAGTGGCATGGTCATCTCTTCCAGATAACTTGGCTTTGGATGCAAGGGTAAAGAAAGAAGAGCCCCCAAGTCCAAGCTGGTGTGTGCCCAGAGCACTGATGGAAATGTGTGTAGCCACAGGGGTCACAAGCAGTGTTTTCAGGGCCCTGCCAGAAAAGGTACATGGATGGCTACAGGAGCTGGAGAACATGGGCCCAACCTACGGGCCTTGAAACAGAGAAAGCTTTTACATTTATTATTGTTTGTGTGTGGATGATGAAGTCTGAAGACAACTTTTGAGAGTTGATTCTATCCTTTTTATTCTACCTTTCTTGCACCCCATTTTGGTGCAGTGTGTGTGTGTGTGTGTGTGTGTGTGTGTGTGTGTGTGTGTGTGTGTGTGTGTGTGTGTAGGCTAAAGGTTAACATCGGGAAATATCCTCCATAGCTTCCCATCTTATTCATTGAGGAAAGGCCTCTCAATCAAACCCAGAGCTTGCTGATATGACTGGTCTTGCTAGTCATCTTGCTCTGGTGATCCTATCTCTGTCTTCTGAGGTTGGAATTGCAGGTGGGCCACTGGTCCTACTCAGCATTTATGTCGGTTCTGGGAATCTCAGTTCTCTGCCCCTCACACTTGCACAGCAGACTCTACCCACTGAGGCATCTCCCCAGCCGCTCCTCCCACCTTGTCAGTTCTAGCAATTGAAGTCGGGTTTTCAGGCTTGCATGGCAAGTGCCTTTACCCGGTGGGCCATCTTGCAGGACCCCAAAAGATGAATTTTACCAGCTTTGTGCTAGACAAACAAAGCACACGTTGGGTCCGACTCTGTCTTGGCCAGCAGTCGGCAGCCTCTGGTCCGTGTAACTCCGTACACTGATGTCTGCTTTAGGATAGAGCAGTGTGAGGGGACCAACATTTCCCTTGCACCTTCGTACACAAGCTTCTGGGGATGTCATGGGAGATGGTAGGACTCCTTCTAGCTGGAGGAGGAGTTGGGGAGTCATGGGTGATGGGGGGGAGTAGCAGATGTGAGGCAGACACAAGCATGATGGAGGAGAAGAGAAGCTAGAGGATGAAGAGGTTGGGGGAGCCCCCTTGGTCTGGATGGTATTGGGGACTGGAGCACAGAGAATGGAGCTACAGTTGAGAAAGGGGACAGGGTGCCACAATCCAAATAAGGGACATTTGGTCCTCCGAAGCATTTTAGATACGGTTAGAGAAAGTCAGTGCCCAGGGTAGCTGGCAGTTCAGACTGGTGGCATTCTGAGAAGCCTAGAATTGACAAAGGAGAAAAGGAGACACCAGCTGGGGAGAAGCTTCCCCCATGAGGGTGCGACAGAGGAAGTGATATTGCAGGCGAGTCCTCAAGGTCAGAGTCTCACTGTCCTTTCTAAGAGAGAGCTACGGGAACGTGAACAAGGCTGTGACCACCTGCCCCTCAGCATACTGCATATCCCTGGCAGTGAGTATGGCTGTCATTGGCAGGCCCAAGAAAAGCACGAGAGAGTTCAGGAAGAAGGCAGGGTGGTCCCTGCTCTCTGGGGCTCCACAGCAGACTCCCCTCTGCCCTGCTACCCGGAGATTAGGGCCACACCGCTCCAGACTTCCTGCTATGCCTGTCTTCCTTCAGGCCTGTCTGACCGTGGTGAGCTCCCTCTGCAGTGGCCTGAGAGCAGAGAAAGCTGGGGGAACGTGCCAGGCTTTTCCTGGCAGGCTCCACAGCAGGGCAGCTGCCTGGAAAGGGAGCAGTATTCACCTTGCAGGCACAGCGGAGAAATACGAGGAAGGATGTAGCGACCTGGGAGAGAGAACAGGGCAGAAAGGGACAACAAAGGGACCCCAGAGTTCAAACAGATGACATCTAGCTAGTACCGGGGGTGCCGTTCCTGATTCTGGTGCTCCCTCTTGGCCCTGGAATTTTTGGGGGTCCAGATGCCCAGTCCATACCTTTCAGGCAAGAAAAGGAGCCCAGGAGCCTTGCGGACACTGTTGGGTCTGATGGATCACTGAGACAGTCAGGCATAAGGACCTCATTTTGCCCCGTGTGCCGCTCATCATATCCTGAGAGGAGCTGATAGCCCTGGCCTGGGGGGGCCTCATGTGGCTCTGTTTTAGAGACTACGGAGGCTGGTGGTTTCTAGCTAAGCCTGGCTTTCACAGCCTGGGAGGCTGGCCTAGCATCGCTGGGAGCTCTCAGAAGTCAGTCTTGGTGGTTTCTTTATTCAGAAAGCTCCTGGCTGGCTGAACTGTTTGGTCCCAGAGCGAGAATCCCTGCCATCGTGTGGATAGTCTGCTCATTCAGGATGTTGCTGAGTGCTATCCAGAGAGGGAGGGCTCAAGGGAACAATAGATGTCCCAGTGAGTCAATAGGTAAGGATCAGGTCAGGTCTACAAAGGGTTCTGACATGATCTGTGAGCACACCTGTATCTGGGAGTGTGGGCCCAGGTGAGATCAGGGCACACTTGCTCTGTTGGAAGTGAGTGTGTCACCTGTGGGTGGCCATAGCACTGGTTGTCTTTACCTGTGACCTCAGAGGCAGACTGGGTATGGATGAGACCAAAGGTCAGGATGGTTATCTGCAACCATCTGTGGAGTGCACCCCCCCCCCAGTCCTTCCCCTTCTCCCCCTGGGTTAGATGGATGGGTAGGAGAGAGACCAATCTCAGTTGATGCTAATTGAAGAGTGAAGAGACGTTGATAAGATAAGCGAGGCCACCTTTCCTCCAGGGACCAATGGAGGTGTCCTGTTCCCCACTCTCCTCTGCTTTTCTAAGAAGGGCAGGCAGACGTCCGTCCACTTGCTGGGACTGTCTGGCTTCTGGGAAAGCCGGAGGAAAGGAGGTTCCTTACACTATGGTCCTGGGAGGGGCAGCCTGGCGAACTCCCAGGTAAGAGAGAAAAGGCGCCAGGAGAGAGAGGTGAGGGCCAGATGCCTTGACACGGATCGGCCCTGCCTCAAGCCTGATGCGGGGCCCCAGGACGAGGCTGAAGCAGGCAGCTGTGAGGCTTTCTGCAAGCCTTCTAGGTTGGGGCTTGGCCTCCTGCAGAGGACACACCTCTGGCTCTGGTCCAGCTCCTTCTAGAAACTCTCCTCCCTACCACCCTGCCTACCATGTAACATCTGCCCCTTCCTCTACTCCCATTTCCTCAACTCCTGACCTGATGGAGACACTCTGGAAGGTCATGCAGACTTCTTAAGAGATGACCTCTCAGGGTAGGTACAAAAAAGTTGAGAGAAATTCATTTCATGGCTAGTGGCTGCTCAGAAAAGGCGATTCCGGCATTCGAATGTGATAAATGTTAACTGAGCATTAATCGCATTAAAGAGGGCCCTATAAACTTTTCATTTCTAATTAAATTCGTCCAGTGATGCTGCCCAAGCGAGTACTCTGAGCCTTTGTTTATGTGGAAAATTAAAATGCAAATACAATGGGATTTATTTCCAGGAGTGGAGTGATGGTCTGGCCCCTCTGACTACTGGTCTCCAGGCCTGTCAGGCTGGGTAACTATTCTGCAGGTACTGTCTACTGTGCAGCAAATTTTTGCTGTGAAGGAAGGGGCTAGAGTTCAAGGTCAAATACAATAAGCCATGAGGAGAAGTTATAGAAGGAATTAAAGAGGAGAAAAGACAATAGGCAAGACAGTAATGTAGGAAAGCATTTTCTTGGTTTTCTAACCTTCCTCCTTCTAGAAGAATAGGACCCCCCCACCCCCCTACCCCCGGAAAAAAACAACAACAACAACAACCAAACAAACTTGCTGGTGAATAATGTCATCATAAGCCTTCCTTGCAACTGAGGTAAAAAGAGGCGTGGGAGGGAGGATTTAGAGGAAATAAACCCACCAGGCGTATACGTGACTGCTCCTAGAAGAACTCAATGACGTCAACAGGCGGGGCCTACAGTCTGGCTTTATCTCCAGCCCTGGGAGGGCAGCTGCTGCCCACATCATGGGTGTGCTGGGCCCTTCCTGCCAAGGCCAAGTGGCATTGACATAGGGTAGTGGAGCATAGAGGCACACGTCGTGAAGGACACTGTGCACGCACGCATGCACGCACACAGAAGGAGAGCTGCTTGCTCATAAGAATAAACAAATGGCCCTCACGATGAGTCTTTTAGTGCCACGATCCCTTTGATAGAAGCAGTAACCCTTAATACTATTGAATGGAGTGATATGAAGTTCCTGCTTACTAAAACATAAATTCAGTTGAGAGGAGAGAAAAGCCTAGGTAAGAAAAATCATTTGGGTATATCAGTTAGAGACACTGAAAAATAGCCGTGGTACTCTATGAGTAAGGAAGTTGTAAATAGCATTAAAACGCAAGAGGGGAAGGAAATGGAGGTAGGAGAGATGAGAAGAGGCAGAGTGTTAAATCACAAATAGGGGCTCGTGTACAAAGTCACAAACCAGATTTACACCAAGCTCTGCAAAATCTACAGCCTGGGCTGACAGTAAGTGGGGATCCCGTGTGCCTGACCGTGCAGGGAGGTGGGCTGGCCTGGCAGTGGGTAGGCTGCTCACTGTGCTGGATTCTGGGACTGATCCATCGGCTCCCTGTGCAGGGATCTGCTTGGGATGGTTCTGCAGACCGTCAAGGATATGGCCGCATGAGAGTCTTTAAAGGTCTTTAAGCACATGAGTCTCTGGTGAGCTGGAGCCACGTTCTAATGGTTCTCCAAGGTAGCAGCCCACTCCTGGAACACTGCCTGCCTGACTGATTTTGCAAACAAGTGCTACCCTGTCCTCTTTAGTCTGTTCTATTCTGGGTTATTCTTTTCCTCTGTAGTGTTCGCTTGTGTCTCGGGGATGCACGAGCACTTGCTGACAAGCAGGTTAACGACCACAGCAACGCCCAAACATCTGGATGGAAATCAAAAACTTTAGTCAATCATCTATATTAGTTGTCCATAGGATGCCAAAGACCTGGTGATTTAGCACGTCCACCTGGCGGATTAGATTTCTCGGGTTTCGTTCAGGCACAGACCCAGTACCTCAGGAAACACTTATTTCAGAGAAAAGTGTTCTAGGGAACAAAGGGCGGTTAGAAAGCATCTTGGATACACTTGGGTCTGATTTCTGATTTAAAGGGAGCCTGGGCCAGGCACAGTGGTGGCAGCAGCTAGTGTCTGGACAAGCACAGCCATTGGACACACTGGAAGAGGCTTCATCCAAATAACCTTCGGCCGTCCATTAGGCCTGGCTTCCACTAGGGAAACTGCCATCCGAAGGTCCTTAATAGACAAGATCATTCATTCATTCATCATTTCATTCACCCATTCAGAAATGTCTCACTAAGCGCCTCTTATGTGCCAGACAAGTCACATAAAGCTCCATGGCACAATGCAAGAGGCAAGTTCCAGGAAGAAATGGCCATATTTTGATTCTGGCTAATCTCATGTCCTTTCTGTTCCTCAGTTTCCCTTGTCATATAGGGTAGGGATAATCACTTAAGTCTTTCTAGGCTCTCATGAGGGTTAAATGAGCCCCCCCCCCAAATAAATCTACTTAGAATTGCAACTAGCCAATAGTAAGGGATCAATAAATGTTACTGTTCTTATTGCAATAGTAATAATCAAGTATGCATTTCTAGTTTTAGACTGTGTCAATATGTGTGTCTTCTGGTTTGTATGCGTAGGAGCACTGAAGTATTTTAAATAAGAAGGTCTGAAGGATCAAGTGTCTCGGCTCACATCTGTAATCCTAGCACTCAGGCTGGGTCAGTAGGATCCTAAATTTAGGGTCAGCTTAGGGCTATATGGAGAAACTGTATCTAAAAAAACAAACAGGAAAAGAAAGAAAGCTTCTTAAAGAGCCAAAAGGATAGTCCATGAGCAGGGTTGAATATCGTGAGTGTCAGTGAGAATCATGGCATCCTGTGAGACCTGCTGAATTCAGGAAAGGAGTTGACTCTGTTTTCCGGGAGGTGGAGAACCTCTGTGCCTCGGGTCTCTGACCACTGAACAGAGTTAGTTAAGTAATTGCCCCTGAAAGCCCCTCCTGTATACATGTGTGAGTGTGTGCATGCCTGTGTGCATGCTCTCGCGTACAGGTCTGCGCTGTTCCGGGACGAGCGGGCTCTTGGTTGAGGAGTTGAAGGTTGGCATTTTCCAGGCTCCATGGCATTTTCCCAAGTTGTGCTTCTTTGCATTTGTAATTTTTTTAAAGAGATAAATGAAACAGTGGTGATGGGGGGAATCTTCATGTGATAGTTTTAAAGGGTTGTCCTGGTGCTTAAATGCCAAAATGGGGAGAGGAGGCGGAGAAAGAAAGAAAAACGGAGCAAAGACAAAGGATGAAAAAGAGGAGCAAGCAAACAGTTGGCAGATCTGTCAAGTGTGGGCCTTTGCGTCTGGATGTTCCCGGGAGGATAGGGGTCCAGTAGCCACTGCTGCTACTACCGCTGCCGAGGGAAGGGTATTTGAAGAAAAGATTTAAGGAAGCAAAATTACTCTGGGCTTAGTCTATTTGGTGCAGTGGTCCAAAGTAACTGCATAATAATAGATTTTTCTAATTATTCTGTGCCCAGCAAAAACAAGGTGAAAACCAAAGTCGTCCTGACTCAGGAGGACATGTCTCTCATCTCTATGGAAGATCCCATGGAAGGAGGCTAAGGCCTGATCTTGTGCTTCCCCGCTTTGGCTCAGTGACCGCCTTCAGTCCAGTGAACCCCCAAAGAGCCACACTCAAGTGCCTGCCCATTGCTTATCAGATATCCTAAGATTACTTTTATTTTGATTATGTGTGGGTATGTGCATGTGAGTGCATGTGCCCCTGGTGGCCGGAGCTGTTGGGTTCCCTATAGCTGGAGCGACAGGCACTTGTGAGCTGCCAGACAGGGTGCTGAGAACTGAAGTCAGATCTTCTGCAGGAATTAAAATGCTTTGCCGTCTCTCCAGCCTCTTTCTAGATATGCAACCGTCCAATTGGCTGTTAAAGGTCCTGATTTTTTAAATGATAAAGGTAACTCGGTGCTAGGGATTGAGCCTAGGGCTTTGTGTACACTTGGCAGTTGCTCTAACATTGAATTATATTTCTAGCCCTAGGAAAAATTTAAAATCAGCTAAGTTGGAATCGTGGGGCTGAATCACCCTCAGAGTTTTTCAGTTAAGTGTGAACCGACATGAGGGCTATCGTCTTCCTTTCTCATCATTAGTACAGAGCTAGCTCTTGCCGTTGTCAAATGGCAACCCCTGCTCTGTCCAAACAACCTGGGAAGAGAGCCCCCGGCAGCCCTGTTCTGTCCAACTGCAGTTTTTAAAAAATATTTATTTTTATTTTTTTATGTGCATTGGTGTTTTGTCTTCATGTATGCCTGTGTAAGGATGTCAGACCCTTTAGAACTGGAGTCACAGACAGTTGAGAGCTGCCATGTGGGTGCTGGGAATTGAACTCAGGTCCTCTGGAAGAGCAGTCAGTGCTATTAACCACTGAGCCATCTCTCCAGCCCTCTCAACTGCAGTTTTTATATTTCTTTTCTTAAAACATATAATGCACCCCTTAATTGACCTTATGATTTTATGCGCATTAGCATACTTGCATACATGTTTGTATTTGGCCAGTCTCATGTTAAATTTACCCAGTAATTTTTAAAATCACGGCCATCATCATCATCATCATCACCATCATCACACTCATAGCTAACCAGTCCCTGCTACAGTAGAGCAGTTTCAGTAAGTTACATGTATTAGTTGATTTAGGCCTGATGAACAGCCCCACAGGCCTTTACAGCGGCATTTAGAGTTGTGATAACTGGAGTACAGAAAAGTCAAATAACTTGCTCAAGGTCACAGACTAAGTTGCAGACCCAGGATTCGAACCCATGTAGTCGTGGTGCTGGAACCCATGTGCTTATCTGCTGCACCACAGTCCTTGTCTACTTTTGATCAAAGAAAACGCAGGCCTGACTAATCTCTCCTCAGTCTCATGCCCTGCTGCAATTTCATATATTTACTTACAAGCTTAGAACATGCACCCTGTGCCTTAGTGGAAAGTCACGCCTGTAATTCTTCCATGACACTCGTCTGCTATTGGGCCACATCATCTGAGAGTGGTGGGGAGAAGATGCTTCAGGGGAGTGCCACAGTGTGGGAAGGAACAGGGCCTCTGGGGGACAGAGGTCATGGTGTTGTTCCCACCGGGACTGGGAGCTTTACTTCATCCACCTCCCCGAACCCCAGCCAGGATCTAGATTCTGTACAGGGATAATGCTTGGCCTCGAGGCTTCCCTCTCCAGATTAGGCAGGTAGAGGGGGGGGGGTGACACCCAGATCTGAACCAGTGTGGTTAAGTCAGAACTCTTCTGGCCAAGAATAGAAATGTAAACTTTATCATCAGGTTGATATTTTCCCTGCATCTCTGGAATTTTCCCTCTGGAAAGAAGCAGTACAAATGACCAGGCCAGAGTAAGGCAAAAAAAAAAAAAAAAATTGCCAAAAGATTGGCCCTCTCCCTCACAACTATAAGAAGGCCATTAAAGCAATTACCGAATCACACAACCACCACCCAGATCCAGCATCATTACTCAGCCCACATCACCAAGGAGACACCCATTAACCTAATCTCTGAGACATACATTATGAATAAAGAGATGCAGATATGATCAATGCATGCGATCATCTAAAGCAGAAACACACGCTGCCACCAAACAATACTCAAATTCCTCCAACTCAGTGTTACAGGAAGTGCAGTCACCTCGATACAATACCACAAACCAAAACAAACCCGAGGCCAGTTGCCGGGATGTGTCCACACGATGCCACACAGGCTAAGTGGTGACCCAGTTCAAACTCTCCATCCCACAGGCCACCCATACACAAAGACAGAAATTAGGTGGCTCTTGGGGCAATGATAGACATTGGTAAGACATGCAAAGATAGCGTCAGCATTGAAACCCCCAGCCCTATGCACACCCTCCTGAATATAGTCACAGCCACAGGGTCCCTCAGCACAGTGCAGCTGCCAGGACCCAGCACGGCCCCTGTCCAGCAGGTGGATGTATCTAGACCATCACCTCTGATAAGGCCTCCAGGCTCTGGCTGCTACTAAAAGAGTCAAGTGTCCCCAGAGCCTGCTTCCCGAGACAGGACAAATCAGCTCCATCCTGGCTGGGGTTTAATAAGACTTCGCTGTTACGGAAAATGACAGCGCTCCAGGGATGGAGAAGTGGGGTTGGGGGGGGGGCTCTCCAGGCTGGGTGCAGGAATTCCCCTCTGACTCCTGCCTCTGTGGCCGTTTGGAGCTGAAGCCGGCTCTTGCTGGGTGTTCACTGAGTATCGATTGAGTCTGCAAGCAATTTTAATATTTCTTCAGGGACTTTCCGGCACCAGCACAAGTCATTAATTCACCCTCCCAAATTGCTTATTCAATAGCAGGAACATGGCTCCTGAATAAAGTCCCAGAATTTATGTGACTTGCACGAGTCAGGAGGTCAAACAACTGTTATGGAGTGAAGTTAAAAATCCAAATAAAATATTGACACTTTTTTGGGGAGGGGACGAGGGGGAGGCCAAGGTATTTAAAATAGGTTTTTGTTGCAATGCCCCCAGGATAAAGAATGGAAGGAGACTGAAGACAAGTTGGAGTTTATAAAATCAATGGAATTTATTGCACATCTACTTGGCATTTAATAATTCTCTCATTTCCACATCCCCCACCCCCACCCCATTCTGGCCACAGACAGGGAGATACACAGGTATACAAATGCACATTTATGCACATCGATACTGCCGCACGAACCAATATAAAAACAGGATTGTGATGTGGGAGTCTCAAACACTCTGAAAAGGGAACATTGATGGGTTTCGCTGTGGCTTAACATGTTTAACAGAAACAGGCATAATTTGGCAGATATTCATGAAGTAGCTTTTGATAAGTATATTCACTGTTATAAATCTCAGATCAATGCATTAGAACAGATACGAATATAAAGATGTGCTCATCACAGAAATAGTTTCTAAAGTGTACGGAAGCTGAGAAACATCTATATGCAGGATCATCATGGGATTGTGTACATGACTTGCAAATTATGGTTTGTTTGTAACACAGACATGATGCTTACCAAATAATCTATGGCACATGCATGGGAGAGGAAAGCATGTTTTGAATAACATGCAACCTCTGCCAGCTGTCTACAGATGGTTGCTCAGTTGTCCAAATCGTGTATGTGAAAAGACTAAGGAAACTGTTCATGCTCAAATAGCTAATAGACACAAAGGGTTATTAATATAGAAATTCCCAGAGGAGATTATATTACCTAGCTCTCAGATATTGAAGTCACAGACCTGGATCCAAAGCAATGTGATATTAAAAATGTGACCTTGGGTGAGTTGCTTAGCCATGCTGTTGACTCTAAGGTAGACTGGAGAACACACTATTTGATAGAGCTGTGGTTAGGATTTGAATGAGAAAAATGCAGTGTGTACAATGTCTATTCTACAGCGAATACAAAATAAATGATCAGGGCCAGCAAGGTGGTTCAGTGGGTGAAGGTACCTGCTGCCCCGGCTGATGACCCACGTTCAATCCCCACACCCTTTACACAGTCAAAGGCAGAGACTGGTGTAAAGAGATAACGTGCTCTGGCAACTGATCCTCTCTGACTTCCACACTAGCACTCCACACACAAATAAACACATGTAAGGCCTTTAAAACAAATACAACTATGACTTTCACTATTATTCTATGCAGCTCTTCTAGTGAGGTCTAGCCTTAGATGGATAGATCTTACCATTTGTTCTTGATAAGACTAAGTTTGTCTACCAAGTGGTTAGTGGAGCAGGTTAATATTAAGTTATTAATACTATTGGAAGAGCAGAATCCTAAGGGACACTGTGTGCTAACATATGTTTTATATGCAGCAGCCATTGTGCTAAGTGTTTTATATGGACTTTAAAATTTAATCCCTGCAAAGAGATGCCCACGTTGAAATTCTGATCTTATAGAAATGCTGTGTAAATTTAGGCAAGTGTGCTAATATTTCTGAGCCTCAGTTTCCACATTAAAGAACGAGGATAATAATCTTCATAGGTGCTTAGAAGACTTGAATTTTATTATTATTATTTTTTTTCTTTTTTAGGCAAGGTCTCTCTGTATAGCCCTGACTATCCTAGAACTCACTATGTAGACTAGGCTGGCTTCAAACTCACAGAGATTTGCCTGCCTCTACCTCCTGAGTGCAGGGATTAAATTTTAAAGTCCATATAAAACACTTAGCACAATGGCTGGTACATATAGAACATATATTAGCACACAGTGTCCCTTAGGATTCTGCTCTTCCAATAGTATTAATAACTTAATATTAAGTTCTTTTATTATAGCTGGCCTTGTTTGTTGCTAGAAGGTGAGAAAAATAATTATGACATTTGCCCTTGTTGAACTGAGTCCATGGGAGGGTTCAGTATGAACTGGCTAAGCAAAGAATGGTTTCAGCTCTATGGGGGAACAGAAAGAGATGGCCTGGCCCGGAAAGCGTTGGAGGCAGGAGGTGGGTGGGGGCAGGAGGCTGGTGGGGAAGATTCTGAAAGCTAGCTAGGCTGAGAAGCCCTGACTTGGCCGCGTCTGAAACAGGAAGCAAGGGCAGCGTTTAGCTCCATCCTATTCTTCCAGGACAGAGACTGATGGATTGCTCTTTGAATCCCTGAGTGGCTGAGGTGACAAGGGCTAGAGGCAGCAAGGCCAGGCCGTCACTAGAGAGCCCAATATCCCTGCAGGCTTCCCTTTGCTTACAGACGGGGGGTCGGTACGCGTGTGGAGGGGTAGGCGGGATGGACAGGCTCAGAGGGGAAGACCCACCGCTGTGGTGAGCCTATAAGCAGGACCAATTTACCATTACATTAGGCAGTCCCCAGGCCACCAGACTCTCCCAGGCGGGACGGTGGGGTGAACAGCTGGTAGACCCCAGCTTTAGCGGGAAGCTGTGACAGACAAGGGCAGGGTCGGTGACAAGAAGGGGGAGTCTGGCCATGCTCTGGCTTGGCATGCACTGTAGACTGATTTCCAAATGGTTAGTTAAACACATTGCCCCTTAATTTTTAAACCTATGCATATCTTGACGTTAAATCAACCCATATGCTTACCACTTATCATATAAACTATCACCATTGCCCCCTTGGGCCAGCCCCATGGCCCATCTAGTCCATTGTGTCTGGCCTGGGATCCCAGGGATACACTGTGAAGGGACTGTCACCCTCAATGCCATTCCTAGAAGGCTAAGTTGCATAAAACTGCATAGTCTAGAAAACCACTGGGAGTCGATCATCCTGGGACTCACAAGAACGACTTTGAAATGTTTTTATTTTCAACCTAGAGTTTAGTCTCTACAGAGGAAGTGATAGCTTCTGGAGTTTTGGTGACTGTTGATTGGAGTCAGGATTACCAGATGGAGAGATATGTGGCCTGAAGTATGAGTAAGGAGCCATCTTCATGTGCCAAGAGCATCTCCTGATTCCCACCCCCCCCACACCCCACACCCCCCACACCCCCATCCCCAACCAGAAGGTACTTCCCTCACACTCTGGCTTGAGCTCATCTTCTCAGATTGTAGAATTCAGAAATTCTAATTTAGGAAGACCAAGGAGAGACTGAGTGATTTACATTTTAGTAAATGCCCCAAGGGATTATGATGCAGGTAGTTCCAGGGCAGTCATTTGAGGACACACTTTTGTGAGCTTTCTGGTAGGGTTCTCATTCTTGGAGCTTAATTATAACTTCCAGCTGAGCGTCCCTACAACCCAAGCACTCGGGAGGCAGAGGTAGGAAGATTAAGAGTACAAGGCAAGCCAGGCCGTGGTGGTGCATGCCTTTAATCTCAGCTCTTGGGAGCTACATATATATTGAGTTTAAGATGTGAGCCTGGGCTACATGAGCACCACCCCCTCTTTGTCTGTCTGTCTGTTCGTCTGTCTGTCTGTCTCTCTCTGTCTCTCTGTCTCTCTGTCTGTCTCTGTCTCTCTGTCTCTGTCTCTGTCTCTGTCTCTCTCTCTCTCTCTCTCTCTCTCTCTCTCTATATATATATATATATATATATATATATATATATATATATATATATATATATATATTACATCATCTGGGAAGATCTCTCATAACCTAGAACCTGTGTGTTCTAGCTGTGTCCTGCTCTAGCCAGAATGGAAAGGCCAGTTCTCAGCTGTAAAGAATAGCCTGATTCGCCTCACTGGCATTCTCATTGTTCAAGCTAAAACTCACAGAGCCTGTGAGCAAGCCTGGGCAACACCTCTGAACCATATAAGCTGTAGAGGCAGAGCCTACAAAGGGAGAGTGTTCCTGGAGTGCTTCAGAGTGGTCACTGGGGATGCCAGGGACAGAATTTCTGGGGCTCCTTGTGTGAGGAGAAAGTAAGTCTCAGCCTCCAATCTGAAAGGGCTACTTAGTTCTGTGGGGTTCTCTGGAGCAGGCACCACATCAGAAGATGTAACAGCTTCCTGGGTGATCTATGACATCTCACTTGCTAGGAAACATCTCCAGCTGGCTTGCCTCAGGGCCAAGCCTGGGATATATGCCTAACACAGGCAGCTCTGAGAAACCTGAGATGAAGCAGTTACCTGCATTTGTTGGATGAAATATCCTTTGCTGAAGCAAATATGGTTGTTTGTTTGTTTTTAAGAATGAGCCAGCTCATGATAGCCATGCAGCTTGAAGTCACTGGCCGAGGCCGGCCCCACCCTCTTACTGGTTCTCAGCTTAGTAGGCAGTCAGCTTATCTAGTCGGAAACATTGTAACCTGCCTTACAAATCCCATACTAGGAATTAAGTATGTTGTAGACTCGGGAGTGGAACAGTCTAAGGCTCTTTGGCTAAACCAATGGTATGACCAGGCTTGAGGGGCAGCCTGCTGTTCCTTAAGGAAACAATTCCAAAGTTGGCAGGGCAGTCTGCTTCAAGCTAGTGAGCAGGATTTCATGAAGACTTTCTTGGTGATCCCATCCCGTGTCTACATGTTCTTAGCAGCCGGCTCCAATACATGTTATTGCTCCCACATCCTGGTGAGGAAACGGTGAGTTTCAGGAGTCTGCTAGCCTCCATGTCTAAGAGCAGACAGACTGCTGGGTCCAGGATACAGGAGCTTGGGAGTCTGCGCTTTTGCAAGTTTCTCTCTGGAAGCAGTACAGTTGAGCAGTTGAGGAAGTGGGCCTTGGGATCGGTCTGTTTGAATTCAAATCTCTGACTTGCCATTTATAAGATAGATAGATGGCCTATGACCATCTGCAAAAGGGATTCCTGGGGGAATGGAGCAGATGAAATGTTTGAGGTGCTTAGGACATGGCATCTCACACAGGAAAGATTCAGGGCACAGTGCTTTTTAATCACAAAAGTCTCATCTGGGAGGCATCGCTCTTAGCAGCCCACCTAGACCTTACTCCTCCCAAGGTGAGCTGTCTGAGGTCATCTCAATGCTAATAGGACTGCTTCTTGTTTCCACCTGAGGGGAAGTTTTTGCACATCATTTATTATCATATAATATAATGCAATATACTATTATACATAACATAATATGATGGGTAGGCTAACCTGGAAACCCTGAGGCAGACCGTGGATGGATGGATAGATGAATAGATACATTTGTACTATGTATACATACATTATATCATTCTATTGATTTGTAAAAAGTTCCCGCTCTGCCTGGCTGTAATGAGATTTTTGAACTTTGCGTGGCGATCAATGAGAGGAATATTATTGGCCTGGAGAATTGATATACCTGCTCTCAGTGGCTTGTTCTGCTCCCAGGCCAAGCCGGCCCCCCAGGTGTACGATTCCAGCAGACACTTAACCTTTTTTACAGTGTCATCAGGCTAAAAGGAATCTAATAGTGACACAGGACTTGTGCTCAGCACTCTGCCACTATTGCTTTCCTGTCACAAATAATTTATAGCCTTCTATTTCCATCCCTGAGCCCTGCACCCCACCCCACCTCCCGCTTTCCCCCAGCTCCCAGGAATCAATAAACTCACACAGCCATCGTGGGACTTCAGGGTACAAGGAGATGGACAGATGGACAAAGAGAGAGAAAGGGGGGCAGAGACAGATGAAGAGACGGAGAGGGTCAGAGAGGAAACAGTGGGAGAAGGAAGGAGAGACAGAGAAGGGTTAAGTAGGAGTCCGAGTTCCCAGCGGAAGACGGAGCTATCTCCTCACCAATTTAACAGGCTTGCCAGGAGACTCAAGCAGACCTTCATCCGTCTCACAGAGCACCTGAGACTGTTTTGATCTTCAAGGTGGGAGGAAGTGGAGGTTTCCTGGGAGTCTAACCAGAGAGGAAGTGACCTCACCATCTGCTCATCATCCTATGCTCTGAAGCCCTGCTACCACCTGAGCCCTCTGTGGGTCCATCCCAGTGCACTCAGGTGGAACTCAGGCCAGGCCCCAGTCTGCCTTCTGGGGAGTCTGATTGCATCCTTTCTGGGGTCAGCCTGTGACTCCTGCTGCTGTTCATCCCGTCTTCTCCATTTCTTCCCAGGGAGTACCTGCATTGATCCAGTTGGGGCATACTGAGAAGGGAGGCCTCCTGGCTGCACCTGGCCCTGCCCCTAAATTGAAAGCAGTTAGGCATAGGGGTCACCCATAGGGATAATAACACAAGTGAACATTATTATTACAGCTAGCATTTATTGAGCCGGCCATCATACTAATCACTTTACATGAATTATCCTACTTAATCCTCACCATAGCCCTGGGAAGTCCATAGCAGCACTACCTCATTTTACAGATAAAGGAGTAAGAAAAGTCCAAGGGCTTCCTAGGAAGGATGAAACAGAGCTGAGATTCTGACTCGGGTAGACTCAGCCTGAAGCCCACATCCCAAATCCCTCACTAGCCCAGGGGTGGTGGTGCACACCTGGACTGTGACCGCTCAGCACCTGGGGGGCGGAAGGACCAGCTTCGAGGTATTTCTGAGTTATATGGTGAGCCCTGTTTCAAAACAACAAACAAAATCAGAACAAGGCAGGGGCGAAAGAACTGACTCGATGCCTAAGAGCATTGGCTGCTTCTGTAAAGAACCCAGGTTTGCTTCCTAGCGCCCACATAGTGGCTTACAACTCCAGTTCCAGGGGAGCCAAGGCCCTCTTCTGTCCCCCATGGGTGCCAGGCGTGTGCATAGTTCTTATACACACATACAGGCAAATACTTCTACACATAAAATAAAAATAAATACATCTTAAAAAAAAGAAAAGCAAAACCGAAACCCAAATTCCTTTAGCTCTACATGCATCCTTGGGAGACATTAAAATCCCAGCAGTCCCTGTACTGGGAGCAAGATAAAGCACCGAGCAGGGTGAGCTCTCGCTGAAATGGAGGAGGAAAGTGCACTCTGTGTGGGAAAGCCTGCTTGGTTGGGAATGGGGAGCAGTGCCCTGTCTTTCACGTTGAGCACAGAATGTAGAGGAATATAAACAACCACAGGGTCTTCACAACCCTGGTTCTTAAATGCCCGATGATCAGCTCTGGGACCTGGCAGGTGCCCACTCCCTGGGGTCATGGATGGACACCAAGAGCTTTAGTAACCCATAGCAGGTGCCCTGCCCAACTTCTCTCCCATGCACCCCCAAGCTGCTGTCGGGGCATAGCGATTTTCCATCAGCTGCTGCCTCAGCTAAATCTGTATCAGTGCCTCGGGGGTCAGAGGCTCTGGTAATAAAGACAGGAGCTCCACCAGCCAGTCCAGTTATCTGTGGGCCCCAGCCCCAGCCCTGGGACGCCTTAACCCAAAGCCTGTCAGCCTATAAGCAGAGCCACTGAGGTTCCCCAGACCCTGCATGCTTGTACAGTAACAGCTGCTTGGTAGAAGTCTTGCCTTCTAGACTTTCTTGCAGGCGGGGGTCATATGGCTCTCAGTGATCAGCCTCAAAACCTCTCCTCCACCTTCTGCTGAGAGTGCAAAGCTGTCAACGCTCCTTTCTGACATTCTTGTTGTGTCTGTCTAACTCTGCCCTGGTCCTTCGCTCCAGCCCCCCCAACTATTCTGCCCTGCTCTGCATCATCTTCAGTCTCCTCGGCAACCTCACTCTCTTCTCCTTCTCTGGTGCGCCTCTTTCCTGCCCTGAATGACCCTTCCTACACTCTGGTTACTGGTCCATCCTGTGACTTCCACACCACAGTCATCTTTTAAAACTCCCCTCTCCTCCATACACCTCTTGCCAGGATCCTGTTCGAGCTGTCTGGCTCAGTCACTAATGGCCACCCTTGGCACTGTAGATGAAATCCTTAGCATGGCTTCCTCCATCTACTGAGATCAGGCTACCCTGCTCTACATTGGTGCTTCTGGTGGCCACCACTGCAGCCTCCCATACTGTTCCACGCTTCTTTACCTATGAACTCCTTTCCTCTGGGCCAGCCATGCCTCGACTTGCCCACCTCACACCTCCAGAGCCAACATCACACTTTCTTCCCATGCCATTCACTTTCCTGCATCCCTGCTCTCCACGGTGACACACGCCACACAGCTTCCACGACACGGGAGTGTTTTAGAGCCATGCTTGACTCCAGATAGTCGCCAAACCCTGCCGCTCTCCCTTGCTTCTTCCCCTTCTCACTCTTGAAGATTCTCCCCTTTCTTTCTTTCTTTCTTTCTTTCTTTTTCTTGAGAGCAGCTTGTTACTACCTCATGCCGACATATTAGCTTCCCGAGATCAACCACTTTGCCCACGTCCCTCTAGAGTGAGCACTGTGCATGGCTTCAGACCTCTAAGGCTTGGTTCTCACACGATGAGGGAACAATGACAAAGTAGCAGAAGACGCAGATTTTAGAGACTGAATTCAGACTCCGCTCTAACTGGCAGTCTGGTCCCAAAGAAGCCTTCTTCGCTAAACTTTGTCAGCTTCGGTTGTCTATCTGCAAGAGGAAGACAATGGCATTTATTTCTGAAGTTGTGAAAATGAAGAGAAGTACATATGGAGCCTTATAGATTATATATAAGATTGGTGTACAACTTTTTTTTTTTTTTTTTGGTTTTTCAAGACAGGGTTTCTCTGTGTAATAGTCCTGGCTGTCCTGGAACTCACTCTGTAGCCCAGGCTGGCCTCGAACTCACTGAAATCCTCCTGCCTCTGCCTCCCAATTCCTGAGATTAAAGGCGTGCGCCACCCCCACCTGGCTTGATGTACAACATTTTAATGAGTGGAAAATGGCTGCTTCCATCATCAGGTGCAAGCTTCCAGCCCCATTTCTTCTCCGTCCTGTCCACACCTCTACTGCTTCTGGCTGGGGGTGTAGGCGTCACCCCTTCTGGCTGGGGTGCAGGCGTCACCCCAGCCTGTGTCCCTCCTGGGCTTCCCCCACTAAACTTCCCGCCCTCCTCCAGCACCTGGGTATGACATCGCCTCCCCCCACGCTCCTGTTCCTCTTAGAATCATACTATTTTTTTCCCCTGGGGAAAGAGATCTTGGAGATGCTGTGGCCCTGAGAGCCCTTTACTGTTCACTTGGACCAACTGAGGTACAAAGACACTTAAGTGATAAATATGAGGCTACTCGGCTTTCTAATGACAGAGCCAGAACCGGCACTGGCTCTGAGGTACAGCCTGGTACACTTTCTGCTGTTTAATATGCCCCCCCACCCCCGCATTCAGCTCAGCTCTGCTGTGGGTCTGTGCCAGGCTCCACCTCCTCATTCACTTCCTCCCCCTGGTCCCTGCCTTCAAGGGGTGGCTCTTCCTCTGGCACTGGCTGCCTCACTGCCTTGGGCTACCTGGCATCCTTTAAATATCAATCCGCCCTCCCAACTTCCCAGCACTGGGAGACAGGGTCCCAGCTATGTGCCTACAAGCAATCAGTAAAAGCTAAAGCTGAGCTGATCCCAGCACTCAGGAGGCAGAGGCAGGGGGATCTCTGTGAGTGAGTTGGAGGCCAGCCTGATCTACAGAGCAAGTTCCAGGACAGCCAGAGAAACCCTGTCTCAAAAAAAAAAAAAAAAAAAAAAAAGCTGAAGTTGAATGATTCACGGCTTGCAACTTACTGGGATGGTAGAAGTGAACTTGGCTTTCCATAGAGAGGAGCAACGCTCAGTTGGACAGGGTGGAGCGTGAGGGTGGAGGGAGAAAGAAGTCCCTGGTCTCTTGCATGATGGAGCTCTGTGTTTTTCTGGGCTCCTGCAAGATGGGCTTCTCCCTCCCGGGAGGGCGTGATTTGTTCCTTTATTTCCCAGGGGTGCACAAGGATGGCACTAGCTCTTCAACCAGTCTGGTAAAGAAGGTCTGAGTCAGGGAAGATGTAGAAAAGAGGGAGGTCCTAAGCCAGCCAGAGGAGGAGCCGGGTGTGTGGGGCCTGATGCCGGCTAAGGGACAAGGTGCTATGGTGGGGTCGCCTGTGGCCCAGCCCTGCCTTTCGACCTTCTCTCCTGACTTCAGTATATGAGGAAGCTTCTTCCCTAACTTTGGTCCTAGTTGGAAACCCAGGCGTTCCTGGTCCCAGGCGCTACGTAAGTGTGGCTGGGGAAGGCAGGTGGGCCACTAGCCACCAGGGCAGTCCTCGCCCCCCAGAAATGGAAAAGATGCTGTGGTCCTCTTGATGGAGCCTTAATTCTTGCTGCCCAAACTCCAGCTGCAGTTCAGCTGGAGTTCAAGGCAGGACAGAATGCAGACCACCTCTGCCCAGGGCTGCTGCTAAGCAAACTGCAGAGCAGCCAGGAGAGAAACCACCTGCCCTGCAGCAGTGGGGGAGGGCAGGAGGGCCGGGCAGGCGGGTGAGGCTTCAGCAGGGCCCCTCTGCCGGGCAGGGTGAGCCCGGACGGGGCCTGTGATGTGTAATGCTGTTGTGCTTTGCAGGATCATTCGGACCAAAGTCCAGCAGCCTTTCCACCCGACACCGGATGGCGCAGGGACAGGAGTGACTGCCCCTGGCCACACCATCGGTAAGAGGGCTCAGGAAAGAGGGAAATCAACTTGGAAAACACAGCCCAGCCCTGGGAACTGCCCACCCCAGGGAGATCCATGGGCCCATGGGCCCCAATCACTCCTTTCCCTCCTAGGGCCTCCCTGGTGACATTAGATCAGTGCCTCCCACATGGCCTCCCTAGTCTGTGTCTTCCTCCCCTTTCTCCCCGCCCCGCCCCCAGCCATCCCTCAGTCATTCTCCTTTGAACATTCCTTCCTCTCCATCATCGTTTATATCATCTGATTACTCTCCCCAAATGTCCTTCCTTAAGTCCTACACTGTTTCAAATCTACTCTTTTACTTCATCTTTTTAATAACATCTTTTTGTGTGTGTGTGGTGGGGGGAGGGGAGTGGACTGGAGAGATGGCTTAGCAGTTAAGAGCATGTATTGATCTTACAGAGGGCCTAAGTGTGATTCCCAGCACCCATGTCAGGCAAGACTCATAGCCACCTGTAACTCCGGTTCCAGAGGATCGGATACCATTCTGACCTCCTTAGGCACGCATGTGCACATTCATGCACAGATACACAGAAATCTAAAAAAGTAAATCTTCCGGGCAGTGGTGGTGCACGAATCCCAGCACTGGGGAGGCAGAGGCAGGCAGATCTCTGAGTTCAAGTCCAGCCTGGGCTACAGAGAGTTCCAGGACAGCCAGGGCTACTCAGAGAAACCCTGTCTTGAAAAACAAACAAACCAAAACAAAAAGTAAATTTTGCCGGGCAGTGGTGGTGCACGCCTTTAATCCCAGCACTCGGGAGGCAGAGCCAGGCGATCTCTGTGAGTTCGAGGCCAGCCTGGGCTACAAGAGTGAGTTCCAGGAAAGGTGCAAAGCTACACAGAGAAACGCTGTCTCGAAAAAAACAACAACAAAAAAGTAAATCTTTCTTTAAAAAATTGTGGGGGAGGCCAGGTGCGGTGGCCCACACCTTTAATCCCAGCACTCGGGAGGCAGAGCCAGGTGGATCTCTGTGAGTTCGAGGCCAGCCTAGTCTAAGAGCAAGATCCAGGACAGGCACCAAAACTACAGAGAGAAACCCTGTCTGGAAAAAAAAAAAAAATTCTGGGGGAGGAAGGGATAGAACCCATAACCTTATGCATGGTAGGCAAACACTTTTCCATGGAGTTATATCCCCAACTTTAAAAAAAAAATTTTTTTAGTTATCTTTCTCTCTTCTCCCCACCTCTTCCTTCCTCCCCAGGCCTCTTCCCTCCCCTCATGTGTCTGGCTGTGGATCTGTCCCTCTGTCTCCCTCCATCCTTCCTTCTGGCCTCTTTCCTTCTGGCCTGTTTGCTCTTTTATCTCTTCTGCTGCTCTCTGCCTCTCTGGCCCTCTTAACTCTTCGCAGGCTCTCAGGGATACAACCCAGGCCTGTCAGGACACCTGCTGCAGCTTTCCAGGTCCCCACCCCCAGCCCCACCTCCCTGTGCACAGGCACACTGACTTCTCCTTGGTTTTCTTCTCTCCTGACCAGCAGGAGATGGAAGTGGCTGGACCAGCTCTGCTGGGGCTGTCAGGAGCCCTTGTTCACCAGGCCTGGGTCACTGTGCTGGAGGGAGGGGGGTGCTGAGCTATACCTGAGCTGATCATGGCACAGTGAATGTGTTCACTGGCCTGTCCCCAAGAGGGAAGCAGGAACTTCTCCATCGATTTCAAGACCAGAAGCATATGGGAGAGAGAGTTGCTTCTGGGGACCAGCTTCATGCCTCTCCAAGTGTCAGAGACAGATCTGAGGAAACCTCAGACTCTAAATCAGGGCTGGCAAAGACTCCACCCAGGAGACTGAGAAGCAGTGAGCTGGGGTTTTTTTTGGAAGGATTTGCTCAGCCTTTGCATTAGGTGGATGCTAGAAGCGTGGCTCCAGAGGGCACCCTTGGAACTATGCCATAGAGAAGGTCACTGGAGCAATTTCTAGACAGCTCATCTTGGCAGTTTGGGGGCCTATAGTACACCCATCTGAGGGGAGGGGCTTGAGGGACCAGTAAATGCCATAGGTGGCTGAGGAGGCCTGGGTTGACTGGTCACCACTCACCTGAAGCTGGGCAGAAGTGCTAACAGCCTGTATTGTCTGTCTGTGGGAGTGACTCCTCCCTCAAGCCTCAGCAGAAGGAAGGGGGTATGAGATCCTCTCTGTCCCAGCCTGGGGCTTCAGTCACAACTGCTGTCCTGATGGTGTCTCCTCCTTCTTCTCCTCCAGTTCCCAGCACGGCCTCCCCTCCTGTTTCCAGCGCCTCTAATGACCCAGTGGGATCCTACTCCATCAATGGGATCCTGGGGATTCCTCGCTCCAACGGTGAGAAGAGGAAACGTGATGAAGGTAGGGCGGAGGGAAGAGCCTTGGCCCCCCTTTGCATGCTTTGTCCCTGGACTCGGGGCTCCGGTTTCTGCTGGCCTCGCAGCTGCTGTGCTGTGAGATCAGTTTTAGCAGCGAAGCCTTGGTACCCCCACTGCCCTGCTGGTTCCTGAAGTGAGGGAGGGAGGCTGCTGTGGGGCCACCAGCTTCACCATCTGCTCGGCCCCGATGGTCTCACCTTCTGCTGGGACTCACCCCAGCTGTCCCCATGGGAAGCCAGGAGGAGTGGCATCAACTGTTTACCTTGAGAAGGTTGTAGAGGTTGGGGAGATAGCTGGTATCTGACCTGGGGATGGAAGGCCAGCCTACTCTGACCTCACTTGATCCCAGTTAGAGGTAGCAGGTGATACAGACATGGAGGACCCTTGGGTCCCTTCTCTGTAGCACATGGACACTGCTCCCGTTGAAACCACTTGAGAAGGTGGACATAGGGCCTCGCCATACTCTTGATCATGAGAGTGGACACCGTTTGACTCCCTCGTCTCTTCCTGAGCCCTCGAGGTACAGCCAGTACCTCAGATAGCACAGACCCAGTTAAGAGGAATGGGGAATTAAGAGGAGGACAGAGGATAAAAGAAAATCAGGGGAGAGATTGATAGCATACGCATGGGACAAGGTGCTTCTCAGGTACTGCGGCACTGGTGGTACATTGGTGGCCAGCTAGTTTTCTTCTGGAGTGTGAGGCCTGGGCACCCAGATGGACACAGACACCAATATCTCAGGCCAGCTTCCTGCTCCAACTCTCTCATGGTCCCAGCTAGGGAAGTAGTAACTCCTGGTCTTTGCAGGATGTATAGGATTCTATAGATACTCTCCGTAAAACAGAACCCGCAGATATGAACATAAAGGAGAAAGTGACCATATGTTCCATTAGCTCAAGGAAGTCTCAATGTATGCTATTGTCCCTGCATCTGAACCAGGCGTCGCCTCCTTCTCCCTTCAGAAAATGTCATGTTTGGACAGTAGTTTCGGTGGTCATCCCAAGCAGAGACAAGCTCTTCTTGAGAGGGTAAAGAACAGAGACAGGGACAGAGATGACATTCCTTACGCTGCAGTCTGGATTCTCCAGACCCAGGCGGGGCTGGGGAGGGTGAAGAGACAGCAGAAGAGTCCTGGCCTCCAGCAGAAGGGACACAGTGCAGGAGAGACCTGGGCCTGGCAAGACAGTGATGACCTGGTGCTGGCCTCCTTCCAGAAGCCCTAATGGCCTCGTTTCACAGGGAAACAGCTTGTCTGGCTCGATTTCTCTTTCTTCCAAAATATCCAAATCCATTTGGCTGCCACGGCCTTTGCCACTCACTAAATTTCATTGTGGTTGTTTTGGCGGCAGCCCCTGATGGGCAGGGGGAGGCTACGGGAGAGGCCCTAAGCCCTGGTTCTCCCTGGGGCCTCTGACATGCAGGCCTTAGCCAAGCTCTCTGGCACCCTGAGTGCCTTGGTCGAGTCTGCCTCCAACCCTAAGGGTTTCTCTTTAGCCACCTGCCTTGTTTAGAGTGTGAGATGTCCAGGGGGACCGGAAGGTCATGGGAACCCTTCTGTGCTCTCCCTCATTGGTCTGAGGTAGGGGGTTTGTGTGCCTTCTGCTGCCTGGGCCTTCATGGGTGGTGAAGGGAGGCGGGACTACCCAGGCTGGGCCAGCCAGCCAGGTCAGGAACAGAATGCTCTCCCCTCCTCCTGCTCACATCCATTGTTTCCAGTCAGTTCAATTCAGCGACAACCCCCTCTGCCTGTCAGCTATGAGAACAGCTTGGTACAGAAGGTCCCTGAGCCAAACAAGATGTGATTCTTGTCCTTAGGAAGCTTATACTCTAGCGCATACATTAAACACTGCGTCCAGAGAGCAGAAAGGCCATCGGATATGGTGTGGTGGAGATCTGGCCAGGCCTTTATATGGGGAAGGAAGCAGGGAGGAAGCTCACTGCCAGGAAGGGCTGCTCTTTGAGGAAGGCCCTAGGGCATGGCTGAGGAGGTCTGTCTCACGCATCAAGCCAGTGAACAGCAATGGCTGGGTGGCTTTGGCCAGGATGAGTTGAGTGGGCAAAGGGGGAGCTCTGAGAAGTGAGCCCAAGTGGACAGAGTCACAGGAAGAGACCAAGACTATGAGCTATGTAAGAGGGGACAGGCTTTTCTCGGAAAGCAGAGGTAGCCCTAAATGTATCTGGGCAGGAAGACACAGGAGCAGGGTTGGTCTGGGGCCTCCAGCAGGGTGGCAGTGCAGGAAACAGCTGTAATCTCCAAGTGAGGGATAGTGAGAGCCTCACAGGCTCGTCTGTTAGGCCTAACCAGGTTACAAGAAACATCGGGCGGGGACCCTGTCATTTTTTGTGGGGGTTTTCTTGCTCTCTCTCTCTCTCTCTCTCTCTCTCTCTCTCTCTCTCTCTCTCTCTCTCTTAAACCGAGGCCAGATGGAGCTGTCCTTTCCCTGGAAGCTGGGCCTGGGAGGGACGCCAGCTTTCCCCAACCACCATCTCAGTCTTGATCCATGGGACCCAGGTGGGAAGGGAGAGGAGAGAGAGGAGAATGCAAAGGGAGATCTGGAGGGCTCCTCCCCTCCCCCACTCCAGAGGCCTCCAAGCAGCAGGGCCCAGTTTGCATTAGGGCGCAGCTCAGATGATTAAGAATGGGGAGATAATTATGTGTCAAGATGATGTAGCCCAACTCTGCAGTCAGGCCAAGGTAGCAAGCAGCTGGCAGGCCAGTCCGTTGTCGTTGTCGCAGGAGGAGCCTGGGGCATAGGCTGCACAAACACCGGTGTGCCCTTCAGCTCTTGGGCCAGGACTTTGGGTGAAAAGGAAACTGATCTGAGGGGGCACAGAGTGTTGAAATGTATGTCCAGGGACTAGACCCAGGGGGACTAGAGGACCAGGCCATTTTCCTCTGGGAGAGTCCTAAAGGTATCAACTGTATTGACCCTCCTTTGACCTCAGATGTAGTGACATCTCCCTAGATTGTCTTGAGGCAAGCTGGGTGTCCCTCTGCCCTCCAGGAAGCCACTCTGGCTTCCGCCTCACAATGCGGCCCATTCTTTAGCTCTAACCATTGGGCAATGAGGTGGTAGGCATTAGCAAGGGTGACGACCGCAGTGTGTGCTGGCATTAATGAAGGCCTTCTCGGCAGT
Source organism: Peromyscus maniculatus bairdii (assembly GCF_049852395.1). NCBI lineage: Eukaryota > Metazoa > Chordata > Mammalia > Rodentia > Cricetidae > Peromyscus > Peromyscus maniculatus. The sequence goes on from NC_134852.1 coordinate 197,208,385, forward strand.
GGTTACTGGTGTCGCACTGGCAATAACCAGAATGTTGCTGGCATTGGCCCTTGGAATGTGGACAGCATCATGGGGATATTCATTAAGGGCTAATCAGGTTTGACTCAGGGTTGGGATGGGAAGCTGATCTAGACTCCTTCCCAAGCCCTGGCCTGTGGGGAATATGCAAAAACTCAGACTTGCTTTGGAGAAATGTGGCACTCAAGAAGCTCGGACTCGCCTCCTAGGGATCCAGGACCCCAGGCAGAAAGACCAGGGGGAGATAAGGAAAACATGCATGAAGCGCCTGGGACCCAGGCTGTGTACCAATCCAAGGAGGAGAAATCCTCATCAATGCCCTGCTGAAACCTTCACTTCCACCCAACAGCCATGGGCCGCTGTATTAAGAAACATAATTCCCTGAATGTTACACACCTTGGCTCTTGTGGTTGGAAAACAGAGTTGTAATAGCCTCTTTATCTTCAGACCGAGGAACTAAAGCCAGGCTGGGGGTGTGGCTAAGCGGTGGAGTGCTTGCCTGGTAGGCATAAGTAACGTCCTAGGTTTGATCCCCAACCTGGAAAGAAAACAAAACCAACCACAGAAAACTGTCTTTTGCACACACACACACACACACACACACACACACACACACACACACACACCCGCCCCTGCTCTTTTCAGCCACAGCCGAGTGCACTGCTGTCCACTGGCAGTGGGGTAAAGCACAGAGAAGTTTTATAACTTGTCCCCAAATCCAGATGAAGTCCTATGGTGAGGGTCTGCTGATCTGTGGGAGGGAGACGCGTAGGTACCAGCCTTGGGTGGGTGGGCTTGCAGGGGGCCATGATTTTGTATTCCATTAATTAGGTGTACAAGGAGTTGTGCGACGGGGTGGTGCCAAGCTGGCGAGGTTGTGCATTTGCAGGCCGGACAGGTTGCATGGCTGCAAATGGCCGAGTCCCGGCACTGCGTGGACAGCTCCCTGCCGCTTTGGCTGCTGCTGGTGCTAGAAGAAGCAGATTGTCTCCTCACTGTCCCCCTAAAAGTCCCCAAGAGCAGTGCTCAGGCTATGCTTGGGGCCCATAAGGGGACTGAGCTAGGGACATGACCAGCACCTGGTTAGAGGCCCTAGATTGAGCAAGAGAAGGTTTCAAAACTCCTTATCAGGAAGGAAGAAGCGTGATTAAGGCCTGCCAGGCCGAAGCCTCCACACAGCCCTGCCTTAACTGTGAACCCTGGACTGGAATCCTAGAACTCAGCTGTGTGACCTTGGGGAAGTCATTTCTCTACCCCAGCTCCTCTGTCAAGTGTGGTAGTAACAACCCTTACTTCGTTTGTTTGTTTGTTTGTTTGTTTGTTTGTTTGTTTGTTTGTTTTTCGAGACAGGGTTTCTCTGTGTAGCGCTGGCTGTCCTGGAACTCACTCTGTAGACCAGGCTGGCCTCAAACTTCAGAGATCCTCCTGCCTCTGCCTCCTGAGTTCAGGGATTAAAGGCCTACATCATCACCACCCTGCTCAACCCTTACTTCTTATGGAGAGGTTTCTAAAACATTAGGTGTCTAGAGCAGTGGTTCTCAACCTTTGGGCCACGACCCCTTTAGGGGCCAAATAGCCCTTTCATGGGGTCACCTAGACCATCAGAAAACACAGAATTTGTTTGTTCGTTTGTTTGTTTGTTTTTGTTTTTTGAGACAGGGTTTCTCAGTGTAGCTTTGCACCTTTTCTGGATCTCACTCTGTAGACCAGGCTGGCCTCAAACTCATAGAGATCTGCCTGCCTCTGCCTCCCAAGTGCTGGGATTAAAGGCGTGCACCACCACAACCTAGCAGATTTTTTTTTAAATAACTTTATTTTATATGCATTGGTGTGAAGGTGTCAGATCCCTTGGGACTGGAGCTATAGACAATTGTAAGTTGCTATGTGGGTGCTGGGAATTGAACCTGGGTCCTCTGGAAGAACAGCCAGTGTTCTTAACCACTGAGCCATCTCTCTAGCCCCTAGATTTTTTTTTTAACATTACAATTCCTAACTAGCAAAATTACAGTTATGAAGTAATGACAAAAATAATTTTATGCTTGGGGGTCAGCACAGCATGAGGAACTTATATTGCAGGGTCACAACCTTGGGAAGGTTGAGAACCACTACTCTAAAGTGTTAAGCCAGCTCCACCCTGGAAGATGGATCACTGTGTACCTAGGCAAAAAATAGTCTAGTTGGCAGGTGCCAACTTTACGAGGACGAAATGAAGCTGTGAGGACAGAAAGAAGTCTATTCGGGCCTAGACTCCCTAACCCCAGCGGGGCTCTTTGTAACTCTGGGACAAGCTAATCGGGAAAGGATGAGGCAGCTGCCCTCACCTGCACGGTGGAGACCCTTGTGTCTACCTCCACCTGTCCACTTGTTGCTCTGTGGTTACCTAATGGGCCACTCATCATTTCAGCGTCCACCATAGTTTTCTACACATGTCAATATAAAAGTGCCTTTCTTTATCTAAGATGGGACTGTTAATCTCTCTGTCCTTCTGTGTGCATTTCTATTCCTACATGCAAGGTTGTTTATTTACCTTGGAGGCTAGATGCTTGTTTTCTAAACCACATATGATATTTCTGTGGTTTATGTAAGTGTGTTGTGTGTGTGATGTCGCTCTGAGACCTTTAGGAGTGAGGGGGTATGGAATGTCACATGTTGGGAAGGCATGCAGTGTTTTAGATAATGCACATGTTTGGAGAGAGTATTATAAGGCCATGTACATGCTGACACCAGCAGCCAGGAGAATCCTAAGCCAGACCTAGGCATGTTGAGTGCTCAACACTGTGGATGTTGGATGGGCCTGCATATAGTTTAGCCCCAAGAACCCACTGCTATCAACCTACATCTGTTGACAAATCAGTGGGCTGTCCTAAGCCCACCCCTGAGAGTGGCTGGGCCCTAAGATGAGGGAGACTGAGGCGAAGAACTAGTCCTTCCCACTCAGGCTGTGTGTAATTTGCAGCTCAGAACTTTTGTATCTCTTTGAAGAGGAGCCTGGTCTCCCAGCTTGGGGATCTGGCCCCCCAATCAACCTGCCTGTCCTTCGGGATCTCTCAGTGTCTGTCTGTCTGTCTCTTATTTACTCTAGTCGAGGTATACACTGATCCTGCCCACATTAGAGGAGGTGGAGGTTTGCATCTGGTCTGGACTTTAAGAGGTATGAGGGCCAGAGGGAACATGGTGTGGGGGTTAAGGGGAATAGCTCGGGGGGCGTGGCTAGAGAAATGGGTCCTAAGGGCAGACAGCCAACTGGAGGCCGAGGCACAGGCGTTCACTGGGGGCCTTAGAAAGCTAACAGTCGGGCTGGAGAGATGGCTCAGCCGTTAAAGGCTAGGCTCACAACCAAAAATATAAGAAAGCTAACAGTCTCTGGGCCTGGATCCCTTCTTCCACCATGGGCCACCACAGAGGTTTGGGGCTGAGGCCTGGTGGCCCAGAGGGTCAGCCGCTCTGTGGATGGGGGCAGTTTTTCCAGCCCTTGGAAAAACAAAGAGTGGATCGGGTAGTAAAACAAAGGCAAAGGAGACCTGGAAGCACCTGACAGCCCTAATTCATCACGGCCCAAGTTTTTTCCTGTGTTCCCATTATATTTGTTTGTAAAAGTGGAAATCAATTTTGAAGGTAATTTTCTGGAAAGAATGGAAGGGAGGTGGGAGGGCCGGATAAGGCAGAGATGGTAAAAGGAAAAATTTAGGCCAGGCACAGCCCAGGGGCAGCTCTTGGCAAGGTGAAAGAAAATTGCATATTCAATCTCCATCCATGAATCTCCCTCACTGCTGCCCGCCTCCTGCTTGAAAACAATGAGGGCTTTTTCCCAGCGCTGGGCAGGGCCTCGGTATCAGCCTCACTTTAACTTCAGGGTCATTAATTCCCTGATTATTGAAGGAGAAGAGAGGGTTGCAGCCTTCCAAAGGCACCCCCCCTGTGATCAGCCCCTGGCTGGGGTGGGTGGGGGCAGCAGGGTGAAGTGAGGCACTTCAGAAGGGGGTGGGCAGAGAGGAAATGGGGGAGCCACCTGGACTGGGGGGCAGGAAGCTGGGAGGAGGGTGGCAGAGGCAGTCATTACCGTCTACCTCTGTTGTGTTGTTATTGCAAATTAAAAGTAGCATGTTCCACTCCACAGCTATCTTTGGGGAGGGAGGGGCACTGAGGGAGGTGGGGGATCTTATCATTGCTTCTTCAGCAGACCAGCGGTAGTGTCACCGTGTGAGGTGACATTTGAATTTACAATTCCGCTGAGAAAAGCCATTAATTCACAAATTAACATTTCTCCCTCTCCCTCTCTCTTTAACACTCTCTCCCTCTCTCACATGGATGTGCAAGCAATTGAAAAGACAAAGGAAATAGCCTTAAGGAAGAGACTTTACTGCTAGTCTGTCTGTGCTGAGATTGCTCCCCCTGCTTCCAGATAGATAAACCAATTACCTGAGCAGCTCGGCTCCTGGCCGCCCGTGATCGCCTCCTTTTGTAGACTGCCTCCATGGCTGCCTTACACTCGTGTATCTCATTAATGGAAACCAGGCGTGCCCTGGTCACCAAGCTCTTCCCAGCTGTCCTTTGGAGGAGCCATGGGAAGAGAACCAGTGTCAGGCAAGACAGGCAAGGGAGATCCTGGGGAAGAGGAGAGGCTCTCCTGGCCTTGGATCTCTGGGTATGGCTTGCTGCGGCGGCAGCTTAGGGGTGGGTATCGCAGGTGAGCAAGGCTGGATAGGTAGACTTTCTGGGACCCGAGAGGAGTGTGGGCTGGATTTAGAGGTAGAGATTGTAGATGGAGTCTGACTTTCTCAACGGCCTTTGGTCTTGGAGCTTGTCCCATGGGAAGGACACAGGAAGTTTTGCTGACTACATGCTGTTTCAGTGGGACCGGATACAGCCTGAAGGAACTGGGAGAAGCATTGAGGGGAGTCAGAAGACACTGTAAGGTTGCACATGTTGGGCCAACAGAACGATATTGCACTGATTCTTTAACTTAAGTCAAGCACCTGGGTACAGTTGTGCCCACCTAATCCTTACACACACACACACACACACACACACACACACACACACACACACACACAGTCTGGGAAAGAGTACAGTGAGAGTGAGCTGGAGACAGTGGGGGGATGCTATCTGATTCATATCTTGAGAATACTGTAGTCCTCTCTTACCCATAAGGACGTATCTCCAAGACCCCTGGTGGACACGTGAAATCATGAAGAGTCCTATATGCCCAATTCTATCTACACAGGCTTTGTTTTTCCCAACGCATACATACGAAAGTTTAATGTATAGATTAGGCACAGTAAAAGATAAACAGCAACAATATTTAAAACAGAGCAATTCTAGATTGGTACTGCGAAAGTTAGTCTGATAACCGAGACAGCCACTAAGTGACCAATGGGTACAGTATGAGTACAGTGAGCTCAAGGCTGCTTCGTACACAGGGTGGGACTGAGCAGACAGCTCAGCATTTCATCATGTTACCCAGAAAGACACACAATTGAAAACCCATGAATTGTTGTTCCTGGAATTTTCCACTTAATATTATCTATCTATCTATCTATCTATCTATCTATCTATCTATCTATCTATCTATCTATCTATTTATTTTATGTGCATTGGTGTTTTGCCATGGGTGTTGGGTCCCCTGGAACTGGAGTTACAGACAGTTGTGAGCTGCCATGTGGGTGCTGGGAATTGAACCTGGGTTCTTTGGGAGAGCAACCAGTGCCCTTAACCGCTGAGCCATCTCTCCAGTCCCATCCACTTAACAAATGGAAGGTAACTGAAGCCAGGAAAAACAAAAGCTGGAATTAGGAAGAGCTAAGGCTCCTGTGGGTCACACTGGGGTTTTATGGCTTCGTGTGTGCTGGGTACCACCTAGCATTTGTCACAGACTGCCTCAGTGCGACAGGTCCCTTGGCCCGAGTATGGGAGCCCCCTGTCTGGACAAGTGCTGGGGTTCAACTATGTTAAACAACACTCAATTTACGTTCATCTCCAGCAAAGACTCCAAACTGGCTACTATCCAGTTAAAGAAGGAGTTAAGTTCAAAGGTCGCCAGGACTCCAGAGAGAGCCCCACTATGAACGTTCATTCGTGGTTCTGGTTCTGCCTTCCTGGTAACCGAGGAAATGAGACTGGCTGTACCGGCGGCAGGTTTTTTCTCTATCTCGGTTAGATCACATATTTTAGCCAAACTCTCTGGATACCATTGGCCATGAGCCTGTGACTCCTCAGAAGCAAATGCAGGTTGTGTCGATGTTTTGTGTAAGCCTTTGCCGTGGGCTCTGTGCAGAGGTAACTCGTGTTTTTCTGTGGGGAGGTACCGGGTTTAACCATGGCTGTGTGGGATGGACAGGTGCAGATTTGTAGTCTTACACTCGAGTTGAGAGCCAAACTGTCATGTTTCCTTTTTTCCAGCTAGTTCGTGCTTTTGTGGCTCAAGAGTGAGTTGCTTAAAATATTCTGAGGTTTCCCACAACAGCACGGTTGTCTATACAATGTATACATTGTCTGTACATTGACAGAAAGATCGGAGGGTGGCTTCCCCAGGAGAGGAGGTGCTGACTTGCTGCAGAGGGGATTGTTTGTATCCCTCTGCTCCTGAACACTGAGTGGAGGTCACACATTCTCTGCAAAGGCAAGCATGTCTTCCACATCTTTCCTGTAGTCACCCTCACATGAGAACCCATCATATCCGTGTATGTCTTCCATTCCTCATCTTCCCCCGGCAACCGCCCTCCAACCCCGTGGGTGGGTTTGGCTCCTCCCACCCCACTCCCAGCAAGGGCATGAAGCAAGAAATCCACTGCTTCAGCTCTTCTCCTCCCCACCCCCACCCCAGCACCAGCTCTGGACATGGAAGGGAAGAGCCAGGCTCAGGGCTTTCCCTGGGTCCTGCTGCTTGTGGGCTCCCCTTCCTGGGTGCCCTCATCTTCTGCAGACCAGTGGGCAATGGGGAAAGACAGGCCGCTGGCATGACACCCCTCAGAATGGATATGAAGAAAACGAAAGGGTTGAGAGGTCCAGGATGCCTGCAGCCTCCTAGACTTTTGAGACCAGGCAGCGACCCTTCCCCATCCTGCCTTCCTCAGAGCCAAGGTGGCCTTGGGGCTGTCTGGGACCTCATTTTCTGGCCCACAGTGGTGGAAAAGCCAGACAGTCTGGGAGAGGGTGGGGCCTGGCGCAGGCTGGGAGTCAGTCATGAGCCTCAGAGCCTAGTTGCAGCAGAGCCAGTAATTCAAACCATCCTGACCCTTCAGTGAACCCAAACCTGCTGACCTTGACAGCATCACACAAGAGGCCTCACAAACCTGCTGCAGGCCAGCCTTCTCTCGCTCCCTTCCAGCAGCCCTGTGGCCTGGCTTCCAGGTGGCTCCTCACTTGGCCATCCTTATGAAATGTCAGCATCCCTCCCTCCCCGAGGCAGGCCAGCTTCAAAGCATCCTTTGTGCTCATCTCCACTGGAGACAGGGCGTGGGCATCCCTTGGAGCCTGTGGAGGACCCCCCGGCTGTGGCCTTCTCCCGTGAATGGAGGAGCAGAACTGGTCCCCCTTCCCTTCCGCTCCGCCCCACTTTCAACCTCCCAGGATTAGGTATAGCACATGTACCTGCGCAGTGTGTGTGTGTGTGTGTGTGTGTGTGTGTGTGTGTGTGTACACCCATGCATACATATGTCAGGGTGCATACAGAGGCAGAGAAGGTGATGGAGACAGAGGGGATGGGGGAGGAAAGAGAAGCCAGAGGAAAACAGCCCTAGGAACCTGCATTAAGGTAAATGCCGTTTATGAAGTTTATGCTTTCCTCCTCAGGAGAGCTGGATTCCATCCAACAGCTTCTCCAAGTTTGCCAACTGGTTCCAGAAGAAAAAAGTGTGGGCAGGAGAGTGAGAAAGCCAGTGACAGAGGGAGAAATGCATGGACATTGTGCAAATGCTCAGGTGGGCGCACACGCGCACATGCACACGCACACGCACACACATGCGCACACGCACACACTGTAGGCTGAGAAAGTCTGAGAAGCCAGGACAGAGGATGCAGACGGTATGGTGCTTGGGAGGAGAAGCTCCAGGAACCCCTCTTTCCCCATCTCTCCGTGCCCACCTGCCATCTCTATCCCCCGGGCAGTGTGGCCAGCCCATACCCTTGGCAGTATGGGCACTAGGTGGCATGGCTGTATGGTAAACGGAACCAAAGACATTGCGGACCACCTGGAGCAGCCAGTTTGTGGAAGCCAGCAAGGGACAGTGTGGTCTTGGGCAGTGGGAATGAAGACTGGCCATGGCAGGGACCAGAATGTGGCACCACCAGGTCTCCTTGAAGCTTACCTCTTCTTCTGACGCTGGGCGATGTCCACGTGGGCTCCCAGTAGTTACTAAAGACAGCTGCTGCAGTCTCTTAGGGAGAGATTATTGGAGACCTTTGCCTGTTCTCCGAGAATTCTAAGGAAGTAAGTGACTGACAAGGTGAGGCCACGAGAGATCTCCGAGGGACTTACAACCAAGTTAGAGTATTGGCCCTTCCAGACCTTTCTGCCCACAGCATGGGGCTTGTGCGTGCTGATGCACACTAGGAATATGTGAGTGAGCCAGAACCCATAACTTTGTTTATTATTTTTATAACAGGTTTTGTTTTTATTAGCAAATGTTAGCTATAGATAATAATGTGTTTCATTATGACATCTCATACATGCATATTTTTATTATATTCACCCCCATAATGTTTTCTTATCCCCCTCCTTTCCTTAATCCCCTCTTCCCGACCAGTCCCTCTCCTCTTCCTCCTCTTCCATTGTCCTGGTGGGTTGTGGTGGTAATCTAATTGTACTGAAATGTGTCCTGTCATGATTCAGGATTTTAAATTCTGGAAATTGTTGACAGTGGGTTTGGTTTTTTTTTTTTCTGTTTTCTTCCTTTTCTCTTCCTTCCTTCCTTCCTTCTTTTCTTTCCTTCCTTCCTTCCTTCCTTCCTTCCTTCCTTCCTTCCTTCCTTCCTTCCATTCTGTCTTGCATGTGTGTGTGTGTGTGTGTGTGTGTGTGTGTGTGTGTATGTGTGTGTGTGTGTGTGTGTGTGTGTGTGTGTGTGTGTGTGTCCTACTGAGCTTAACCAGGACCCGTACTTTTGAGAAAAGTGACTGGGGGGGGGGGGATGCGGCTGAAAGGGAAGGGTGCCTTGACTCTGACCTGCCAGTGAGATGTCAGCTTACCGCCCCCTCCCCATGTCTGTATTCAGGTTCTGCCAGGATCCTGGATGGAGGAGAACTGGCAGGCAGGGAGAGTCCACAGAGGCACAGAAGGGAGAGAAGAGGGGAGGTAGGGGAGAGGGGGAGGGGGGCAGGAATTGCTGAGCGTGGAGGATACCAAAGCATCCAGGATAGGCCAGGCCCAGAGTGAGGCAGAAACTGTCCAGGGACGGCCTTGGCCCTCGCTGTCCCCTGCTCTCTCCTCTGCCCTCCCCACTCAGCCCTCCCCTCTTCCCTCCACACATCTTTATTGGTTCTGGTAATAGCCTTGATTTGCATGTCAGGCAAAGCCTTGCTACACACACAAAAAGAACACGCCAGCCATGGCGGTGTGGCGGTGTCAGCTCTCGCTGTTGTTGGACAGTGTAAAATTAAATTAATAAAGCCCCCAACACAGGAAAACATAACAGGAAATTAATGGCCTTTGCTGTCGCTCTGATGCAGCCATTTGCAACCCTGCTTTCCGCACCAAGGACTTCATAAATGCAAGCAGTTTCTCTAAACAAGCATACTTAGGGCGGCCTGGGATGTAATTTTTCGCCTTGCTTGTGTCCTTAGAGCTAACAAAGCCCCTTCCCTCGTAGCTTCAGACAGGTTTCGGACTGGTTCTGGCCCAACTGGAGCCCACTGGGGGTTACACCAGGCAGAAGGCCCCAGTCCCTTCTGGAGGGGGTGAAAGGTGAGCCAGGGTCCAAACAAGAGCCCCTCCCTCCAAAACCCCCCTCCCCACGGGCTCTGAGGGTAGGCCAACAGAAGCTGGCCCCGAGGGTTGCTTCCTGGGGGGGGTCCCTGTCTGCTCTCTATTCACCTCTTGTGCCTTCCTCTTGCCTCTGGCCTTCATCTTCCTCTCCCACATCTCTAGTCACAGAGCATCTCCAACTTCTTCATACAGGTGTCACATGTGGGGACCGGCTCTGCCTCAGCAGTGGGTAACCTGTGGGCTTTTCTGGGGCGGAAGAGGAAGCCAGCTTACTCAAATTGGGCAAAGTAGCCATGCTAGCACAATTTTCTGGGGTTCTAGGCTTCCTCTATCCCATCTCTTTTTTCTAGGTTGGCTATTAACCGTGAGGGCCTTAAATGGTCAGGCTCACTATCCCTCTGTTCGCAGACAGATTTCAAAGCTGAGAGTCTGTGAGCCGCTGTGGTAAGTAGGTAGGGTACTGAATGCACAGGTCTCTTCTTTGAGCTTTGTGCCAGTGTGGGCCCTGATGTCCACTGTGCTGGGCTGAAGGTAGACTGGGAAGGCAGGGCTGCACAGGGCACAGAGGCGGCTGGTCGTTAAGAGTTGAACCCCCTGGCTATGTATTCAGGAGGGGTGCAGGGGGCTGACCAAAAGAGCAAGCAGGCAGTGGAGCTTGCCTTGGGACTGGCTAGCTCCAAGGACACCTCCCATGTGGATGGAAGCCAGGGGCTGGGAGAGCGGTGACAGGGGAGGATCCCCGAGTCTTGAGGGTCCTTGGCCTTGCCTACCTCTCACCACAGAGCCCGTCCTTCCCTCAGCTCTGCTTGCCGGGCCACAGCCTGTGCGTGGACGTGGCACATGGCTGAAGAGTGTCTGCTGCCTACAGCTGTGCCTTTCTCTGCTTTGAGGGGAGGGCATAGGACAGGAGCCCACCCCACACCTTACTTGCTCTAGGATGTTTGAGTATTTCCGTTATCTCTCACAATCTTAGTTTCTGGTAAAATATTTAGAGATCATGGCATTTACCAGCACAGTAGTGGATGGTGATAAAGGACCTTCATTCGCTAGCTCCTTCGTTCTCTCTCCCTTCCTGTTTCCCTCAGTCATTTACCCTATTTACCAAGCTCATGACTAGGTTCCTACCCTGGAGGAAGTCCCCTCGCCATCCTGGTCACCTGTCTCTGGATTCGTGAACACTGAGTCCCAGAGACAGTCCAGCCAAGGCCAGGTACTGCAGCACCACTGCCCTCTCCCGCCGGGAGACTTCACACCCGCGGCGTCGCCTAAGATTACATTCGATTTTTTAGCAGCCGTGTCCAACCCAAGCTCATATTAAGCTCATGGTCAACTAAAACCTCAAGATCTTTTTCACATCAATTGCTCTCCAGCCAGGCCCACCCATTCCGTACTTGTGTAATTGATTTTTTTTTTTTAACCTAAACATAGGGCATTCCATTTATCCCTGTTGCATTTTCGTCTTGTTGGTTCAGGCTCTTAACCCTACCTGATTAAAGTCATAAGGATGCCTTCTATGTCGTTATCCGAGAAGTCTTAGGATTTTTTCCTCCTCTTCCTCCTCCCCTTTCTCCTCCTCTTCTCCCTCCTCTTTTTCCTCCTCCTTCTTTTTGTTGTTATTCTCATTTCAAATGAAGAAAATCATGTGGCAAGAAAGCGAAGACCTCCTCCCAGTTGTGATAAACACATGCTTTAGATTCCGTTGGACTCGATAGTCATCAACTATTTCACTTTCCTCTACCCTGTCCTTCCGCTCGGAAAGGGGAGGGGGTGTCTTTGTCAAATGTTAACATTTACTATATCCATGTTACTGTCTTAATAAATCAGTTAAGGGGGGAAAATGCCAGTTTAAGCAAATTGAGCACCTGCTAAGTAAAGATGGGTGAATGGCTTACAAAGGTAAATGGAGCAGCTCCTGACTTCAAGACGCTTATCATCTAGTTGAGAGGCAGATGTGCATATGCAGATGTGCACACCATCACACAAGCAGAATGTGATTGATGCTGTGATCATGGCAGAAAAGCTATGAAGAATGTTTTAAAAGATAAAACAAAACAGAGTTATAGCTTCCAGCCAAGGCAATTGGGCACACCCCATCATGGTGGTGGTGGCAGGGGCTGGGGGGGGGGGAGCGTTTAATCTAAGCATCAATATCAAGTTAATGTGCCACAACTTATTCTCAGTGAGTGCATTCAGGTCCTGGTCTGTCACCTTTTATTTTCTGGCCCTGCAAATCGGTGGTAAAATAATTTCTCTCAGAAAAATATCCAAAGCCTGAGACTGAAGATGTTGCAGTGTCGTTTGCAAAATCTTCTTGAAACCAGGCATCTGGACTCAAGGACTCAGCAATCGCAGTTTTAGGATCCTTGGTTCCTCTGAGTCCTGAGGTGTAACAGCGACCTGAGAAAGTTAGGGCTGCTGCCTGGGCCCTCCCCAGCCCTCTGAGCTCACACTGGGGGTTGTTTCCTCTTCCTAGGGAGACAAAGGCAAACCAGGAGTTCACTCTTCCTCTCCCCTCCTCCCCTCTCCCCTCCCCTCTCCTCTCCTCTCATGACTATCTCTTCTTCCCAAGGTTTGAGCCAAGCGTCCCCTCCAGGGGGACCCTCCTCTGCAGGGCAGGGCCCTTTGCACCGTCTCAGGCCCTCTGGGTCTTTGTTTTCCTGCAGGCATGTGTTACTCTCATCTCCCTCCTTGGCTGTGGTCCCTCCTTCCATCTGTTTTGTGCCCTTTGGGGTGGAGTGCTGTGTCTGATTCTAAGTGCAGTACATGTTCATTGTAAAATATTTGGACAGGACAATAAGTGTCTAAAAAACCCAATAATCTATAACCCATATTGAGTGAAAACCAGTGTTGAAACCAGGCACATAATTTTGGAGCCGCCTTCTTCTATGCACATGTAACTTTAGCTATGTGATTCTTAATTAAAGTTGGAGTGCTGCTATGCACACAGCTTTGTGTCTTGCTAGTTTTACTTAACATTATATAGTAGCATTTTCACATGTCATTACATATTCCTTGAAAACATGATTTTTTTAATGGCTGCATAATCTTCCACTGTTCGATGTACATGTCCTTTTAAAGTCTAGGCTCATCACATTTTAAAGCTTAGCCGTGTGCGGCAACGGTGATTTCCGTAAATGCCCTTCTGGTTCTGCCCTCCCTTCTCCCAGTCCCTTTACTTCATCAGGTTGCTCATTTAAGCTTAAGGAGGCAGAATTTCATCTTTCAGAGCGTCTGTCTTGCGTGGAATTCTGTCTTCTTTTAGAATCTCTTGACATGGAGTTTCATGTGTATTCTTTCCTCCTGTGGGATTCCCCCAATGCCCCCCTCCTCTGCCAGCTTTAGACAGGGTCACTTTCTCCCCAGATCCCCATCATTGCCTTTAATTCATTTTTCTTTCTTGGCCAGAGTCAAGGGATAGGACAGGTGACCATTTCTGTGACACAAAAACACTACCCAACTTCTCCGAGTCTGCGTTTTGTTTTGTTCTGATTTTAAATCTCTAAGATGGAATCGGACTAAATCATCTTCAGGTCACACTTTGCAGCTGGAAAGTGTGATGTCGAATCCACAGTGTCAACCGCTATTACTGCCTCTTTTTTTTCCTTCTGAAAGGTAAAGTGGGGGCAGGTCGGGGAGGCAAGTTCAGGGCTCACCATCTTTGTTTTTGGATTTCAACGAATCAGCCCATATTTGAGATCACACATATCAGGCTCTATGTTAGGTTTATAAAGATGAGAAAATGTGGAGTCTCTGCCTCCAGAGACAGTTCAGTAAAGAGACCAAGCATAGTAATGTAACTGTGCCACATACAGAGTTTACTTTTGGCTCTGACACTTAGTGGCTATGGCAAGTAGTTTGGAGCAGCCACCTGTCTTTGAAATGCCTCAGTTTCCCCAGGTTATGAGCTCAGCTTCCAGAGGGACATCTCTGTGGTCTGGCTCTGCCTTCCCTGTCATTCCTCAGCTACCTCTCTGTGACCTTAGGAAAGTCCTTTAATTTCCAAACTTCTATTTCCTTACCTATGACATGGGTATAATAATAGAAGCTCCCTGATGGAGTTTTTCTTATGAAAATTGAATGTGTTACTCCAGTAAAAATTCTGACATGAGCATGGATTGTACACTTAGAACATGCTATTGTTCTAAGAGTTAAATCTACGTGTTCTGTTAAACATAGTGTTTGGTATCAACCAGAATCTGGGTCCATGTTATCATTATTTCTACAGCAGGGATTTGGGTAGATAGCGTTGGAATACTGAGAGAGGGAAACCTAGTGTTGCTGTAGGATGACCCCCAGCCTTCTTGTCTGTATCTAAGGAAACTCAGCGTAGAAGCTCACGGGACTTGTCCAAGGTCACATGGAAAGTGAGCAAGAAAAGCTAAGATTCAGTCCTGGGGAATGTTACATCTATTCCAGGGCTGGATCTTGGCTTAAGGATGTTACATCTATTCCAGCCTTGTTTTAAGATCCCTAGCATAGTGTCCCCAGAAGTAAGTAGGTATGGGTAGGCACAGCAAGCCTGGGGCCAGGATTACTATCCACCACCCCAGTCTCTCACCCTATGGTGCTTAGAAGCTGGGTGTAGCCAAAGGTAGCATGTGGGGTTTGCCAGGCTGGTGGGCTGGGCAGACCTAACATTGCCCAGAGACAAAACTTTGGGCCAGATTCCACGGGCTTCCTTTCTGTTATTTTGTGGGTTTTGTTTGTTTGTTTCTTTTGTTTTTGTTTTTGAGACCAGGTCTTATTACATAGCTCTGGTTGTCCTGGAACTCACTCTGTAGACCAGGCTGAGTTCAAACTCACAGAGATCCACCTGCCTCTGCCTCCCAAGTACTGGGATTAAAGGTGGACACCACAACACTCGGCTTTCCAAGGGCCTTTTTATGACCGCCAAGCTTATTTCGGGGTTCATGGCCAGACCAAACTCCAAGTTGTCCCTCTTAAGGTGGGAAGCAGTGGGGTACCACATCCTCTCTGCTGTCCAGGCTCCTGCAGCACAGCAGCATCTCCTCTGTCCTCCCTCTCCTTTCCTCCCTCCTTCTCACTTGTTCCAGGCTTCCCCATCTTCTCCTCCCATCTCTCCCATGTCCATTTCCCCATTTTCTTCCCATCTGGACTCCTTCCCCGATACCCTTTGTCTTCTTACCTCTCCTTCCGCCTCCCCACTTCCTTCCTTCCTTGCTCTTCTCCCAGTACCATAGGCACCCTAGTTCTGGGGAGCAACCTCATTCCCTGTTCCACTATTAGATGGGGGCCTCAAATGGCAGCCCAAACCTGTCTGGGTCCTGGGTCCTGCTGTGCCACTGCTGTGGGGGGTGGGGCTGGGGCTGCACAGACGGGCTGCCCTGAATGACAAGAGGGGATATTGATCGCATTCTGAACTCAGCCCAGCAGATAGAAGGTAATTAATGACTCCATTTGCCTCAGTACCGGGGAGAACAATTGAGTTTGAAACTACAACCACTGGCAGCCGGGGAGACTGGGGGGCAGGCTGGGGTGAGCTCTTCTGAGGGGGAAGGATGTGGAGGAGATGAGGTAGAGGAATAAATTTAATGCTCCTGCCCCAACCGGCGCTGTTTCCCTCCTTTACCAGTTCCTTACACTCTTTCCCTCCTATACCACCAGTTCTTGAGGTCATGTTGAACTTTTCCAGAGCTGTTTTCTTGTTTATAAGAGTGAACGGCTGGGATCTCTTTCTCAGGTGCTCTGTGAGGGCTAGAGGCAGAGTGCGGCAAGTGCCTTGAGTCTGTCCAAGAGGGCAGGAAGTGGGCAGGAAATGATGGCTGTGGTGGCAATGGCCAGAAGACAAAGCAAACGACTT
Source organism: Peromyscus maniculatus bairdii (assembly GCF_049852395.1). Taxonomy (NCBI): domain Eukaryota; kingdom Metazoa; phylum Chordata; class Mammalia; order Rodentia; family Cricetidae; genus Peromyscus; species Peromyscus maniculatus. The sequence goes on from NC_134852.1 coordinate 197,224,143, forward strand.
ACTAGGAAGAAACAGACATTTCTGACTTCAGATCCGGGCTTTGCTACTTATCAGCTATGTGATGTTAGAGGAAGCAACTTGCTCTCTGAGATTTATTTCTTTATCTGAAAAACAATGATGATGGTGATGATAATGATGACGATGATAATGATGGTGACGACGATAACAAGAACCAGTAAAGTTGAACAGATTTAGTAAGTATAGGTGAACTCATACTGTTGGTTGGCCCATGACCAGTGAGTGCACCTTTGTGTTTGAACTTAGAAAACTAAAGCTCAATGCTAGAACGCTTGCCTAGCGTATTCAAGGCCCTGAGTTTGATCACCACCTTTAGAAGAAAATACTAAATACTAAAGCTATATAGTTTATTTCTGTGTTACAAAGTTTCTTGGAGGTTGGAGAGATAGCTCACTGGTTAAGAACATGGACTGTTCTTATAGAAGACCAGAGTTCAAGTCCCAGCACCCAACTGAGCATCTCACAACTGCCTGTAACAAACTCTAGCTTCAGGGAGATCCAGTGCCTCTGATCTCTATAGGCACCTGCATTTGCATTCACATACTCTCACACAGGAAGAAAAACTGTGCCTATATAGTGTTAAGAATGAAAATAATTAGCCGGGCTGTGGTGGTGCATGCCTTTAATCCCAGCACTTGGGAGGCAGGGGCAGGAGTTATCAGTGAGTTCAAGGCCAGCCTGGTCTACAGAGTGAGTTCCAGGACAGCCAGGACTGTTACACAGAGAATCCCTGTCTCAAAAACCCAATATATACATTTATATATATGAATAATTTTAAAAGCTCAAATCAATCCTGTTTGCTGGATTTAGTGCTGCCCAGCTCACCTCACCCTGAGGGTGTGGACTTTAAGGAGCACTGGTGCCGTCTGACAAAAGAAACAGCTAATCCTGTCCTGCTCCCATAGCCACCTCTGTCTGGGTGAGTGCGTGGCCCCCTCTGTCTCCTTTCCTTTGCATTGCCCACCTTTGGAATTCAGGTGAAGGTGAACACAAGGAGGAAAGGATATATTTCTCCGTTGTCTCCAGCTCCAGAGTCACAGTATTCAGTGACTTCCCGCTCACCAAGTTGCTGAGACCTCACTGGATATTCCCATTTGTGACTGGCCACATTGAGGGTTCTAGCCTGGGGTCCAGGATAAGGTAGGCTCTGCTCCAGAGCGACCCAGGAACAGATGAGGTGACAGTATTGATGGGATAAGGCTGTCAGGAGGTGGTCAGATGGAGAGGTAAGACATTTCCCTTCTTTCTTTTCTTTTTGGGCACAGAGTGTGTGTGTGTGTGTGTGTGTGTGTGTGTGTGTGTGTGTGTGTGTGTGTGTGTGTGTGTGTTGGAAATTGAACCCAGAGCCTTGAGTACATGGTCCATCACTAAACTCTCCTGCTAGTCCTGAGACATTTTATCTTATTCATTAATTAATTAATTTATTTATTTATTTATTTATTGGTTTTTCGAGACAGGGTTTCTCTGTGTAGCTTTGCACCTTTTCCTGGAACTCACTTGGTAGTCCAGGCTGACCTCGAACTCACAGAGATCCGCCTGGCTCTGCCTCCCGAGTGCTGGGATTAAAGGCATGCACCACCACCACTGCCCGGCTAGTCCTGAGACATTTTAAAATAAAGATTCTAGAAGTGATACATGCCTTTGCACAAAGCCCAGACAATGTAGGAAAGCGTAGACAGAAAGAAGGTGAAATGGCCTATGATCAGGAAGGAGCCACTGTGACCATGTTGGGGTCAGTATTTCCAGGGCAGGTGACCTTTGCATTCATGGCTGTCCTTTACACGGAGGCTTCCTGCTCTGGGGCTGAGTGGGTAATTCTGTCTAACAGTGGGTAATTCAGCCTACAGCTTAACCTTTGCTGAGGAACTTCCTTGTGCTGGGGTCCCTGGTGGATATGCCCTAGATCTGGCCACTTACCCTTACCTAATCTGTACTTCAGTGACTTTGAACCTTAGTCTTCTCGGAAGTTAGAAGAGGAATAATTCCCAGCAATGTTGGAGGATTGTTTGGAAGCCCAAATAACCCAAGATCTGTGAAGACTTTGTGTTAGGTGTTCAATAAATAAGGAGTCAAAGAAGATGATATGGGCTTAATTAATTCGTCTCTAGCCTGTCTGTGTTTCCTGAAGGACTTGCAGTAAGCCCATCCTCCTTGGGAACAATCACACTATAGTGGAAAGAGCCCCTAGAATTACCACAGGCCGGAAAGCCCTACCACCCAGTTATGGGACCTGGGAGAACTGGCCTCTTACCTCCCACTCACCCAACTAGTCTCCACAACCATAACGTGATAAATGCAGTACCCTAATCACCTGAGCAGTCTGTGCTCGGCCAGCACACACCGCAGGGGTTAGCCTCACTGCAGGGAAAAGTGCCAGCAAAGAACCAGGGATATACCCTGAATAGTGCCAAGTGGCCCTAGACCCCTGGGCTCAGTACCTAGGCTTCAGAGTAAAGTAATGTAGGAGACAAGCTCTCATATGGGACCTGGACTCAAATCCTGACTGTCATTTACTATGGGCACAGTCTTTAGCAAGCTACATAATGTCCTCTGTCTTGGTTTCCTTGTACATAAAGTAAGTGCCACAGTGTTTATTTCGCAACAATGTTGGAAGGATTAAAGGAGGTCTGAAGTACAGAAGCATTGCTTTTAGTTTTTAGTTCCTTTGAGACAGGGTCTCCCTAGCTAGCCCCTTGGCTTGGGACTCACAATGTCCCTGCTGTAACTTCCTGAATCCTAAGAGTCCAGGCAGGCACTGCTGTGTATAGTTTTATAATTCTTTTCATTATTTTGTTTGTTTGCTTTATGGCACTGGAGATTGGATCCAGGGCCTCGAATGTGCTGTGTAAATGTTCCCCCTGAGCCACGTCCCCAGTCCAAGGGGCCCCCAATCCTTGTGCAGTAGTGGAGTGTCTGGCAGGGGCCGGGGGAAGTTGGATTGACTTCTCCATCAGTGGTGACTAATCAGGCCAGCACATGGTCCTCTCATAACACGAAGGGAGGCTTAAGAAGCCTACAGCAATATTTTCCAACCTCTCTCTAAAAGCCTATCCCGAAAGCTGAAAAGAATATTCCAAGTAGGGATTGTTCCAGAAAGTCCAGAACATACAGACACCATACTCCAGCCTTCTTGGCACAGGGAGTTCAAATGTTGACTCACGTAGACTCTGAGCCCTGTCCTGGAGTGGCTTCTGCCACCTGTTCTGGGGGCAGCCCTTTGATTCCAAGGCTAAATTCTTCCTGACCCAGGAACAGTGTTTTCTGTTAGCTTGAGGTTCCGTGGGTAGATGGTACTGCTCAGGAACGGTGTTTTCGTTAGCTCAAGGTACCGTGGGTAGGTGGTACTGCTCAGGAATGGTGTTTTCGTTAGCTCAAGGTACCGTGGGTAGGTGGTACTGCTCAGGAACGGTGTTTTCGTTAGCTCAAGGTACCGTGGGTAGGTGGTACTGCTCAGGAATGGTGTTTTCGTTAGCTCGAGGCACCGTGGGTAGATGGTACTGCTCAGGAATGGTGTTTCCGTTAGCTCGAGGCACCGTGGGTAAGCAGATGGTATTGCTGAGGCACCGTGGGTAGGTGGTACTGCTCAGGAACGGGGTTTTCATTAGCTCGAGGCACCGTAGGTAGGTGGTACTGCCCAGGAACGGGGTTTTCATTAGCTCGAGGCACCATGGGTAGGTGGATGGCATTGCTGAGGCAGCAAGGACTTCCAGGGTATGGGAGCTGACATGGCCAGAAGTTAACAGGCAGTGGGCTGACCTGACAAATGACAGAGCGCTGGTGCTGAGAACGGCCAGTCTAGAAAATTTCTGCCAGGGGTCTCATTCTGAATACCACAGGGAGAGTCTCATTAACTCGCTCACTCACTCGCTCATTCATTCATTCATTCATTCATTCATTCACATAATGAGTACCTGATAAGTGTCATGCCTAGGATAGAGTTACAGAAATGCATGGTCCCTGCCCACAGGAACCCAGAACCTATCTTCTTGGGTGGGGAATTGTCCTTGCAATCGATGCTAACTACACTCACGTGTTCCTTCCCTCTCACTCGAAGGTCAGGACTCAATTCTGGCTCTGCCAGTAGTTGCACAGCTTTGCCAGATAGCCCTTCGAGCTCTGACCGGTCCTCGCAATGGCCCCTTCTCCAGACTGCCTGAGTGCTCTCTCCATCGCCTCTGGGGGTCACTCCAGTGACGAGCACTGCCAACCGCTTTATTTTACTCCACTTTCCCACACGTTCCTTTGACGCTTTCTCTCTCTTTCTACTCTCTTCTCCTTTTCCTCCTCTTCCTAGTCTCCCATCACCCCCCCCACTGCTCCCCAAAGCTGGACACTCAGCTGTGACACCAGGTTCCATCCTCTGCCAGGCGTCTTGTCCAGCACCTCCCACTTTCTGGTGTAGAAGGTCTCTTCCGTTTCCCTCCCCCTCTTCCTGCCCTTGCCCTGCTTCTCTGCTTTCTCCTTGCAGAAGCATCTCCTCCTGGCACCTTCCTGGCCCACGGTCCCTCCCACTTCCTTTCCCTGCTCTGTCTGCCCTCTCTCTGCCTTGGCTCCTCCCCACTTCCTTCATTCCCAAAGGAAGGGCACCGTCCCTTTCATAGAGCATGCCAGGGACAGCCCAGGCCTGTGGCTGAGTTGGAGGGAGATGTCTCCCTGTCTCCCCACCAGCAGTTACACTCACTGTCTTCTCCCTGCCCTGTAGCGCTCTCTCTCTCTCTCTCTCTCTCTCTCTCTCTCACACACACACACACACACACACACACACACACACACCACCACCACCACCACCACCACCACCACCACAATTCCCCCTACCATACTTCACTGCTCATCAAAAGCCCACCTTTCCAGCTGCAGATGCTTCCTCGTGGCCTTTCTTCCCACTTGGAGACCCTCGCCCCCCCCAGACTCCCCCAGCCTAAGGTCAGAGTTCGAGCTCTGTCCTCCTGTGCCAGCCGCTCGCACTTTCGTTCTGCCAGTCCCCTACTTTCCCGTCTCCTTCCTCTGCCCCCACCTCCCCGTGCCTCCTCTTCCAGGAGCTGGCTTCCTCTTTCCTTCCCCTCCAGCCCCCCACCCCTGCTTCCCGTCCTCGTCGCTGCTTCTGTAACCTGTCTCACCACCAGGGCCAGTGTGTACAAAAAAATAAATAAATAAAAAGGTCAGGGAGTGGAGGGAGCAGCAATAACCCCTAAAACAGTACTATCAGTGGAACATGATTGATCAATTGAATTCCATAGCGGCTGAAAAATGTGGGATTAAGTAGTGTATTATACGCACAATGAGTTGAGGCATGATGTTCATTTCAAGTTCATTTCGCCGGCCTCTGCCACCAGATCAGGCAATCAATAGGGGCAGCAGATATCATATATCACCTCTCTGCGGGCTGGGGAGAGAGCACCATAATCTCTCGCAAATTTAGAGTGACAGATTTGTCAAGATCTGAAGGGCCCCTGAATAAATGAAGGCAAAGAGACTCCTCCAGCCAGTGACCTGAGGACAAAGCTTTAGTTCAGCTCCTACACACACACACACACACACACACACACACACACACACACACACACACACCTCGGTCACAGGGTGAGGCAAGCCACACACAGGCATGCACACAAATCCACAGAGAGGCATGAAATGGATCTTGCCACATGTGTGTGCTCAGACTCACACACGTATTTGAATGCATGCTCACAGACGAATGTACCTTCTACTCCCAGGGCACTTTCTGTAGGAGCAATAAATACAACATCCCGTGATGCTGCTCTCACTGGGCCCCAGCAGCAGGGCTTCCCCCAGAAGGCAGGAGGGCTACAAGCAGAGACAGTTGGGCACCGTGGGCATGCAGACAGTGGCAGGCCGTGGAGGTGTGCATCCTGGAAAGAGGCATGCTCTCGGGAGAAAGGGGACATGGGCCCACATTCCTTGTGTGATGTGTTCTTTCAAAAAAGATTCGTGCTGTCCTTCAAACTCACCGAGACCCTTATTCACGCAAATGTTTACTTGCACATGTATATGCACAGAGAACACTCACACAAAGGGGAAAAAAGCATACTGTATTCCAGTCCCCCTACAGGGTCACACATGGCTCCAGAACCATTCAGAAAAAAATACAACTACAAGGTCTTACATCCACAGGAACCTAGGAATGCCACCAAGGCTGCCTCTGCCCACCTCAGGCTCATCTTAGTGTCTCTCTCTGAGTGTCTTTCGCTCTCTCTTTCTCTTGTTCTCTCTCTCTCTCTCTCTCTCTCTCTCTCTCTCTCTCTCTCTCTCTCTCTCTCCATATTTTCTCTCTTTACCTCTCCCTCGCTGACCCCCCCCCCCAACACACACTCTTTCTTTGCTCCTGAACAGTATGGTGGGAATATGGGAGGTCCTTTTGGAAAACAGTGCCTTTTGCTCCATCTGGGAGGCCAGCAAGGGAGGAGGATTGAGGTTAATCAATATGTAATACTTTCTATGGTCTCCCAAATGATACTGTACGACGTTACTGTATATAATGCAATATTGATTATATCATATCATATAATCACCTATAAACTGATATATATAACAGTCCCAGAGGAATACCCTAGGCCCTAAAGCACAGGCTGGCCCCAGGCCCAAGGCTTCCCAGCTTGTCATGGGCTGAGGAAAGCTAAGGAATGGCGGGCTGGGGCTGGAAGGCCAGGAGAGTCGCTAGGTGGGGGATCAAAGTGGCTGTTGGATGGGCTCTTTGTCCTCAGCATGCTCTAAAAGCTCCAAGTGACCAAACACTGGACGCAGGGACAGATAGGGCAATGAGCAGCCGAGGTGGCACCTCACTTGGAGTCGGGACTGCCTTGTGGCCAGAAGCAGACTCTAGTGGTCACCACCCAGCCCTTTTCCATAGAACAAGTCTTGACTCCTGTGGAAACCTGACAGAATAGCCAGCCAGGTGTCCAGGGAGCGGCTCTTACTGAGGCCTGAGCCAGAGCCCCCCCCCCCCTCCCAGAGGAGAATGGTGGCCAGGTCACAACAGTTTGCTGCTCTCTGGAGTCAACTCGGGGGGTCCCCAAACGGGCACATGACTCCTCCCAGCCAGTGTCCCCGAGCTTTGCTTCCAGGGCCCCTCCTTCTCGGGAGTAGTTCATTACTTTACCCAGCCTGATTTGTTGATTTTCAACCCCTAGAATCCGTGGAACTGAAATTTATCTGAACCCAGTTCAATTCTCCACAGTAATGCCTGTCTGAGAACCCAGCCCCTCCCCCAGACGACGCAGGCTGGGGGATGGGTGGAGGTGCTGGGAAAAGAAAGCCTTGGAGACAGCTTCATGGGACCCCCTGGCCCCACCTCTTGCCCACCCAGCTATGACCCAGCCAGGTCTCTGAGGAGGGGCTGCCCTCCTAGGCCTCTAGGCCCAGGCCTCCAGCCTCCTCTAGCTTATGGACCGGAAGGAAGAGACCTTAGCAGGGTCCCAGGGTCCCGGGGTCCAGAGCCAAGCACGCAGCCCTTCACCCACTGCATCCTCCCTTGCTTCTGCTGGCCTGGTGCTCATGCCTGAAGTGTTTATGTGTTCCCCAGATGTGTCCGAGGGCTCAGTCCCTAACGGAGACTCCCAGAGTGGTGTGGACAGTTTGCGGAAGCACCTGCGGGCCGACACCTTCACCCAGCAGCAGCTGGAAGCTTTGGATCGGGTCTTCGAGCGTCCTTCCTACCCTGATGTCTTCCAGGCATCAGAGCACATCAAATCAGAACAGGTGAGAGGGGAGCTTCCTGTCCACCCGGAGCAGAGAGGAACTGGGCAGAGCAAGGCCCCTCTCACACCAACCACCCAGCCCCGCACGTGGTCATATGGCTACCACGTGTGCAGTGAACACGACAGCACAGACCTATGCTAAGGCAGAGTGAAGAAAAATAATGTCACTATGTAGTCACGGGAAACGACAAGATCTGGTGAGAGGATAAATATTATCTCTATTCAGTTTCCGATGCCTCATGAAGGGCAATGTGTCGTCCCTCAGTTTCTCCACCCTAGCTCTGCATTCTGGGATCCTGGTACGAGAAAGACAGAAATGTCCTCTTGCTATGACCCTTGCCCTGCCCCCACGAGGTCCTACAGAAGGTCTGTGAAGATCCTCTTGTCCCGTGTCGGAGGGGAACCCACCTGTGCCTTCTCCCTGATCCGCTGGGAACCCAGGCTGGCTGATAGCTGTCCCACAATGCTTACAGACACAGACAAGCACAGAGCACATGACATAGGCTGGCACACAGGTGCCATCAGCAAAACACACCACCCGGAAACAGATCCCCAGAGACCTCACATTTCAGGGCTAGCAGGATGGCTCAGAGGGTAACGGCACTCGCCACCCCGCGCTACAAGCCTGCCAGCCTGCATTTGGTCCCCAGACCCCACATAAAGTGGGGAGGGAAGAACTGACTCCACATGGCTGTCCTCTGACTTCCACATGTGCGCCATGGCATGACCTACTCCCCACACAGTAAGTTTTTCAGTTTTAAAAATTAAAAATAGACTTCCCATTTCCCATTACCTGCTCTTCCCACCCCACACAGTACTCACTATGGAACCCAGGAGTCCTGCAAAGCCCATAAATGCACACGCTTCCCAGGTCACCCTCTAGCTCAACAACCCTCTGGCACATGTCTCCACCCACACACCAGTATAGCCCCCCCCCAACCAGCCTACATATATGGCCTAGGTCAGGCCTTCAACCGCAGCCCAGCCTGCTGTGCATACACTTACACTCGTGTGCTCACACACATGCACACACTCGTACATGCACAGCCTCTCTGGCTCCACACAGCACAGTTGCACTCTAAGACTCCAACAGCTCCTAGTCTCTCTACTTTCTCCCTGCCCGCCCGTCCTTTTATCCCATAAGCTGTTTGTCTTCATAAAACAAAAATCAAAAGTCTTTTTAAGGTGCCCTGAGCCATAAACCAACAAAGGCGGAGCTGGCCGAGGCGGGCGGCTCAGTGCGCCCTCCCCGAGTCCCCGGCTGTATTACAATGAATAACCTTTATTTACTTTCATTAGGCTATTAAACACCAGCACAGTCATTTTTCCCCCTGAAACTCGGAGCAGGGCCCATAAAGCAAATCCGAAGCCTAATTGAGTTCATTTTAATTTCTCTCCGATCACAGCGAATTACTCTGGTGATAAATCAGGGGGCAGCTTCACCCCCAGTAGAAGGCCTAATTTGCAGCTAATTACAAAACTGATTTCTACAGGAAGATCAATACGAGAAGGAATTGGAAATGACGAGGCAATCCCGTCCAGCCAGGGAGGGGAGGGGGCCCTCTGGGGGGGCCAGGAAGCGGAAGGGGAAAAAAAAAACGGACCCGAAAGAGCAAAAAATCAGTTTTAATTTAACGTAATATTAATCAGAGCAACTTTTCCTGCTTTGTGCGGGCTCCTGGTCTGCCCAGCTCCGGGGTCTGGCTTGGTAGTGGTTGCAATAAAAAGGCAATTACCCAAGTGTTTCGGGCAGGACACCCTTTCAGACTCAATGGCTGCCCCCCTCCCACCCTTCTGTTAGCCATGTGGACTCTCCCCCTCCCCAATTTCATACCCCAGTGCACAGGCAGAGAGCAAGGGGCCCATGGGGCTGTCTTTGTTTGTTTTTTAAAAAGGGGCGCCCATACCCCATCAGGCAACCGAGCAGTGCCAGGCCGGAGACCCGCTAGGCACTTCCCCCAACAGCTACCTCAGCCATGTGTCAGGCAGGGTCCACCTCTGCTCCCCAAGGCTCCTCCTGCTCAGAGGAACCTGAGCACCCCACACTTCTCGGTGAGGGGATCCCTACTGTGACACTCCCTCCTGGGGCTTCTTAGGCCAAAGGTGAGGAAGCAGTTCCAGGGGTGTTGGGAAGTCCACCCCCAGTGTGTAGACTATACCTCCACTCACCATGGCAGGTCCACCCCCTCCCTCACCAAACTCTCCGGCCCCACCCAGCCATCCCCTTCCGCCCCATCTGGGCGGGCTCCGGGGTCCTCCTCTCCATCTGCCTGCTGTATCTTTCCATGTGGACGCATCAATAGAGAGCTGTCACTTTTCTCTCTTCTCCCAGGGGAATGAGTACTCACTCCCGGCCCTGACCCCTGGGCTTGATGAAGTCAAGTCAGGTCTATCTGCATCCACCAACCCTGAGCTGGGCAGCAATGTGTCAGGCACACAGACGTACCCCGTCGTGACCGGTAAGGGGGCTTCCGGGAGGGTGGGGCGCTGCTTTCAGTGGGGTGCCTCGGTCTGCGCCATCTGGGGCCCGGTGTGACAAGTGGGCCCCCTGCCATGGTATCTGCAGAGTGAGGGAGACGAAGAGAGAGAGAGAGAGCCTTCGTGAACAGATGTGTGTAGACGTAGGCATGAAACACTGTGGTCAGGGTTCTGGGCTTCAGCCTGGAAAAGGGGGGACCAGAGGCCCGCTGCCTGCTGTCTCTGCCGTCCTTGCTTCCTTTCCTCTCTCTCCCCAAGTTGTCTGGACTTCCCAGGCTTTGGACATATGCGGAAGAATGTCAGGACAAACAGGCCGGCCGAGGAAAGTGGCTCAGAGGTCCCAGCCTGTAGCCTTCACGCGTCTCTGTTCCCAAGGGTGCTGAGGGCTTGCTGTCCTCTCTCCAGGCAGCTTGAGGAGCTGTGGCCTGGGACCCCAGGGTGTAGCAGCAGCCCTGCAGAGCGGAACACAGTTGTTGCAGCCTTTCTCCTACTTCCTGGAGAAAGCCACTGAGAGGAAAGTTGGGGTCCAAGGCCAGGGGAGGTCAAATACAGGGCAGAGGTGCCCTGGCCCAGCCTTCCAGGGATGAGGGCTGCAGAGGCACTGGGGTGACCATGCAGGGGAGGGCTAGTAGATGATGCCTCAGATGCCAGCTTCAGAAGGTCCCTGGTGCCATGGCAGGGTTTCCGGGCCAGGAGAGTGCTCCAGTAAGAGAGACACACATTGAGGTGTTATTAAAATTCACCTAATTATTCTGGAGGCACTAAAGCCAATGTGCCGTTTGTACCTTGGGAGACGGGATGATTGAGAAGGGTCTCGGTGGGGATTGGGAGACGCTGAGGCGTTACCTGCGAGTGAGCTGAGACTGCCTGGGGACAGGACAGTGAGGCTGCAGCCAGCCAGCATCACATCCAGTGGCACAGACAGGGAGCGGGCATAGGACCTGCCATAGGCCAGGGCTCTGTGGTGACCGGTTGTGTTGGTGACTTGGTGACTTGCTGTGGATAGGAACACAGCTCAGGCTGAGGTGGGCTCAAAGCCCCTCCTCCAGGGGGCTCCAGAGAGCCCTACCTCTCCCATGCTCTCCTGAAGCTATATGGCCAGCAAAAACAGAGTTGTAGTCTTCGGGGAGGCCTCCAAAGCAAGTGCTCCTGGGCTGCCTAGGCTTTGGGGAGTGATGTTCTGAGCTGCGCCAGCTGAGTCAGGACACAGCTTAGATCAGTGATCCTCAACCTTCCCAATGCTTTCCTAATTCTTGTGACCCTTTACAACCTACAGTTCCTTATGCTGTGCTGACGCCCAACCATAAAAAGTATTTTGTTGCTACTTCATAACTGTAATTTTATTACTGTTATGAATCATGTAAATATCTGATATGCAGGACATCTGATATGTGACCCCCCCAGGGGGTCACGACCCACAGGTTGAGAACCTCTGGCTTAGCTCACAGGCCCTGGACATGAGTTCTCTGATGCTGCACAGAGTTGCTCTGTGATCTTCTGACCCAAGTCAAGCCAGCTTTCCAACGTAGTGGTTAGTCCTCAAAAGTGCTGAAAGAGCGTAAAGGACTTTTCTCCCCAGTCAGTGCCGCAATCCAGAAGGCAGGAACTTCCTGGGGATGGACACGTGGCTCTTCCGGGCAGGACTCCTGCTGCAGGAGACACTGGGGGGCTAATGTAGAAAAAGGCCTCCACCTTGAGGAGCCCCCACCAGTCTCCCCCCCTATGGCCCTGGAACGGTCCCAGCTCAGCCTGGGAACATCTTCAGCTGATCCATCTGGATCCAAGTGTGAGAAAAGTTCATTTCAGACTCAGCTTGACATTCCCAGGTGGCAAGTTAGCACTAACATCTCAATCTGTATGCGACATTTCAATCAAGCGAGGAGTAACAAAAGCAGAACCATTAACATTCGGAGCTGTTCACCAGTGGTAATGACGGGGAAACTCGCTCAGAAACTGGAAATTACCAAAAAAGAGAGAAGTGTGGAGAGGGGTGGGGGAGGGGAGGGGTGGGTGGGGGCAGGGAATGATTTTTGCACACTTAGACCCAGACCCACTGTTTGGATTAATAGTGCCATTACTCGAGAAAGGGCTGCAGATTATGCTCATTCTTAAAATGTTTTTGCTGGCAATTAAACGGCTGCAGCTATTGATCTTTGTTGATTTTATGTCCTCCTAATTTGCATAATCTATTAAAGATGAATGATTCATGATGTGTTTATTATGGGGACAAACAGAATTTGCTGGAGGTACTGTCAAGGTGAGAAACGGGATGGCCCAGAGACTCCATGGGCCATCTTGGGAACAGGTTTAACGCGCTGGGCCAGGACTTGGTAGGTAGCAATGAGCAGTGTGGCAAGGACAGGCAGAACCAAAGGACTTGGAGTGAGTTCTAGGGAGATGTTGACATCTGTGAGAACTGGGCTCCGAGCATGCTGGGGAGGTGAGAGAGACGCGGTCTATTTGCAGAAATTCCTCTCAAAAATCCTCCACCCCATAGGGTCTCACTATGTAGCCCAGGCTGGCCTCTAACTCACAACAATCCAACTACCTGGGTTGGTTCGATTAAAAAGAATAAGCCACTGTGTCCGGCTCACAAACATTCTTTAAAAGCTTGTTTCATTTGAGAATAGTAAGGGCTTTGGTGGAGGAAAAGGGAGCCTGGTAGGTGATTGTGGCCTCGTGGGTGCTGAATCAGGGAGCTGCAAGGTCATGCTATGCTAATAGCCTTGGATGTGCCAGGGGATTCCACAAGTCCCCAGGTGCCCAGCTCACTCTTCTCCCTGAGAAGAGGCAAACCCTAAGAAGTGGGTCTTAAGGAAGCTGCCTGGGAAGGCCTTGGCCCAACCTGAGAAGCCAGACCTTATTGATATTCCTGCCACCGCCTGGCACTGGAGGCTGATTTCAAACTTCACCAGCCACTTGATACAGCTGTTCCACAAGGTCAGGACTGAGAGGAGACAGGAGCCTGGACTACTGTGTGGAGGGGAGAGTGAGAGCCAGTGGGCCAGGACACAGCTAATCACATCACAGGCAAGGGTGGCTGCCACAGGCTAGGACTCAGCCCGATAGCCTCCCCACCCAGCTTCCAGCAGGGAACCAAGGCAAGACACCGAGGGTGGCGTTTGCAAGTTCTGCCGAGATTTTAATTTCGCTGCATCACAACTCAGCAAGCTGCCAAGTCAAGCTGGTTATTTAAATTTATCACCCACTCTCCCCTCTGCCGCGGGGCTGCCCGAGCTCGGCGGCATCTCTGCTCCAGCCCACTGCTTTAGGCTGCCGGTCTGGAACAGAGCCGAGTCTCAACTAAGTGATAAGGAAAATGGGGCCCACTAGATGGGAGAAGGGGCTGGGGCACTCTGGCCTCAGGCTTCCTTAGGTGGTTGCTTGGAGCGTCTTCAAAGGACCCCACAGGGGAATAGCCTTTAACCTTTAAGTATCCCACCACCCCTCTGATCTGGGACTCCACAGAGAGGCCGCTGCTACAGTCACGTGCTCTATCTATCATTTGCTTCCTAAGTTTCCCATCACCAGTAGCCACAAGAGCCCCTCTTCCCCATGGCTTCCTCTCTGGCCCTGGCCCTGGCCCAGGCTGCAGCAGTAGGAGAGTCTGCGGAGACCCTGAAAGTGATGTTAATCTGAGAGGAGAAGATGAAAACAAGTTCTAGGATCCTCACAGTCACTAGGCTGCTTTAGAGCATTCCAGAGTGCCTTGACTTGGGCAAAACTCTGTTCTACAGCAGAGCCAGTTTCCTTTCCTGGGTCTATGTGGGCTGAGACGAGGCTGAAGGGAGTTGGTGCTAGCACAGTCCCAGTGCTTCTCAGAGAAGCTAAGGGACACTCACGTCCCTAGAGCAGCTGCACAGAGTGGGCTTCGCTGGCCTCTAGTGGGCATCACTCCCAAACACTGGGCACACCTTGGGCAGATGCAGTTCTCACCCTCAGGGCAGCAAAGGTATGAGAGGCACGATACTCGGAAACAAGGCAGACTAAGCTTAGCAAAACAGAGCTGGATAAAATATAACAGCAGAGGAGTTAATACACAGCCACAGCTCGCTCCGGAGCCAGAAACAGAGGAAAGCCAGAGTCAAAGCAGGACACGAGATACTGTGGCTTTCATAGAGAGGTAAACCCTGGTGCAGGGATGTTGAGGTATAAGGCACCAGACAGAAGGTGTGATCTTGGACCCAAGAGAAATAGAGACAGGACAAGGACAACACTGTCCAGGAGCTGGAGAGCTATGGGCTCTTTCTTCCTCATGAGCCAGGGGAAGAAAGAGAGGCACATGTCATGAGAAATGGGGACGTGAAAGCTCATACGTAGACCTAAGTCCAAGTTCATGCCATAAGTAGTTGCAGGAACCCCAAGCCAAGAACTTACACAGAATTTTGTAGGGGACAATAGTTCACTCCCGTGCCAGCAGGAACTGTGTGAAACCTTCCCTGTAGAGACAGCCCATGATCTAAGATGCAAAGGACTCCCACTGAGAAAAAACAAACAAACATTAAAGCCTACCATAGAAGATGATGAGCTCACCATAAAAATATTTCTACACTTCATGTGACTATGAAGCATCATCATAGGGAAAGTGAGCAGAAGTGACGCAGAGGACAGTTAACATCCCCAAGAGCTAGCCATCATGGACTACCCCAAAGTGAAGATCGATGAAGGAAAAGATTGAAGAGAAAGACTAGCTTTTTCTTTAGCCTTTAGTCTTCTCTTTAGTCTTCTCAGCAGAGTCTTGCTCTTCTTTTGGATAATACTGACTATGAGAGATTTTAGGCCCCTGGACAGCGCTCTCCTTCCCTCTGTATGTTGCAAGGGAAGGTTAGACTGTGCTGTCTTCCCAGCCCTGGTGGAGAGGAGGTAGTTTTATTCAAGATCTTGGGGAAACTTTCCTGGCTGCCTGGAGACTAGAGCTTTGAAGGAAGCCGTCACTCAGGTCCAGGAAGGATCTGTGGATGCTACCCAAGAGAGGAGTGCCCAAGTCAGCAGAGGAGGTAGAAACTGTTGACTTTGAACAGAAGTGAGGAGGTTAGAGACACCAGGTTTGGAGCTAAAGAACAGAGTTGACCTTAGTCCTAGAGGCCAGAGGAGACAGTGCTGGCACAAGCTCAGATGCAGGGTGCCAATGCAGCAGCTTGCACATGGTGCCTGAATCTCCAAGGGATAGCAAAGTGGCCCTTTGGCAGACAGAGGTATGGACCCTGGGAAACCTCCTCCTCTACTCCAAGTGTCCACCTCCAGGGACCTCCCCTTTCCTGTAGTTAACAACCTCTTTCCAATGCAAGCACATTTCCCCCATAAAATAAACACATAGCCCTTGGCCAGCCCCTCAGGTAGGAGAAGGCAATAAAAGCTCAGAAATGCTGCTGAAGGAGGCTGGGAGTCTTCTGCTCTTGTCTGTCGCCTCAAAGGCCCTGATTAGCTGGAGGAATTTAGGGCACAGACACTAGAGGTTCCCTCCAACCTTGAAAGAAGAGGTTGAGGGCAACTCCAGACATGTGGAGAGTCAGAGAGCCCATTCCTGTGGTCACCAAGCCAACCCAGAGGGCTTCTCCTCTACACCTCTACTTAGGCTGAGAAGGCCCGAGGCAAAGGGGTGAGGCCTCCTCTAGCTATCTCTGAGGCCTCTAGCTACATCCCCAAGGACCTCAAGCCCCAGACCTCACTGTGATTTAATTATGGAGGCATTTCCATAGCAATGAGACATTGACAGATATGCAGGGGCCCTGGGCCTGCACCTCAGGGAGGCACTGCCTGGGACTCTTCTTTTCTCTTTCACGCAGTCTACCTCATTTGGAGGGGAGAGATGTTAAAAGGAAGAGACTTTAACCCGCTCAGAGGCTGACAGGCAGGCCAGTTTAGTGGGAATCCAAGCTAACTGTTGTAATGTACACCCATGTCTTCTCCTACCAGCCGTCCCAGGAATGCTGGGCTAGCCTCCCCAGAAGGGGCCTGGGCGGAAGCACACAGCCTGACAGTGAGGCCACATAGGGAATCTTGAGCAAGATGACAAGGGTTTGGGCATCTTGGCAAACTTCTTCCGTGGCCTTCTAAGCTAAGCCAGAATTTGGTCCACATCATCGGAGTTTCTACCACTTCTTCCCTTTATCTCTTCTATCCATGAAACACACCCAAGATGCTGGGCATGTCAAACAGACCACGCTTTTCCTCAACATATGCTCCCTCTAACTCAGCGATAAGAGAGACAGGCCTGTCGGAATGAAATCAAAACATTTTCACAAAAATCTGTGGTCTTTAAGTGTGTATAGTACCTAACTCAGGCTAACGAGGGAAGCCTGGGCAGCACCCTGTTTTCACAGTGAGGGAGGTGGAAAGAACTTCTCAGCTACCAGATGTTGTTTGAAGACGCTTGGGGTGGCCCAAAGAGGGGTCCTCCAACACTTAGCTTGTTTACTCTGCCCTTTGGCACTTCCTAAGAAGAGGCTGCCTAAGGAGAAGGCTGCTAATACAGTCTTTCCTGAATGACCAGGAATTCTGAATGGTGGTGCTCTAAGGAATGTCATAGGTATGGCTCAGAATGTCTTAGCGGCCTTAAAGCCACCAAGGCAAGACTTGAAACCTGTTTCTCGGAGAACCAGATACCCACAAGGTGACAGGAAGACCCTCCTTAGCTGTCGCCCCAGGACAAATAAGCCAATGCTTCTTTAACCCCGAGCTTTGTGAGGTAGCCCTGAGGCTATTGTCACTTCAGTGAGGCTTTGCAGCCTTCAGTTTGGAATCCTCTGCTCTCCTCCGGGGTGGCTGGTGGCGGGTGGCGGCTGGGCTGCCTGGCAGGGAGGAGGAAATCCAGTGGTCGCTCGGAGAACAGGCTAATGCTCCGGCAGCTTAAGTGCCCGTTTTCTTTGGGATTAGAGTTTCACTTACACAGAGCGCCTGAAAAACGCTGTGCTTTCAGAAGGATTAGGGTTGACAACTCAGCGCTCTCAGAGAACAAAATAAAGCCAGAGAGGAACTGGGAGACCCGGCGGCGTATCAGGAGACTGTGCAAACAGGCTTAACCTCTGCCCACCCAGCATGAGGGTCTCTCGTGCACTGAGCCCATGGGTGAGTCCCTTGCCCGTTCTCCTGGGTGCCAGTCCCTGCTCAGCTCTGCTCTTCATTTGCTCATGGAGTCAGAGAAGGCATCTCGGGGAAGCAAACCGTGAGGAGCACTGGAGATTTCTCTTCCCAAACTGCAGTTTCTACCTCTGTAAACGAGCCAAGTTTCTTTCCTGCCCTTTGAAAGTGCGAGTCTTCTTAGCTTTTCTCAGGTTGAGCCAGAAGTTCCACCCACGCCAGCTGAGCTAGAGGAAACCCCCTACACACACACACACACACACACACACACACACACACACACACACACACACACACACACACGGTGCTGCACTGCACAGCCCTATAAGGGCCTTGTGGGAGGGGAGAAGGTGGAAATAGCCTGGCTAGTTGTGTCCAGGTGTTTGGCCGTCAAGGGGCAGACCTCACTGAGCCAATGCAGATCTAGCATCTCGGCCTAGGGCACCCTGGGGGACCGAAGGTCTAGCTGTCAGTGGGCAAGCCGCTCAGCTAGAAGAACAGCCACCCTGAGCTGTGAGCACAGCCCCCTCTGCTGGAACCCGGAGCAGGCAGGCGAGCTTAGGGCGAACAACACAGTGTCTGTCCTAGGTGGGGTCCCTTCCACAGGCTCCTCTGTTCTAGAAGGCAAACCTTGTGAAAGTCTGGGAATCTTAGAAATGAAAACCAAGATGAAATACATAGAACGCTGTTTCGCTCTCTCTTGAAAGCATCGCTTGCAGGGATCACTGCTTTAATATATTACATATAACATGGAAATGCAAGGATACGATATATTTAGGCAGCAATGAAAACGTCCGTGACTATATTCTTGCGTGTGTTATGTTGGGGTGAGACGTAAGCACAGAGCGCCAGCCTTGAGGAAATCTAACGCCTCCCTTTTGCCACCTGAGGAGAGGCAGACAAACATGGGGGTGGGACAGTAAAACAAGAGTTACGCTTTCTGGCCTCAGGGTCCTCCACGGTGTCAAACGGATATCAGAAATGCTCCTCTGCAGAGGAAGATGCCCAGGAAAAGCATCTCTAAACGGTTTGGGTACAACCTCTGCTGTGTAAATCTGGGTCGAATGAGCCTCGTTGCCAAAGCCTCACCAGCAGCAGTTCCTGGGCAGCTTCTTCTTAGTGTTCCCTTGGTCTTCTGAATGCTGACATCGGCCTGGACTTGAGATACGCCTGATGCTTCACATTGTGCTGTTTCTGAAGTGGTTTCATTCATGCTATTCAAGTAGTTGCAAACAAATCAGAGGTTTCATTGTTTGTTTGTTTGTTTGTTTTTTATATGTGTAGCTTATTCATTTTGGAGTCATGAATACTTTTGAGAGTACAATTTTTTAAATGTACCTTCTACTCAGAAAGAGGTGTAATAACACTGAGGTATAGCTTTATATGGATCCCTTAAAACACATCTGTGATACCCTATGGAATCAATGAACCCCGATCTAAAACCTGCCACTGCACAAAGTGAGGCAAGCTAAAACACACATGAAACAAATAGTCTTGAGCTGGGCAGTGGTGGTGCACACCTTTAATCCCAGCACTGGGAAGGCAGAGGCAGGCGGGTCTCTCTGAGTTCAAGGCCAGCCTGGTCTATAGAGCTAGTTCCAGGACAGCCAGGGCTACACAGAGAAACCCTGTTTCGAGAAACCAAACCAAACAATCCAAGATGTCCTCTTACAGGACAGATTCATTTAGCATGAGCCCAGGCTACTCGGTCTTTAGGTCTGTCATACTTGGGAATATCATCCCAGTATCAATCCCTTGGTCTATCACTTCTGTAGTCCAGGTTCTTCTGTCGATTAGCTGTGAAATCCTGACCATAATCCTTAGTTCCTCCGTGTTTCAGTTTCTTATCTGAAAACCAGGGATTGAAAATAGGTCAACTGGTAGAGTTGGTAAGAGAATTCAAGGAGGGGATAACACATGTAAGATATTGAAGGCGATGACTGATTAGCACATGGTAGCTGTTCAGTGCATGCTAGAAAGACCGGGCGCAAATGATTGCTGACCCAGCACCCAACAAAGCAGCACGCGTGATCTGATGACGTAAAGTTCCTCACTTCTTCATGAAGCCTGAAACTTTGCTTCTGTCCGTCCTTGGGAGAGAGGCTGCACTTAGAATTCTCCAGAACAGTTGCTTTGCTCTGGCCCATTTGCTAAGGAATGCCTGACGAAAGTGCACTCACTGTCTGATTCAGAGCGACTGCTGCAAAAATTGGCTTTGGAGTCTTCAGGGACTCCCGCGGTTGAACTGAGAAGACATCCTCATCAAGTACAGTGCTTCTAACACTTCTGGGGACTTTAAGATTCTCCACTACTACTGCTTCTCAGAGGGGCTCTTTTGTGTTAGAAAACTCTCGAGGGAGATGAAGACTCCACCCCCATGGAGTTTTACTACAGACCTCCCATACACTTGTTCATTCCTTGTGTGTGTGTGTGTGTGTGTGTGTGTGTGTGTGTGTGTGTGTGTGTGTCCCACCCCCCTGCCCGCTTCATCTTAATGGTAATGTGGTGGCATGAGGTTTTGCTTGTTGGAAAACTTCTTTTCCTTTTCTTTGGCTCTTGGGGGGGGGTGTATCTGGGTCCGTACTGTCATTAAAGGCAGTGTGGCATGGACGTGGCTTCCAATGTTGGTGCTATCATTTACTAACCGAGTAATCCCAGGAGAGTCATTATGCCTCTGTGTCTCCACCTTTTTACCTTTCCGGCCAGGGCATGGCCATCCAGGAGACTCACCTCTGAAGGCTTTGTCACAGAGAAAGCAAGCAGGCAGCATGAGAGGCCCGCTCTCTCGTAGTGACGTTGGCTTTTTATCCGCTTCGATTCCTGGTGCTGTTTTTATGTTGCTGGCTTTGTCAGTGGGCAAGCAAATGCTTTACTGCTTCCTGTCTGCCTCGGGACGACGGCACATAGTTTATAACTGATGCACTCTGCCGGGTAGGCTTTTCTCCGGTTTCTGTGCTTCGGCCTGTGTGTGCCATCTTACAGCCTCAGAGTCGTCCCCACCGCTGTCTGGCCATCTCTCCCTAACACTGCAGCAGCCAGCACTCTGTCAGGTCTTCCATTTCCCATTGATATTCCCTCCCCAAAGGAGGCTTGCTCCAAGAATGCTGCTGGGCAAATGGTATGATGGTTTTAGTAATTTGAAAGCTTCCTGCCTGCACTGTGTGTTTTCCATTATTGACAATGGTGTTCCAGGAGAATATATAGCTCTAGCAAGACTTTGGTCAATGTTTCCCGCTCTTCAGGTGTTGTCTGTGTACTAATGAAGTCATTGAGCGTGCTTTGCATGCAGTGGCTGGCAGCTTGTTGACTCAGAGGTCCTGAGCAGGCGCCTCTCCATGGTGACACCGCTACAGAACAAAGCAGAGGAGTATGACAAACACTACAAAACTTGAGTGATTTTTCCTCCCCGAAGGCCTCTGCTCCCACCTTCTTCAAATTTCAAGTTGCTACCTACAGATATAGATGCTTTTGTTTTGTTTTGTTTTTGTTTTTGTTTTTTCAAGACAGGGTTTCTCTGTGTAGCTTTGCGTCTTTCCTAGAACTCACTCTGTATCCCAGGCTGGCCTCGAACTCACAGAGATCTGCCTGGCTCTGCCTCCCGAGTGCTGGGATTAAAGGCGTGTGCCACCACTGCCCGGCCATAGATTCTTTTAAGAAGTACAATTTGGAAATGTGCCTTCCAATCAATCGTTCGGAGAGCAGTTCTCAGTAGGCAAAGTCTTCTACCTGCTGGAAGTTGAACATGCCATTTTGCAGGCCAGACAGCTGTGGGAATAAACTTTGCGAGAGGATTGCCTCCAAGTTGTCTGTCGAGAGTTCTGAACAGCCACCCCATCTTTGTCTTGTCTGTTTCTGTTTGTTGTTGTTGTTTTATGTGAATACCTTCCACGATGGGGAATTTGTATTAACTAGTTGTTAAGAATGATGGTAGTGAAGGTCAAATTCAATTTTCCTGTCTTAACAAAGGGTCATGATGCCCAGCATGAAAAAAAAAATAGAGGGGATAAGAAGGGAGGGGCAGAGAAGGAGGGAGGCACACTCTGCTTCCTGGCTGCTCTGTGGATATTGAGATCACAGGGCCTGGAGGAATCAAGTTCTGTATCTCTGTAGCTTCAAAACCTCTGCATCTCCCATAATCCTTCTTTTTCCTAGGTCTTCTTTGACAAATAAATGCCATATTCTTCTTCTCCTCTCTCTCTAGGAACTGATAGGTATTTTCTCTCACTGTGCACCTCCTCTCCACTGAGAAATGGTCAGGAGATGTGTACTTTTTTAAATTGGCAATAGAAGTCCATACAAGAGCCAGGCATTGGTGGTGCACACCTTTAATCCCAGCAGATTGAATCGGAGGCAGAGGCAGGTAGACCTCTGAGTTCGAGGCCAGGCTGGTTTACAGAGCTAGTTCCAGGATACTCAAGGCTACACAAAGAAATCCTGTCTTGGAAAAAAAAAAAAAAAAGTCAATACAAGAAAAGCTACAATGAAGCAAACACAGTCAAGTCGTGGTGGCACACACCTGTAATCACAGCACTCAGGAGTCTGAGGCAGGATGATCACAAGTTTGAGGCAAGACTGAGCCAGGTGTAAGACTGTCTCAAAACAAAACAAAATAAGACAAACAAAAAGCAGATGCAGATTCTTCTACTGCCTGGGATTCAGAACTGACCTTTTCTTTGCTAGTTCTTTGTCTAGTGAATTTCAGGAAGTGTAAGGCATTAGCTATACTCAATAGGTATAGAAGGAAATCATTCTGTTGCATGGTAAATCTGAGTCACCAGAGATGAATCTGTCATTGAAAATCTTTGTAAAAATTCCACTGCTGCCTCAATTTATTTTTCAAATGTTTAAACTTTTATTTATTCTTATGTATATGGGTGCTTTGCCTGCATGTATGTCTGGGTACCACATGCCTGGTACCCCAAGAGGCAAGAAGTAGGCATCAGTCCTCTGGGACTGGAGTTACAGACAGCTGTGATTTGTCACGTGGAGGCTTGGAGTTGAACCTGGGTCCTCCCAGAGAGTAGCCAGTGCTTTAACCACAGGCTGCCTCTCCAGCCCCATTCCCACTGACTTTTCACGGAGGATTTCGTCTTAGCTTTGCTTCTCTGTAGTAGATCAACACATGTGGAACGATAAGAAAACCATTGCATCCACCAGGGATCGGCTGTGCATGCAATGGAGGGATTGAGAATTGATCAATAAGGACTCAGTGAGTACTGTGTTCTCAACTGTGCAGGGCAGATCAGAACGCAGGTCCCGCCCTTGGGTGAGTTATGGTCTGTTTGGCATGAAACAACACAAGTGGCAATGCGTTTTGCAATAATATGATGACATAGTCAATCATGGCACACAGATGTCATGGAAACTTGAGAGAAACTTCCTTGATGAGTAGAAGGATGGAAATGTTGAGGCTTGAGCTGGAAGAAAACTATGAGTAAGAAGGAAGCAAAGGTCACATCTTTTACATCACAAGTTGAAAACAAACTTGACCAGAAGTGAGAGTCAGAGCTGAGAAAGCCAAGTGGGGTGAGCACCTGGGAGACTTGGGGTCTGGAGAGTTTCCATCCAAACTGTAGCCTACAGGGAACCAACGGCAGTGTTTATAAGGGCGTGGTACCATGAAAGCAAAGTTCAGAAGGGCCAGCAGCCATATTTAGATTGGTAAGAGGGGAGAATGCGGAGGCAGGAATACAAGCAAAGAAAAACCACTGGAGGAAGCCAAAGGCAGGAACTTGGGGGTTAAACTACAAATATAATAGAAATGCCTAAAGAGAATCGATTGCGTATCTGAAGGGGTGGAGAAAGAAGGCTGGGTCTAGAACTCTGAAGCTCTAGGTAAATCTTCAAAAGGGCTGGGAGACTGATGGAGGAGAAAGTGGATCTGTCTTTATTCCTATTGAGTTTGAGGTGGCCGTGGGACAGCTAATGAGGATGTTCAGCAGGCGGTCAGGAATGGAAAAGCCTGAGCAGTAGCTCTGTGTCCTTAGAGAAGGATGACCCTCTTAGATGTGTCAAGGTGGGAATGAGAAAGCACACATATCTGGGGAATGAAGTAGCTGGCCTCACCAAGTGGACAGCAGTGAAGGAAGAAAGATGCTACAGAACAGTCATGGAAAGTCAGTCCCACAGGCCTAACCATGACTAGGACCCAACTAAGGAAAAGAAAGTGAACTAGGGGAGGTGTCCATAGTGCTATGACTTCCTCCAGCCACACCTTGCCTCCTCAGGGTTGGACAGAGCATGAGGAACAGAATGCCACTGTCTGGTGAGGAAGGGCAGGGGAATCCGCAGCAGATGCCTGGGCCCCAGGCCATCTCCACCCAGCTCCATCTCTGTTGGGAATCACAGAGACACAGACTAAAGCAGGCAGACACGTATGCACAGATATGCAATGAGCAACATAAAACAGAGTCTCACACACACACACACACACACACACACACACACACACACACACACACATGAGGCTGACGGTGGACACATATTTAGGCATTTGGACCCATATTTAGCTACTAGGGGACCCGAAGGCTCAGGTGCACATCTGCACATCTCCTTCCTCTTGGAGAAGAATGTCCTGTCCCTAGCATCCGGGTGTGAGCTGAGGCAGGCCCCTCTCTTCCAGGCCTCACTCCTTCCCCTTTGTGTTTTTCCAGGTCGTGATATGGCGAGCACCACTCTACCTGGTTACCCCCCTCATGTGCCCCCCACTGGCCAGGGAAGCTACCCTACCTCCACCCTGGCAGGAATGGTGCCTGGTAGGTGACAATGTTGTAGATGGCTGATCCAGGTGGGGGTAACTAAATTGTGGGTGCGCTGCTAAACAGTCTGTAGTCTGAGGCTGGGAGTGGGAGGATTTCCAACAGGCCATTGTCCTTCCGCCCTCCTTCTCCTGAGAAGCCGCAAGTTGGCCCTTTAGACGCTTGCAGATGTGCCCCTTGTGTGCACAGCTGTAGGGTTGGCCCCTCCTCAGCACCCATCCGTCCAAACCTATGTCCCAGTGCCGCAGCCCACCCCAGCTAGCTGACACTGCTTGGAAGAGCCTGCCCTTGTTTCCATGGAAACTTGGAACCAAAGACCATTTTCAGGGGCATGGCAGTCATTCAGACAAAGCCACACTGGTCCACACCAAGCTGGGGGTTGCGGGGAGCACTGTAGAGAACCAACCCCAATCCAGAGAGAGAGAGAAGGAGGAGTGGAGGACAGGAGGGAACCAGGGACGCCTTAGCTTCAGAAAGAAGCAAGCTAGAACACCTCAACACTTCTTCAGAGGACACAGGCCCTCCGGGCTCCTTTGGGACTCTAGTGCACCTTTTTGCCGAGAGGCATTGGACTTGGATTTGGAATTAAGGAGACTGGGGATGTATGTAAAGCCTGGCAGCTCCTAGCTCCACCCTCCACCCCAAGTGGGAGTGGCTTAAAGTCAAAGAGAGTAGAAGTTCTTATCTCCCCAAACCTCTGTCTTGAAATGACCAAGACTTTCCCAGCCTTCAGCCCTCTGCCTCTAGAGTCTTTGGTGTGCCCTGTACCTGAAGTGCAGCCCTCACGGGTAGGGGGAAGAAGGAGAGGGTAGGAAAGGTGATTGGCCTCCTCCATCAAGGAACAGCCCTGAGTAAGCCGAGGGGTACTGAGAAAACCACACCGCCGCCACAGGGGAGCAGAGAGCAGGGCCTGAAGGGAGCTGGAGGTGTGAGACAGGGAGTCCTGGGCAGGCTTTGGAGAAGGCAAGTAGAAGCGTTGGCAGGGGCAAGGAGAGACCTTGGAGGTAGATCAGTGAGCAGGTGGAGGCTGGAGGAGGTCTTAGGGAGGTGGGGGCGAGGAAAGAGTGGGGAGGTGGGGGGCGGGGAGTCTGCAGGGAGGTGGGGATGAGGGGAGCCGCAGAGAGCTCATGGTGGCAAGGGGGGAGTCGTTAAACAGAATCTAGTGCTGATGAGGAAATTACACTTGTTTCATTAGCGATGGGGAAGGGAGATAGCTCAGTTCCTCTTGGTCACAGTTGAGCTCAGAAGCTCATTATCCTGCTGCACGCATGCTTTCCCTCCTCGTCAATAAACAGGCTTTCCAGTGGCTGCGTCCCCCACCCCCACCCAGCTCCTTCTCGGAGTGGGGCCCCTTCTCCTCTACTTAACCCGCGGTTAGGGATCACTGTAAACAGTCTGGGGTCATCACACAGGAGAAAG
The DNA here is from genome assembly GCF_049852395.1 of Peromyscus maniculatus bairdii. Lineage (NCBI taxonomy): Eukaryota > Metazoa > Chordata > Mammalia > Rodentia > Cricetidae > Peromyscus > Peromyscus maniculatus. The sequence continues at coordinate 197,249,611 of NC_134852.1, forward strand.
GGCGAGGGGGAAACCCATAGGCCTGGCCTTTCTCCTCCTGGAGGGAGGGAGGCGGCTCCCAACCCCCAGTGCCCTCCACTACTCACTGCCCCTGGGCCTGCGGGCAGCCCACTGGATTCCTCCAAGTCTCCTTCCTCAGTTGCATGGCTCTGGTATTGGACCTCAGGAGGGAAAAGGGGGAGGGGCTACTTCCCCGGAGAGCGCCATCATCACATCACCACCACCTGCCTAGTCTTGGCACAGCGCTGAGATGCCGCTCTTAAGACTTTCTGGGACAAAGTGTCTCAAGGGCCTTCCTTCACCACCCTCCGCGTCTTGCGTCCTGTGGAGTTCCTAAAGCAAGTGTCCACTATAAAAGCTCTCAGGCCCCAAGTCACTTAAGTGGGCACAGCCAGACCGGTCCAAACCCTTCCGGGGTAGCCAGAAATGCTTCACAGGGAGCCCAGACACAAACGTGCCCACAGATGCCTCCATGCCTAGGTGTGCAGAGATAGGGGTACTTCTTTGCCTTTGGTGGCTGTCCCCACGCGGAGAGTGTGGATTGCTCATCTCTGACCTGCCCCCGCCCCACCCCCCCCCGCGGGCCCTTGCTCTGCTTGGAACACCTGAGACTGGGACTCACAGTGGGGAGGGCAGAAGATGCCAGCTGGGCACATTGAGTACGTCTAATTCCAGTTCCCCGCCCTCCCACAGGGAGCGAGTTCTCAGGCAACCCATACAGCCATCCCCAGTACACCGCCTACAACGAGGCTTGGAGATTCAGCAACCCCGCCTTACTAAGTGAGTACGCCACCTGGCTGGCCCGCAGCTCAGCGGCTCGCCTGCCCGCCCCCTGCCAGCTTGGGCGCGCAGGCTGCTTTGGGACATGGATCCCACTCTGAACCACCCCACCTCTGGGTACCGGGATGGGCCAGGGAGACAGACTCATTACAGCAGCGCTGGGGCCTGGGGGACCCTCGACGGCGCCTGCGCCTCCTGCCTCTTCCATCCCCTGTCTCTCTCGGTCACTGGAAGGCTCTTGGCCGCGGTGGCCATCGGACCCCTTGGCTTGTTTGCCGCCAAGGGTCACCTGTCCTGTCCCTCTCCCGCCCTGTGAATGCAGCACTCCTGGGCATCTGGCCTCAGGGCTCAGCCACAGTCCTCCAGTCCTGATCCCGCCGGACCCGGGGAGGGCTTTTCTTTGCTTTTCTTTCCTTTTTTTGTTCTCCTGTTTGTCCTCTCACCCAGCCCATTCTTCTCCTGTGTTAACTTCCAGGTTCCCCTTATTATTATAGTGCCGCCCCCCGGGGCTCCGCCCCTGCCGCTGCTGCCGCTGCCTATGACCGCCACTAGTTACCGCGGGGACCACATCAAGCTTCAGGCAGACAGCTTCGGCCTCCACATCGTCCCAGTCTGACCGCCCACCCCAGAGGGAGGGAGGACCGAAGCGACGCGCTGCCACTCGGCCACCGTCCCTGTCCCACCCCCCTCCACCTCGAGACACCCTACACCCCCCCTACCCCCCGCAGCCCTTCACGTCATCCCGTCGATGGCCTGACCGGGCCGGTGGAGCCGCGCGTGGGACCCTCAGGCCCGGGCCCGCCGCCCGCCCCGCCCGCCGCCCCTCCCCGTCTGCCTGGACCACCGCGCCGCCCGGAAGCCTGCCCGCCTCGGGCCCCCGCGCGCCCGACACCTTCCTGTGACACACAATCAGCGTGGCCCACCCCGGGGGCAGCCTGCTTCCGACGCCCTCCCCGGGCACCGGGAGGCTTCGCTGGAGAAGCTGAGCAGGGGAAACTAAGGAAAGGACTTTGTGCCGAAGGAGGAGCCGCGGGCGGAACCCCGGGGGGAAACCCCTGCCCCACCCCCCTGTGCCTGCCAGGCGGACCCCGCCCTCCGTCTGCGTCCTGCCGCGGACAGTGGCACCGGGACGCGAGAATCGGATCGGACTCGAGGGACAGCGTTTGGGACGTCGGAGTTTTCCAAGGCTGGTACCCAAGGCGAGCAGACGCTAACTGAGCTCGTCCACCCGGACTGCCCAGTTCCCCAGGGCCTGGGATCTCCTCCTACAGTGACTCCACTCTCGGCCCCGCCTGGCCCCTACCTCAGCGCCTCGTCCATCTGCTGGCCTCTCACTTCCCCCTTCTGCGCGTCCTCATCCCACGACGCCTTGTGTCTGGCCCCAAGCACGCAGCCCCATCGGGGCCACCGCGGGAACAGTTTCCTCCGACTGCTGCGGCGAGCACTCGTCTTTCCCAACAGTAACTTGCTGCCTCCCCACCCACCCCCCGGACATCCCCCCTCCCCAAACTCCCAACCTGCGGGCCGGCGCTAGGAGCCAGGAGGGAACTGACGACCCAGAGATGGAAACCGGAGGCTGCCCGCCCCCCTCTCCAAACCCGTCCCCCCCCCCCCGACCCTCAGCCTTCCCTTGGGCAGGGGCTGAACATAGCCGCAAAAAAAAAGGTCTACACTTATTTAATATTATGGTCTTTGCAAAAATGAACAAAACGAAACCCCAAAAGGCTGCTTTGTAGAAAGACGGTGTGTGTGGTGTGGAGGCGAACCTCTCTCTGTACATATCCCCTCCCTCTCCGCCCCGCCCGCCCCGGGTACCGTAGAGTCCCTGTCCCTGTCCCCCGCCCGCCCTGCCTGTAGATACACCCTGCTGTCCGCGCTGTGTGCGTCGCCGCTCGCTGGGGGGGAGGGGGGGACACAGCTACATGCCCACTAAAGCACAGCACGTCCTGGGGGAGGGGGGCATTTTTTACGTTACAAAAAAAAATTATGAAAGAAATCTCTATGCAAAATGACGAACATGGTCCCGTGGACGCCTCTCGCCTCTGTTTTGTTGGCTGGTTCTCTGTAATTCCGTGTTTTTCCGCTCTCACCTCCCTGCATCTCTCCCTGGTCATCTCCCCTTTTCTCTGCTATTCTCCCCTTCCGTGTCTCTTTCTCTGCCTCACTCGTCTCTGTCTGGTCCGGCCCTCCTGCCCCAGGCCTCCAAGGCTACATCAAAAGTGGCAGAGCCAGCCTCCGGGCTAGCCCCTGGTGGCCTTGCCAAGGCGCCCGGGCCAGGCCGCCCTGCCCCGCCCTGCCCCGTAGTTGCTCTCCCGGTAGCCGCGACGCTTCCTGCATGTCTTCTCAAGCGTGGATCGTGACGACTCGAAATAACAGAAACAAAGTCAATAAAAGTGAAACATAAATAAATAAGTAAATAAATAAAAATCCTTGAGCAAATCCAAAAAGGCTTGGAGTCCTAGCCCAGATCTCTGTTCCCTTCGAGCCTTTTTATTTGAAAAGGAAAGCGAGAAAAGAGAATAATAGTTCAAGGGGAATGCCAGCACCTGGTCCGGGTCCAGTGGCTGGAGCCGCCTGGCGAGGTTGCCTAGGTCCCAGCTCCGAGGCCAGGCACGATCCCGGTCTTGTGTGGGGCTGGCTGCGCTCAAGGAGCGCGGGATCCAGGACCTGGCCTAGCCTTCGAAAGGTCTTCCACTGTTCTGGTCTCCTCCGCCACTTTCAACGTGTCGGTTCGTTTTGATTCTTTTTTTTCTTCTTTCCTTCCTTTCCTTTCTTTTTTTTTTTTGTGCACATGATAAATAATAATAATAAATAATAATAATAAAATTTTGTATGTCACTCCCCATGGCTCCAGGTTTGTCTCTCCCTGCCTCTGGGATAGGCCTGTCTTCCCTCTGGTGGACCCTCAATAATTCTGTCAAGGATCCAACTTCACTCCCAATGCGACCTCTTCTAAATTCTTGGCCAAGACACCCCTGGACTGCAGCTGAACTCAGATGATGGCCTGGAGAAGTTTGTCCCTCAGTACCCCACCCCCACGCCCACACTCACCCAGGCCGTGGACCAAGGAGTTTTGGCCTCCTGGAACCTTAGAGTAACTTTGACACTACCCTTCTCTCCCGAGTCAGCCTTGTCTTACTGCTGGTGTCCTGCGACCACACCTGGGGGTGGGGGTGGGGGCGGGGGGCGCAGGTTCCCAAAATGAGCAATGTCTGGGGCTCTCTCTCCATGGGTGGGGGTAGCCTGTGGTCCTATCTTCTCTCTGCTCCCCCAGGGGGTTCAGCTGCTCATTGGCACACCTGCAATTTGATACTGTGTCCCCTAAGAGACCAGCGACCTCAAACCCTGGCCCCAAGTTTCTCCTTTCAGCATTTATTTCTAGACCCTAAGAGCTGGCTCGCCGGACCTTCGTGGGCTACTTGGGTGTTGCAGAGTCCCACCTGAGACCTGTCAAGTGCCTGAAACTAGTAGCTCAGGTTTAGGGTCTGGGTGCAGGTTTAGGGTGTGGGTGTACTGAGAGAGGAAAGGTTTGGGTGCCCTGGGCAAAGGTCAATGTGAGTGGGTGGGTGGGTCGATCCCTTCCTGCATATAAATGAATTTGTGTTCTTCTGCGTGGGCCTATGTGTCCTAGAGAAGATCTAGCAGCAAAGAAGGAAGGTAATGTTGGTCTTTTTAAACACATTTGAGCTCAGGTGAGAAGAAAGGATCTATGTGTCTGTCCTTGTGTCTGTCTGTTCCTGCTTAGAGAAGGGATATCTTGATTGTCCACAGCTGTCCTGCTGTGTCAGAAAAAGCTTCGAAATATCCCCTGTCCATCTCTTCAGCAGCCTGTCAGCTTTCCTTCCCGCCAACAGACATGTGGCACCGGCTTTCATCTGTCCTCCACCCGGAGAGATTTCCTTCTCGACTTTAGAAGTGTCCATAGCTAAGCGTCCTTCTCAGCCTGCCGGCTTGAAAGGCTCGACTCTTCCAGGATTGGTTGGAGAGCTGCTAGCCGGGTCTGGGAGCAGACTAAAGAGTGACCTTCCCCGCTTGGCTGGGGCAGTGCCTTCCAGAGAGCTCCTCCCCACCAACACGTCAGAGACCTTTCCCTAGAGCGGTTTACCCAGGCTTATTCACGTCACACCACCAGGGGGATACACGGACCCCCAACATATCAGTGAACCTTTTCTCTCTCCCTTCTCGCTACCCATTCTCCTTCCCAGGAGCTAGCAGTCCTACCTCACCCGGCCTGGTGCATCCCCTCTCGGCCTCCAGTCTCCAGAAAGAACTCTTCAATCTCTTTGGCGATGCTAATGCATCTGTAAAAGAATTCTGGAAGTTCACTCTAATCTAAGCATTTCATTATGAATGAAATAGGGAAACATAGAAACAGAAGTTCTAATGGTTTTTTTTTTAATCTTAAGTAGATTATTTTGTGTCTTAGAAGATGTGCCTATTCAGAGCTTCCAAACACCCAGGAAGAACTCCTGGTTATTATCTGATGCTCAACAAGTGTTCCTGGAAGCCGACAGGACACTGGGTTAGACCAAAGTTCAGCGGCTTTATCAGAATGTTGCCCCTAGCCAGATGTAGCAGGCACCTGGCTTTGCATGCCTGCTTTCGCCTCCAGGGTTCTTACCTACCTACCCATCATCAACTGGAAAAGCCAGGGACGTTTTGGTGGATACTCTTCAGAATCGCTTATCTTCTTATTTACTTCTGGTCTTCCTCCCACCAAAATAGACGGCAGGGGCCGCACTGTTAACAGTGGCTGTTGCCGGGTGGAAATCTCTCACCGTGTCCTTCCTGGAGTGTTGATGTCATCATGGAATCAGCCTGAAGCTGCCAAACATGCTCTGGAATCCCTGCCGGCTCCCTAGTCTAACTGCGGCTCTTTCACCCACCCAGACACCAAGAGGATCTGGTCTCCCAGCTTCAGTTTGCTTTTCCCACATTCTGTCTGCTAGCCCTGCCCCACCTCGTTGGCACAGAGTCCCAAGTGATGTAGCCAAATATAACAGTTTAATAGACAGGAAAAAAAGTGTCCGGGTTGGGCAAACAGTTGGGGGCAAAGACATGAAAGTATACTAAAGTAGCTAGAGTATTGGGTGCTTGGGGTGGAACAAGGAGAGAAAATATCAGATGAAGCTTAAAAGAGTTCAGTGAGTAGCCAGGACACTGGTGAGAATGTCCATTTAAGGAAAGCCGAGTCACCCACAGTCACATCCTGCCCGTGTATGCAGCATGTTGGATTGAGTCCACTCTGAGCCAATGTTTCTTCCTTTCTCACAAAGCAGAGGTAAGCAGTATGGAGAAAATGAGGCTGTTCCTCGGGAAAGGTAAAGCCCCATGAATATCCTGAGGGGATTCCCTAATTTTTATTGGGTCAATAAAGTTAGCTCCATTCTACCAGGTGCTCAAGAATGGAGCTCAACTCTTCCTGGACACCTACCTTTTTCATGGACTCCCATGTCCACCTGATCCATCAGCAAAATCTTTCCTCTAGATAACTTCATGACGGGCCCTCTCATTGCCTTGTGCTCTCTACCCCAGTGTTACCTGTCAGAGGCTTTCCAACCACCTTAAATAAAGCAGCACACAGGTGCTGGTGATGTAGAGCACTTGCCTACATCAGAAGACCGAGGCTTTAATCTGCAGTACTGAAATAAATAAACAAACTATATACAACACCACACCATTCACTTCCCTGCATTTATATATTGTTTTGGCAGTACCTGGAGGGTTAGATTTTTGTTTGTTTGTTTGTTTGTTTGTTTGTTTGTTTGTTTGTTTTGGAGACAGGATCTTACTATATAGACCCAGTTGGCCTTAAATTCTCTATGTAGACTAGGTTGATCTGAAACTCACAGAGATCCACCTGCCTCTGCCTCTGCCTCCTGAGTGCTGAGATTAAAGGTATGTGCCACCACCCCCAGCAGGTTCCATTATATTTGTCTATCTCCAATCATCCGCCCATGGAGCATGAACAGGCGTAAGGGCAGCTTTGCATCTGTTGTATGGCAGCTGTATATTAGGATGTCAAGGATGGCGTTTGGCACACAATAGCTGTTCAACAAACATGACAGATAAACAGGAATGAGGTGATGCGAAAGAAAATCGAGTAAACAGGAGACTTGGGGCAGGGGCAGGGCTAGGAACAAAGGTGAGAGATGGAAGAGAATGACCACAGAGGGGGAGCTGGGTTGCTAAAAGGTCCCAGGAGACCGTTGCTGCTCCTTCCACAGCCAGTGGTTTGAGACTTACAAGCACCACACTTCTCAAATAACTGTTCCACACAACTCAAAGCACCAATCACAGTTCCTGTGAGGGTCACTGGGGGTGCACCCCTCCTCCCACAGAAGACTAACCATGTACCATCCGGTGTAGTTCTTACGGCACTGACAGAGTACCACATCAGCTCCTGACCACATGTGGGGCCTGTGACCCCGTTCCCTAATGAAGACCCTGTGTCTCTGGCTACAGGGCATAGACCTCAATTAGAAACAGTAGTTTTCTCCCTTAATCCCAGCACTCTAGAGGCAGAGGCAGGCAGATCTCTGAGTTTGAGGCCAGTCTGGTCTACAGAAAGAGTTCCAGAATAGCCAGGGCTATGTAGGAAGACCTTGTCTCAAAGAAAGAAAGAAAGAAAGAAAGAAAGAAAGAAAGAAAGAAAGAAAGAAAGAAAGAAAGAAAGAAAGAAAGAAAGGAGGGAGGGAGGGAGGGAGGGAGGGAGGGAGGGAGGGAGGGAGGGAGGGAGGGAAGGAAGGAAGGAAGGAAGGAAGGAAGGAAGGAAGGAAGGAAGGAAGGAAGGAAGGAAGACCTTGTCTCAAAAGAGAAGGGAAGGAAGGAAGGAAGGAAGGAAGGAAGGAAGGAAGGAAGGAAGGAAGGAAGAAGAGTACTTTTTTTCTCAGCATCTCACCAGGACTGTTTCTGGCTCCTGGAGAAGCAAGGGTCTCCACCTGGACTGTGGGGGGCAATGATGAAGCCCAGGAGCCGTAAGAACCCCTCTAATGTATTACTGCACACGGAGTGCCTGCCTGGAAGCGAGGCCCACTCAATCAAGCAGAGACTAGCAGAGTTGAGCGGAGAGCACCAGAGAGCCCTGGCAGTGTTAATTAAGCCTCTGGATCCAGACAGATCTGAAATAAGGCCTATTTTGGAGTTTCCAGGGTCAAAAGCCAATACTGCTTCCATTTGAGGGCTTAAACAAATATGTTTTGAGTGGTCGCTTACAACCAGGAAGCTCTGACCATGAAGTTCTGAGAACATGAAACCCTGTTAAGGGTTTTAGATTCTTTTCTTTCTATAGGCGAAAGAGAATAGCTTCGTGTTTCTGCTATTTGGAAGAACTCTCTGCCAATGACGTGGACTGGGACATAAGGAGAGACTGTGGGTGGAGGAAAATGCAGTGAAGTCAAAAGAAATGGGGACTAGCTGGGCGATTAGGTGGGCTCTGAAAGGAAGCAATATGGAGATATGACAAGGCTATACAGACTTTTACTTACTTATCTTTATCATGATGTGTGAGTGCTTGTATGTATATATGTACACTACATGCCAGCAGAGGCACTGGATCTCCTGGAGCTGGAGTTACCGGCAGCTGTGAGCTGTGCTGGGAACCGAACCCGGATCCTCTGCAAGAAAAGCAAGTGCTCTTGACCACTGAGCTCTTAGCCATCTCTCCAGACCCTGACAAGGCCACATTTCTGACTATAAATAAATAAAAAATAGAGGACACATTGTATGAAGAGAGAGAAGGCAAGAGATTTTCATGTTTGCATATAAATGAAAGTCCAATATCTTTCTAATGAGAGCAGTCGTCTCTGAAAAGGGAGCAGTGTGGGTGAGAACTAAGCAAGAGTGAGATTGGAGTGCGTTTTTTTGAAAGTCTAGTTTTGACTTTATTAAAAACAAATAAACATAAGTCAAGAGACAACCAGATCCTTGACACACAGAAGCAGAATTGTCTCGTGAAGAAATCAAATGTAGCTCTTTTGATTCTGCAGTGACTGAAAGGCTAACCGGTTTGTTGCAAGGAGACACCTGGTGACCTCTGAGCTGTGCTCTCAGAAGGTGCAGGGCAAGGAGCCCGAGGAAGTAGGGAACAGAATGTGGGGGGTTCTTTAGAAAAGTTGAAAGGGAGAACAGGAGGGGCCAGGTGGTGTGGTCAGTGAGCTCAGGAGAGGGTCTCTTTTCAGGCTAAGGACTAGGTGGACAGATCTGCAGTAGTCGGTGTAAGGGGCGTGTGGAGGAAAGAAGCCTGGAGGAAGGAAGTGAGGCAGTGGGTGGGGCCTGGAGAATTCCGCTGTCAGAGGAAAGGGGGCACCTTTCCTCAGAGGAGAAAGGAGAAGAGAGACTTGAGACAGGATCTGTCAGGAGGTAGAGTGCTGTCCCTGAGATGAGGACGAGACTGGATCTAGCCTTGAGGAGGCCAGAGAATTATGGAGATTCTCTTCCAGAGGCTCAGGAGGAAGTCTGCAAGGGAGGAAGAACCATGTCTCTGGTGGCAAATCTATGGCTCACTGTGGCATCATCCTTCACACACAGCATCCAGGCTCCCAAGATTTCATCCCCTTCCCGTGTTCCCCACCACATCCCCATCCTTTATGTGACCTCTCTAATTAACTGGGTCCCAGCTTCACCTTGGACCTATTCTCACTGATCACTGGGACTGTCCATCACCAAGGCCCTGGATGGACATGGCCTCTGCTCCCATGTGTAGGAGATGAATTTCACCCAGAAATTCCCATCTATATGTGTTGACTTAGAGGCAGAGCAAAAAATAGGTCTAAGTGCAGAGGTTCAGCCAGTCAAGGGCAGAAGAGAGCCAGAAGTCATCCTACAAGGTCATTATGTGACTGTCAACAAGTTCCTCCCTCCCTGTATGCCTCTGTTTCCTCACAGAAGCTGGTGGCTTCTGGGGCTTTTTCCCACTTTGCTATTCCAGTCTTTGGTGATTGTGTACCGTACATGTTCTGGCAATTTCTGTGGCCAGGAGAAGTTCTAGAAAGTTCTGGTGGCTGCAGGCAGATGGGGAAGGCAATGTGGTGTGTTTTAAGCCACAGAAGGAGACTGGATTGCTCATTTCCATCCTCCAGCTGCTTTTCCCCATCTCTCTTCCCAGTGTCTGCCTAGAGGTCTCTGGGTTGAAGAACATAAGCATTAAGGCAAATCAAAGTGGCCTGAGGGGACCTTTGAGGGTGCAAGGTGGGGGCTACCGGGAGGGAGACAAAGGAAGCAGCTATTTGGGGCCAACTACATTTCCACCCTCTCCACATTGCCTGCCCAGACCATCCCAATACCCTAATTAGCCAGTCTCTCAGGCCCCTGTTAGCCAGGCCGGCTGAGCGCCCAACTCTCTGGGGACCAGCCTGCTTACCTAATCAGCCCTTCGCTCCTTAAGAGCATGAGAATGTCTCTGTCTCTGTCTCTCTCTCTCTGTCTCTCTCTCTCTGCCTCTCTCTCTCTCTCTCTCTCTGTCTCTCTGTCTCTCTCTGTGTCTCTGTCTCTCTCTGTGTCTCTCTGTCTCTGTCTCTCTCTCTGTCTCTCTGTCTCTCTGTGTGTCTCTGTCTCTCTGTCTCTGTCTCTCTGCGTGTCTCTGTCTCTGTCTCTGTCTCTGTCTCTGTCTCTCTCTCTCTCTCTCTCTCAAATTCCAGCATCTCATTCCAGACATTAGGGCTAGTGCAGGATGGTACTGAGTTCTCCCAATGAAAGCACCTGAATTTTGAGTGATGGAAGAGTTGAAGAGAATCCAGACAAAGTTTGAGGGCTCCTTTCCAATTCTGAGTTTTCTTTCAAGCTTGTGGAACCAAGATGTGTAGCAAAGGATGGAGCCGTGGTCGGGGTGCTCTACAGAACCCCAAGCCTTTAGACTGGTGCCTCTCAGGCCCTTATGTATAGCCAATATTCACCCCAACCTGGAACCTCCTCCCCCATCTCAGGCCCCTTCCCAGCCTATCTCCCCACCCCCTACCCCCCCCCCACACACACACACCCGCACTGTCAGCCCAAACACATGATAAATTGCCCTGTCAACAGAATTCATTCAGGGACCAATTAATTCCACAGAAATGAACCAGGAGCCATCAGTTGCTGAAAAACTCGGAGTGCAAGGAGCAGAGGGAGGGGGTCCAGGCAGGGGGTGGGCGGCAGGGGAGGGGATGGGGAGGCCGGGGAAGTTAGTCTGACAGAAATTGGTCATTTAATGCTTAAGTGCACGCTAGACAGCCCTGTCATCGCCCGAGGCCCCCGCGCGGGATTAATTATCAGGGGGGGAGAGGGCAGCCTGGCCTAGCCCAGCCGTCTGTCACCAATGAAGGCTGGAGTCACCCAGGCCTTGGGCCACCCTGGGTCCACTTCTAAGCCTCCAGGTCTCCTGACTCTCCCACTTCCAGGCCCCTCCCATCTAGTTCAAGGCCCAACCACATTTAGTCATGGCCTTACCACCAGCTGGCCCAACCAGAAAGACTTTCTCAACCACTTAACTGAGTTAGGTACCATAACTCCTTACCCTCCTGTATCATTATCCTCACCCGTCTTAGGGGACGTTTGTAACCCAAAGCACAACTGTCCATTCATTGATCCTAATCTGAGAGAATGGTATCTCCATCCATTCAACTGCACAAGTCGGCATTCTGCCCGTCGTCTTGACTCCTTCCTCTAACTCATCCAGTCAGAAGCCAAGCCTTAGGGGTTCAAAGCCCCGGGAACCTAACAAATCTATTTCACCTGCTTCCCGCTCTCTTCTTCCACTCAAGACGGAGCCATCGCGGCCTCTGCCTCACTCCAGCCTTACGCTTTTGTTCAGAGCTACTGCAACCATCAAAACACAAGTAACGTTCTGTTACGCCTCTCTATCACACACACACACACACACACACACACACACACACACACACACACACACACACACACACACACACATTGGTAGACTTCCATGAGCCTGCAAGAAGTCTTAGTCGAACTCTTAATGTACAAACCATGTGCTCTAGTCTCTTCTGTTGGCCAGACACACCTCTAGCCTGCTGCCCTGTGTTCTCTGTCTCCAGGCCCACTGACCTTCCTTGCTGGTGTTTGGAAACCTTGTTCTCTTAGCACGACTTACTCCTTCCACCCTTGGTCTCCCAGCACTCAGGTAACTAACTCCTAGCTGTTTTTCCAAACTCTGATTTATGTCCTGTAGGCAAGAACCCTCTTCTGACCCTTGAGGTACTTTTATGGTTCTTCAAACTTCCATGAATCGTTCGCTCACAGATCACACTAGTAGCTGTACATTTGTTCTTTCTTTTCACGTGTAGGCATGTATGTCTATGTGAGTGTATGCCTTGAATGTGCAGGTGCCCACAGAGGCCAGAGGAGAGCGTCAGGTCCCCTGGCTCTGGAGTTACAGGTGACTGTGAATGCTGGGACAGAACTGGGGTCCTCTGGGAGAGCAGCAAGCTCTCTCATGGAGCCATCTCTCCAGCCCCTTGCTTAGTCTTCCCACCACTGTTAAGTTCCATGAGAATGGGGTCCATGATTTATTCTTAGAATCTAGCACTTAATAGATACTAGAAAACACTTGTCAGATGAATAAATGTCTGGCCCTGCATTGGCTCAGGCCCTAGCCTGACTTAAGCACCTGGTTGCTCAGAATCGGGAGTCTACTGGTAGCTCAGGACAGGCTAGAGGGCTAGAGAGGTGAGACTCTTTAATTTCAAAGACTGTTTAAGCAACTTGTGATCCCATAATATTGATCCCAGCTGTGGAGCCAGGGCAGGCGGAGGGGTGGGGGTAGGGTGGGGGTCCTGAAAGCTAGAGGTTGGGCTTAGGGTGGGGGGAGGTCCTGAAAGCTAAAGGTTACAGTTTTAGAGCAAATGGCCAGGTAGACTTGGGGGTAGACTTCCTAAGAGAGCAAAGATAGGGTCTGGGTAAAGCGGGCTTGGCTCAGAGCCTGTGCTGGCTGGAATCATGTGCTGGTAGGGGACACAGCTGAAACGTCCCCAAACTGATGACATGGTCATTAGGATTTGAGCTGACAGGACCTGAATACTAACTGGGTGACGAAAAGGAGATGTAATTTAAAAAGGGTGATGAATGCCAGATTGCGTTTGGCCTTTTCCCTGCCTAGTTCTTAGGGTGATCAAATGCAAAGTGTTACTTGAAAAATTAATTCTGCTACTAGACAGGGTGGTCGAAGGGGAAGCAGAGGCGGGAGGCCATCAGAGGCTGGTGCATTGAGTGCCGTGATTGAAATCTGCAATGACCCCCATAGGCTGTCTTTTTAGTGCTTGTTCCTGAGTTGATGGCACCATTTCTGGAGGCTGTGGAAACTTTGGGGTGGGGCTTTTGAGTGGTGGCTCTTTAGTCCCTTGCTCTAGTCTGGCTCTTGGCTTCCTGATCTACTATGATGTGAACAGCACTCAGCACATTTCTACCACCGTGAACCATGGTGATCTGCCAGAACTTCTACCCAGGATCAACTAAACCTCTCTGAAGCCATGAGGTACAGCAAAGCTCTTGTCTCCTAAGTTGTTCTTATGAAGTATTGTGGTCATAGTGATTTAAAAAAATGATCAATACAGTGAGCAAGGGGGAGAGAGAGGGAAGAGAGAGAGTCACTGGAGTAGCCGATCTAGACTTGGCTACCAATTAGATATGAAGATGAGGAAATGAGACAGAGTAAAAATGACTGCCTCCGAGGCTGCATTCTGTGAGACTGGATGCTGGTAGGGCCATCTGCAGAGGTAAGAAGAGGGGCCGACTTGGAACTCTAACAATGAGCGTGATTTTGCATATTGATTTTCCATGCCTGAGTTGGCTGTGTCTGGGTGTGATGTCCCATAAACAGAGTTACAGTAAAGTAGCTCAGGAAATTGGGAGATAGATGCTCCTGCCTCAATCTTCTACCCTCTAAATTTGTATTTCAGTGTGAATGGTGCCTATAATTCTTCAGCTGAATAATAGTAAAATACCAAACCACAATAATCTCATAATTTTACAATACAGCAAAAATGTGTCGCCATAAGGTGAAAGTGATAGTGCAGAGCTGTAATGATGTATTGCAGAAACAAGATAATCACATGACAATTTACTAATATTAACCACAAAATGATGGGCCAATGCACTACAAGTTATCAATACTTGGCTGTAATAAAGTAACCATGTAATCGTGACACTGTAGTGCTGACATACCTGTTCGGAGAATCCAGCAACAGAGTGACAATCTGACAGTGATGATATACTGATGTAATGATGACATGATGGAAGATATAGTAGTAATGTCACGTGATGATAAAGTCTCAAAAGCAGTGGAAGGAAGAAGTTGGATATGTTAGACTAAGGTCTCAAAATCCTGAGACTTGAAGAAAAAAGCATTGGTTATTTTAGAAAGATGTTTTCTCAGGATGCAACAGAGGCCTAAAAGTAGTTGTGGGAAGGATTCTGCATCCTAGGACCAAAGAGCTGAGCCAAGAAGAAAAGTTGAGGAGGCAGGACATGGTGGTAGCTTTGAAAGACAGGACCCAGCACTGAACTAACAGGGACACAGGAGGCTAGCCTTAGGTCAGAAGGACCATCCCTGCTGACCAGCATCTGAATATCCTTGACTCACTCAGCCTTTGGGAGATAAAAGGAAGGGAAAATCAGATTCAGTACTCATAAGATCCTTGGAATCATCAAATTAACAAGAACAAGAAAGAAGCCCCAGCTCCAATCATGACACAATCGGAAACTCGCATTTACCTGACCTACCACGTACTGACAAGGGTGCTAAGTGCTCTTCTCGACTTGGCCATGACTTGGAATGACTGTGGTGGTATTGTGTTCCCCAAAATATTGTGTACCCTAATAAACATATCTGGGGTCAGAGAACAGAACAGCCACTAGATACAGAGGCCAGAAAATGGTGGCACACACGCCTTTAATCCTAGCCTTCTGGAGGCAGGCATCCATCTGGATCTCTGTGAGTTTAAAGGCACACTGGAAACAGGCAGGCATGGTGACTCACGCCTTTAATCCCGGGAAGTGATGGCAGAGAGCAGAAAGGTATATAAGGCGTGAGGACCAGGAACTAGAGCCTGGTTAAGCTTTCAGGCTTTCCAGCAGAGTTCAGCTGAGATTCATTTGGATGAGGACTCAGAGGCTTCCAGTCTGAGGAAACAGGATCAGCTGAGGAATTGGTGAGGTGAGGAAGCTGTGGCTTGTTCTGCTTCTCTGATCTTCCAGCATTCACCCCAATACCTGTTTCTGGGTTTGATTTAATTAATAAGACATTTAAAGATTTGTGCTACAAATGACCCTCTGAGGAAAGTTTCATTATCTCCGTTTTACATGTGAGGATAAAGACCCCCAGAGAGAGAGAGATGAACCTATATGTTCAAATCACGTACCAGGAAAGAAAGGGGTAGCACATCTATGCCTTTGACATTGTTTGCTTTAAGAAGTGTGCGATAGGCCAACATGAGAAAAATAAGGAGGCAGGTTGAGTCACAAGATAAATATGTAACATATTCTTATATAAAAATGTTATTAAAAAGCAAATATTAAGGTAGATAAATTGTACATAATAGAAACCATTTATCTAAAAAAGGAGAAATATGAGTATACTTATTTGCTTACACTTTACAAATTGAAAAGATAAAAATATTTTTAAATCATTATTAGAGAAGGGAAGAAACAAAGTAGAGAGAGGATGGAGGAGAAGAGAGAGATCACCAAGTATAGCTTATTTTATAGATTTGAATTTAAAAGAATGGAAATACTTTACATAATGGCACAATAAAAAATCAAGCAAATAAATAAATAAACTCTGAAGCAAAATGAAATAAATGAACCTAACTGTCTATTGAGTTGGTGTCATCATCACATAGAGAGAAACTATTTCAAGTAATTTAAAATCCAATAATTGACTTCACATACATCCCTGGTGGGGTATATACTAATAAAGCAAATACGTAATGATATTGATGTTCTTGGAGGCTTTGGGTGTGGGACAAAGAAACAAACAAAAACAGATGGTGAGTGAGGATTAATAAAGTCCTCCACGGTCTGGAATTTGATTTGGAAGGATCAGTGGTAACTCTCAACGCATTTTAATTATAACAGTGTCCGTCTCCACCATAAAGAACAAGGAGTTCAACAACTCAACAGAAACAAGCATCTCCAGTTCCTAGATGATGGTCTTGAAATGCCGCTTTGACTTGAAGAAACCAGAACTCTTTAGGAGAAATAGAAGATTCCAGGTTTAAAACAAAATATGGGCAAGATGGTTCTGGAAGTCTTGTCAGAAAGCAAAAAGGGAGTGCGAGGGTCATGTCAAAAAGACTTTTGCACCCATTGGAGGCTCTCGCTGGCCAAAGATGGGACAGGTGAGCATCACTGAGAACGTTAACTGCAATTATTGAAATGCAGCTGTGATATTTAAATCTAAGTACATAAGTATACTTTAAAAAAAAAAAAATTCTGAGTCCAGGTGGCAATGGCACATGCCTTTAATCCCAGCACTCGGGAGGCAGAGCTAGGTGGATCTCTGTGAGTTTGAGGCCAGCCTGGTCTACAGAGCAAGATCCAGGATCCAGGACAGGCACCAAAACTACACAGAGAAACCCTGTCTCAAAAAAACAAAAAAAAAGAAAGGAAGGGAGGGAGGGAGGGAGGGAGGGAGAGAGAGAGAGAGAGAGAGAGAGAGAGAGAGAGAGAGAGAGAGAGAGAGAGAGAGAGAAGAAAAAAATCTGCTCATCTTCTTTGGGGGATGGGGGATGGTAGAGAAGCAACTCCTCACTTGGAAAGCTGATAGGGAAAGAAGGGACCAGGCATCTTGACTGTCCTTATAAGAACGTTGTCTGGGGTAAACAGCAGAGAAGTTGCTTTTTACAAAGGTTTTTTCAACTAGCAGATGAAAACTAAGTGTACAGAATTAGAACATCATCACTTTGTACTTCCCAATGAAATAATGGAGCTAACAGCCATCACTCATGGCTATTAATTTTGGGGAAAAAAAACAATAGAACATCAGATTCCTTATGCTGGAAACATAAGAAAAAAATAATTCCTCTGAAAAATCAGGCCTTCTTTACTCTAATCAAGCCTAGATTCAGCCACCATTTTGCAGAAAATGCTGTGGACAGAGGAATTGCAAGGACACAACTTGAAAACTCCAGGTGCTGGCAGGACACATAACCTAGCTTCTCCAATTAATAGAAATGAAGCAAATGGATAGATTAAAATACAGCTAAGAGGTATAGTGATTAATCACATTACGTTTGTATTCTGTAAGTAGTGGGGGTGTTGTTATGAGGAAATGAATATATAAGCACTGCTTTACTTGGACACTGAATTAGGTGTGCTAGTGCAGCAACGTTACTAAAAATCTTTTTGTCTTAGAGATAAAAACTGAAATATTTACAGATTAAGAGATACAGTATCTGCATTTTGTTATAAAATAATGATGGAATAGAACTGATTGCATGAATATATGAAATAAAATTGGTCACAGTAGCCAGATGTGATGGAGCATGCCCATGATCCAAGCACTTGAGAGGTGGAGGTAGAAAGATCAAGAGTGGTGGTTGTGGCACATGCCTTTAATCTCAGCACTTAGAAGACAGAGGCATGTGGATCTCTGTGAGTTTGAGGCCAGCCTGGTCTACAAAGCTAGTTCTAGGACAGCCAGAGCTGTTACACACAGAAACCCTGTCTCAAAAAAAAAAAAAAAAAAAAAAAAAAAAACCCTCAGGAGTTCAACGTCATACATGGCTACATAGTTAGTTCAGGACTAGCCTGGGCTGCACAAGACCTATCTCAAAAGCCAAAAGGGAAAAAAATAATCTAACTGGTTATAACGTGATAATTATTGGAGCTGGGGTCATTGTACCATTATCTCACTTTTATACATACTTAAAGTTTTCAATAACAATGGTTTAAACTAAGGCTATGCTGAAATGAACTGTTTAAATTTGGGGTAGCAAGGCTGGGTATGTAGCTCAGTGATAGAGCCCTTACCTAGGATGCCTAAGGTCTTAGGCTCAAAAAGAAAAAAAGGAAGAGAGACAGGGAGAGAACTGAATAAATAGTTTTGGAAGTTGTTTGCTCTGCACTTCCTGTTTACCCAGGTAATAATATATCCTTCTCAGGTCTCTGATGGAGTTGAAGACTAGATAGTTGTAGTTATAGTATTCCTTCTTACCAAATTCAGAAAAGAAACTCACAAAAGAGGTATAAAGTGTATAAGGTTGAGAGACATAAAAGGGTAATTTTGGGTTGGTAATGCAAGTTAGAACAGAAAGTGAACTAGGTGCAAAACTTTGGACTCACCAAGACAGGATAGATAATGGAGTATTTTCTCTGAATTCGCCAAATGCAAATAGACTGGACATTGTTAATGTAATTCTTACCTGTATATATTTGTATATAGTTATTGTACTTATTGTATATGGTTTTATTATGTTAGTTAAAACCTTACCTTTTTATTTAGACAAAAGGGGGGAAATAGTGTGTGATATTTTCACTGCATTCTGACAATAGTTTTCTTTGAGTCCGAGGGCGGAACTAGCCACTAGCTGACCAAAATTAACCATAGAGGTCTTGGACTGAGGATAGATAGGAGACAGGAAGTAGTAAGACAGGGCTGAGAGAGGATCTCAAGCTTTTTTGATTGAGGAATGGAAGAGAGAGGTCACTGATGACGTCTCCATTGTTTCTCTGATCATTCAGATTCTTACCCTGATATCTGACTCCTGATCTTTTGTTGATGAAGAATAATTAGGAAACTCGGGGTAAATGACTCTCCAACATTGACTTTCAGAAAGTTGGCAGCTGCATCAGCTGATCAAGCCTCAGAGCTG
Organism: Peromyscus maniculatus bairdii; assembly: GCF_049852395.1. NCBI lineage: Eukaryota > Metazoa > Chordata > Mammalia > Rodentia > Cricetidae > Peromyscus > Peromyscus maniculatus. The sequence continues at coordinate 197,268,195 of NC_134852.1, forward strand.
GAGATGCTCAAGAAAGTGGCCAGCCCAAGAAAAAAGATCTCTATATACTGACTATGATGCCTCCTGCACATTTGGGTCTTTGTCTGATCACTCGTCAATTGTATACACTAATCACTAGGTCCCATAGATAAACAAAAATGTCAAAGTAATCTTTGCATGCCTTACTTTTGTATGCTGATAGTCAGAAAATGATACTAATGATTTAAAACAAATTTCTAGCATAAGTGATAAACTCCAAAATTAAATGCTCCAAGAAAAAAGAGTTTGGCCAGGTGGTGATGATGGCACTCGCCTTTAATCCCAGTGCTCAAGAGGCAGAGGCAGGTGGATCTCTGTGAGTTCAAGGCCAGCCTGGGCTACCAAGTGAGTTCCAGGAAAGTCGCAAAGCTACACAGAGAAACCCTGTCTCGAAAAACCAAAAAAAAAAAAAAAAGAAAAAAAAAAAAAAAAAAAAAGAAAATTTTCAAGATAGAATTTAAGAAACCACCAGGTGGTGGTGGTGGTGGTGGTGGTGCACACCTTTAATCTCAGCACTTGAAAGACAGAGCCAGGTGGATCTCTGTGAGTTCGAGGCCAGCCTGGTCTACAGAATGAGATCCAGGACAGGCTCCAAAGCTACACAGAGAAACCCTGTTTCAAAAACAAACAAAAAAGAAAGAAAGAAAGAAAGAAAGAAAGAAAGAAAGAAAGAAAGAAAGAAAGAAAGAAAGAAAGAAAGAAAGAAAGAAAAGAATTTCAGAAATCATGAGAAAGGGTGACAGCCACAGAGATAGAAAAACTATTTAACTGGCTGTGGAGATAGTGAAATTGGTCAAGTCTTTACCTCACAAGCACTAGAATGTGAATTTGACCTCAGGACCCATGTAAAAAGAAGCTAAGCATTGTGGGGCAGACGTATGATCCCGGACCTGGGAAAGCAGGGCTTTGCAAGCTGTGCAGCCTAACCTACTTGTGAGTTAGACTAGTGAGTCCCTGTCTCAAAAATAATAGAGGACATTGCCCGAGGAACAATGCATGAAGTTGTCCTCTGTCTCCACACACACATACATATATGTGCCCTACATTAGCACATACACACACATTAATCTAGAGCATAAATACAGAAAGTCTGAACATTTAACAAGAACAATGTCAGTAAAAGCACAAAAGCAAAGAGAAGTATGAAAATAAAATAAATAATTCCAAAAGTTCCTCAGAAGTGAATTTATTTCTAAATTGAAAGGGCCTAAGAAATGCAAGTACAGTAGATTTACAAATTCTCACACTAAAGTACATTAGAGTGAAACTATAGAACATCAAAGAAGAAATAGAAGCTTCTAGAATAAGAGAAAAAAAATAGTAAGCTGGGCGTGGTTGGCACACGCCTTTAATCCCAGTACCTGGGAGGCAGAGGCAGGTGGATCTTTGAATATAAGGCCAGCCTGGTCTACAGAGGCCAGCCAGGACTATACAAAGAAACCCTGTCTCAGAAGGGGGTGTGGAGAGGATCCAATATGACCATTCAGAATAAGAATAGCCTAAGACTTCTCAGTACCAACAATGGAAACTATAATAATGTAACAATGCCTTCAATGTTCCTAGGAAGTTTCCTTGGCCTTTTTGCAAATATCAAGAGAAATTTTCTTGGGAAAAGTGATTTCAAATTTAAAATTCTATACCCAGCCAAAATATCAATCAACAGTGAAACTGAAATAATGTCACTAACATTCATCCAAAGTCTCCCCAAACTTAGCTCTCATGAATGTTATCTTGAAAAATTGCTAGAGAATGTCCACCCTTAACAATGAATGGGTTTTCAGGCCCAATGGTGCTCATCTGTAATCTCAGTACTCAAGAGGCTGAGGCAGGCAAATACAAAGTTCAAGGCAGCCTAGGCTACACAGAGAAACTTAGTTGCAAAAGAAAAAAAAAAGAGCAAGAAGGAATTAACCAGAAAGGAGACTATTTGAGACCGAGCAAGCAAGAGAGAGATGAGCAAAATCCTCAAAATGGTGGAAAAGGAAATTTCACAATGACAACTGAGCAGCATGATCATGGTGTTATTTGTACCAAATAGGAACCAGAACAAGCTCACCACATACAGGTGTTAGGGTGTTCCACATCCGAAAGTGTCTTCTTTGAGACCATAGGAGAGAGCCCAAATCCCCCTTCACTCTGCTTGCCATGCCAAGGTCTTTGCATCAACTATAGGAAAAGGGATTTCTTGCTAATTTTTCCTCAGAGTTAAATTTTTGAATTTGTCATTTTAGAAAGCTCCTCTTTAACTTGTATCCACCTTTAATCCCAACACTCAGGAGGTAGAGGCAGGTGGATCTCTCTGAGTTCGAGGCCAGATTGGTCTACAAAGCGAGTTCCAGGACAGACAGGGCTATTATACAGAGAAACCCAATCTCAAAAAAGCCTACAAAAATGAAAATAAAAATAAAATAAATTCATCTGTCCGTGACAAGTACTTTTTTCTAACTCATTCACAGTGGCCATTTGTGCAAGTGACAGCCGTTAATGAAAGCATTCAGGTCCCAGAAGTATACCACGGGGAGGGCTGACAGTTCAAGGCCAGCCCAGACCATGCAGCAAGTTCTACACCAGCCTGGGCAATATAGCAAGACCTTGCCTCAAAACAAACAAGCCAAACCAAACCAACCGAGGAAGCATCTCACTACTAAAAATAAACATATAGTATCAGAGATCACAATACATATTTTGCAAAAGCAAAGGGAATTTCATTTCTGTTAGAGATGAATTAGGACTAAGTGGCTAGAAAATTTAACAACAGCAAAAACATAAGGCAATTATCAACCCTAGGGAAAAACAAACATTATATGAGAAATTAAATGTGACAAGGCAGACGTGGTGGCCCAAGCCGGTAAGCCTAGCGTTGGGAGGCTGAGGTAGGAGGACCCCAGGTTTGAGGAGTGCCTGGGCCACAGTGAGTCCAAAGATAAAAATTAAAAATAGGAAGGAATGGGAAAGCTAAGGAAAAAGGGAAGGAAGAATTAAATGCGATAAAATAACATTGGTCAACTATTGAAAATAGGTTTAATTTATAGAAAGATAAAATACTGAGGCACTAGGAGACTACACAAACATAAAATGAATATAGATGGTGATGTAAGGCACTCTCACCCCAATGCTCTGTAATCAGTGAACATATTATATCTAAAAATAAAGCATTAAAATGTCCAAATCAGCATAGTGAATGAAAATAAGGAATGACATATCAAAAGATTTATCTAGACAATCTAAGATAAGGAGCTAACAGAAGACAGCTGCATATCCTCTTCAGTTCATTTTTGAGCTATATAAATATACCATTTTGATGAAAACTTCAGACACACAAAAATGGGGAGGAATAACACAAAAAACTTCCATACTCCAATAGCTCAAATTTTAGCAACTGCCAAGATTTTACCACGTTCTTCTCTTACTTTAAATTTTAAAGTGTTCGAAATGAGGGCTGTAGAGATGACTTAGCAGTTAAGAGCACTGGCTGCTCTTGCAGAGGACCTGGGTTTGATTCTCAGCACTGACAAGGTGGCTCACAACAGTTTGAAACTGCAGTTCCAGGGGATCCAATGGCCACTTCTGGCCTCCATGGGCACCTCAGTCTTGTGGCACACAGACATACACATACTTGTGCTGAGCCATTTTGCTAACTTTTTAACTTTTTACGTCTGTTTATCATATGACACACATAAGTGCATATGCCACAGAATGCATATGGAGGTCCAAGGACAACTTCCAGGAATCGTGTCTCTCCCTGCACCATGTGGGTTCTGGGACTCGAAGTCAGCTTAGCAGCTTGGCAGCAAGTACACTGAGCCATCTCACTGGCCCCATGCCCTGCTGCATTTTTTTTCTTTCATGTTCTGTTTTGTTATGATTTATTTGTTTTTATTTTATGTGCATTGGTGTTTTGCCTGCATGTATGTCTGTGTGAGGATGTCAGATCCCCTGGAACTGAAGTTACAGACAGTTGTGAGCTGCCATGTGTGGGTGCTGGGAATTGAACCCAAGTTCTCTGGAAGAGCAGCAAGCGCTCTTAAGCACTGAGCCATCTCTCCAGCCCCATGCCCAGCTTTTTTTTAAAAAAAAACATGGATTCTAGGAATCTAACTCTGGTTCTTCGGTTCACAAGGCTGAGCCATCTCCCCAATCCTTTATATGTTTTTATAATTATTTATGTATGATGTTATTTATTTTTTATTATTTATGATTAATGTTAGGAATTAAACCCAGAACCTTGTGCTTTTTAAAAGTATTTTTATTTTTCCTTGACAATTTGATATACTTATATAATGAATATTTAATCATATTCACCCCCCATTATTCTCTCTTGCTCCTCTCCCACTCCAGCTGACCCCTCCTGTTCCCAGCTAGCCCATTTCCACTCTCATGGTCGTGTGTGTGTGTGTGTGTGTGTGTGTGTGTGTGTGTGTGTGTGTGTGACCCAGTGAGTCTAATGAGGAATTTTTTCAGGAGCATGGGTGATAGGTTGTCTACAGGAACATGGACAACTTAGCAGTGTCTACAGCCACTGAAGAAAAAGTCTCTCTCTCCCTCAGCAACTATTAACTGACCATAGATCCTCAAGGAGGGGCAGGGCTTCATGAGGTCCTCCCCGCTCCCGAGAAATCTTGACAGGTGCGGTCTTTTGCAGGTCTTCTCCAGATAATCACAGGTACTGAAAGTTCAAGACCTCAGTGTCATGTCCAGAAGGTACAGCGCTCAGCTCCTCCAACCCTCCAACTCTTACATCCTTCCCATCCTCTCTTCGGCCATCTTCCTGATGGCCTTGGGGAGTCAGCCTTTTAAATAATAACTTAAAAAGTAATCATATGGGGGCTGGAGAGGTGGCTCAGCAGTTAAGAGCACTGGCTGCTCTTTCAGAGGTCCTGAGTTCAATTCCCAGCAACCACATGGTGCTCTTCCAGAGGACCTGGGTTCGATTCCCATATTGCTACCCACAACTGTTACTCCAGTCTCAGGCTATCAGAACGCTCTTCTGGCCTCCCAGGGTACCAGCTATACACATAGTGCACAGATGTATATACAGACAAAACACTTATACACATAAAACAAAAAAAAATTTTTTTTTTGTTTTGCAAGACAATTTCTCTGTGTAGCCCTGGCTATCCCAGAACTCACTCTGTAGACCAGGCTGCCTTGAACTTAGAAATCCTCCGGCTTCTGCCTCCCTAGTACTGAGATTAAGGCATGTGATGCCCTGCCTGGCTAAAAAGTAATAAATTTTACAAAAGAGGATTTTTTTTTTTTTTAGCTCTGAACATAGCAAAATATGGGGTCCAGCGGGACCACTAGCATTTGCTATTTCAGGACTCCCGCTTTACCGAGGCAGTCTGGGAGTCAACATGCCCCAGGCAGTGCCTCACAACTGACTCTCAATGAACACATTTGAAATAAACTCAGTCTTTTCCCTATGACCCATCCCTAAACCCCGGGTTCAGCTCTACACAGGCACCTCTGCTCTCCATCTGCCTGCATGGCTCCACATCCACCCTCCCTGCATGTCGTTTGTTCAGGTAGAATCATTGCTTCAGCTTGTCGAGATCATTTCAAACCTAAGTCCTGTCATCCAGTCTATCAGATCCTGCTGCTCTTGGTGTCATTTGAAAGCGTGATGAACTGGACACCTACCTCTTCATCTGAGTCTCTGAGGGAGAAACATCGCAGCCAGAGCTGAGTCCCTGGCTCAAAGAGTTCCTACAGCAAAACATAAAACACATGGTCATCCCTCTTTGGGTTAAGTAAAATCCTCTAGACAGGGCTATCACACTTCTCACATACAGGACATGACCAACTGCCTGGTTGAAAGCAAAACTGACACAAAAGAGGAAGACCCAAAACCATCACCCACTATTGACTTATTCATCCATTCTCCTCATCAACAGAATCTGATATTTCTTCCTTTAGTGTTTATTAATGGAGGATTATGGCTTCTGCCAATCATCACTCTCCTTGTCAAGCATATCTGAGGATGATTTGAACTTCCGATCCTTTTGCCTCCACCTCTGACATGCTGGGATTACAGGTATGTGCCCTATACCTAGTTTAAGGAGTAAACATAGGACTCCCTGCATGCCAGGCAAGCACTCTACCTACCTACTGAGACTACAGCTCCAGCCCCACACCTGTTCCTGACACCCTACCAAGTCTATTGGAAGGGTAGTTTGGGATTCTTCCTGCACACCACTGTGTTAGAATATCAAGTTGATATTAGAGGATGCACATATTGTGCCTACTTTCCCATAAACAATAATCATTTCTAGAATTCTTCCAGGAATCAACATCTTGACAATCTTTAATTTCCAGATCCTAGGCTCATGTTGTGGGATGTCTTTCTATATGCTGTTAATATGTGTTGCTTGCTCTGTGTGGTTAATATATAAGCTGCTTTGGTCCATGGCAAGGCATTTTAGAGGCAAGTGGGAAATCCAAGGAGAGAGACAGGAAAGAGAAAAGCAGAGTCTGAAGAGAAGAGAGCCGCCACCAAAGGAACAACAAGATGCCAGCAGACCAGTAAAGCCACAGAACATGTGGCAAAATATTGATTAATAGAAATGGATTAATTTAAGATGATAGAGCTAGCTAGCAAGAAACTTAAGCCATACATAGGCCATACAGTTTGTAATTAATATTAAGCCTCTGAATGATTATTTTATAAGCAGCTGAGGGACCGCTGGGCCAGGAGAGACCAGAGAAACTTCTGACTACAGGCTCATATATTAGAATTTGCATCTCCAAAGGCTGGTTGAAGATTTGGACCCCAGACAGTGGTGCTCTTGGGAGGTGGTGGGAATTTGAGTAGTGGAGTCTAATTGGTAGAAGCATGTCATAGGAGGCAAACCTTTGGAGGGTATTTTGGGATATTGGCTCCTTCCTCTACTCTCCTCTGCTTCCTGGCTGCCATGAGATGAAGCATGTTCTCCCTTCGCTTCTTAAATGCTCCCCACCATGACATTTTACCTCAGAATAGCCCAGAAACAAGTGACCATGAACTGTGAGCTAAAACTTTGCTCCGGCTCATTTGATTTTTCCCAGGTACTTCATCACAGCAATGAAAAGCTAGCACTGTCTTTGCTGGATGATGACTGTTCCACAGCATCCTCCCACTGTGTGATGAGTACTCCACAGCATCCTCCCACTGTGTGATGAGTACTCCACAGGATCCTCCCACTGTGTGTGAGTACTCCACAGGATCCTCCTACTATGTGATGAGTACTCCACAGTATCCTCCCACTGTGTGATGAGTACTCCACAGGATCCTCCCACTGTGTGATGACTCCACAGGATCCTCCCACTGTGTGATGAGTACTCCACAGGATCCTCCCACTGTGTGATGACTCCACAGGATCCTCCCACTGTGTGATGACTCCACAGGATCTTCCCACTGTGTGATGAGTACTCCACAGGATCCTCCCATTGTGTGATGAGTACTCCACAGGATCCTCCCACTGTGTGATGACTCCACAGGATCCTCCCACTGTGTGATGAGTACTCCACAGGATCCTCCCACTGTGTGATGACTCCACAGGATCCTCCCACTGTGTGATGAGTACTCCACAGCATCCTCCCACTGTGTGATGAGTACTCCACAGGATCCTCCCACTGTGTGATGACTCCACAGCATCCTCCCACTGTGTGTGTGAGTACTCCACAGGATCCTCCCACTGTGTGATGAGTACTCCACAGGATCCTCCCACTGTGTGGTGAGTACTCCACAGGATCCTCCCACTGTGTGGTGAGTACTCCACAGGATCCTCCCACTGTGTGATGAGTACTCCACAGGATCCTCCCACTGTGTGATGAGTGCTCCACAGGATCCTCCCACTGTGTGATGAGTACTCCACAGGATCCTCCCACTGTGTGAGTACTCCACAGGATCCTCCCACTGTGTGATGAGTACTCCACAGCATCCTCCCATTGTGTGAGTACTCCACAGGATCCTCCCATTGTGTGATGAGTACTCCACAGGATCCTCCCACTGTGTGATGAGTACTCCACAGGATCCTCCCACTGTGTGTGAGTACTCCACAGGATCCTCCCACTGTGTGATGAGTACTCCACAGGATCCTCCCACTGTGTGATGAGTGCTCCACAGGATCCTCCCACTGTGTGATGAGTACTCCACAGGATCCTCCCACTGTGTGATGAGTACTCCACAGGATCCTCCCACTGTGTGATGAGTACTCCACAGGATCCTCCCACTGTGTGAGTACTCCACAGGATCCTCCCATTGTGTGATGAGTACTCCATAGGACCCTTCCATTGTGTGATGAGTACTCCACAGGATCCTCCTACTGTGTGATGAGTACTCCACAGGATCCTCCCACTGTGTGATGAGTACTCCACAGGATTCTCCCATTGTGTGATGAGTACTCCACAGGATCCTCCCATTGTGTGATGAGTACTCCACAGGATCCTCCCACTGTGTGATGAGTCCACAGGACCCTCCCACTGTGTGTGAGTACTCCACAGGATCCTCCCACTGTGTGATGAGTACTCCACAGGATCCTCCCACTGTGTGATGACTCCACAGGATCCTCCCACTGTGTGGTGAGTACTCCACAGGATCCTCCCATTGTGTGATGAGTACTCCACAGGATCCTCCCATTGTGTGATGACTCCACAGGATCCTCCCACTGTGTGAGTACTCCACAGGATCCTCCCACTGTGTGATGACTCCACAGGATCCTCCCATTGTGTGATGACTCCACAGGATCCTCCCACTGTGTGAGTACTCCACAGTATCCTTCCATTGTGTGATGAGTACTCCACAGGCTCCTCCCACTGTGTGATGAGTACTCCACAGGATCCTCCCACTGTGTGATGAGGACTCCACAGGATCCTCCCACTGTGTGATGAGTACTCCACAGGATCCTCCCATTGTGTGATGAGTACTCCACAGGATCCTCCCACTGTGTGATGACTCCACAGGATCCTCCCACTGTGTGATGAGTACTCCACAGGATCCTCCCACTGTGTGATGAGTACTCCACAGGATCCTCCCATTGTGTGGTGAGTACTCCACAGGATCCTCCCACTGTGTGATGACTCCACAGGATCCTCCCACTGTGTGATGAGTACTCCACAGGATCCTCCCACTGTGTGTGAGTGCTCCACAGGATCCTCCCACTGTGTGATGAGTACTCCACAGGATCCTCCTACTGTGTGATGAGTACTCCACAGGATCCTCCCACTGTGTGATGAGTACTCCACAGGATCCTCCCATTGTGTGATGAGTACTCCACAGGATCCTCCCACTGTGTGATGAGTACTCCACAGGATCCTCCCACTGTGTGATGAGTACTCCACAGGATCCTCCCACTGTGTGAGTACTCCACAGGATCCTCCCACTGTGTGATGAGTACTCCACAGGATCCTCCCACTGTGTGAGTACTCCACAGGATCCTCCCACTGTGTGAGTACTCCACAGGATCCTCCCACTGTGTGATGAGTACTCCACAGGATCCTCCCACTGTGTGAGTACTCCACAGGATCCTCCCACTGTGTGAGTACTCCACAGGATCCTCCCACTGTGTGATGACTCCACAGGATCCTCCCACTGTGTGATGAGTACTCCACAGGATCCTCCCACTGTGTGATGAGTACTCCACAGGATCCTCCCACTGTGTGATGAGTATTCCACAGGATCCTCCCACTGTGTGATGAGTACTCTACAGGATCCTCCCATTGTGTGATGAGTACTCCACAGGATCCTCCCATTGTGTGATGACTCCACAGGAATCTTCCCATCCTCCATGAGTCCCCAAAGGTCGCTGTCAGCAGAGTCTCAGTGTCATATGTCTGGACTTATTAATTATGGTTTTCCCCTATTACATCTGATTTAAAATCACTCACCTTAACACTATGGAAACATAAAGAAAAATTAGAGGACTCTGTTTTGGTTAATCCTACATCATAACCTTCTCCCCTAAAGGTCCCAGGCATTAAATGAATATTTATTATGTTTAGTCAGATTAGTAACATATAAATACATTCTCAACAAAATGAAAATGTTAGAGATGACGCTAAAGTTCTCATTGACCACCCATTCTAGTCCATTCTCTATTTTTGATAGTTTGCCATATATTCTTCCAGAGGTCTGCATTTATGCACATTCACATAGCTTGCTTTATTCACATTCATATAGCTTGCTTTTTATGCTTAGACTACATAGGAAAATCCATAAATACTTTCCTCCAACAACTCTAGGGTTTTAAAACCCCAACTTTATATGACACTTGTATAGCACAACATTTTCCAACCATTTTATAGGAAAAGTAGACACAGTATGTATGTCCACCAATCTCAGTTTGATATTCTAAACACCGTGGTGTGCAGAAAGAATCCCAATCTACCTTTCCAATAGATTTGGTAGGGCGTCAGGAACACCTGTGGGCTTAAGCCGCAGCTCAGTTGGTAGAGTGCTTGCCCAGCATGCAGGAAGCCCTATGTTCACTGCTTAAACTAGGTGTGGTGGCACACACCTGTAATCCCAGCATGCCAGAGGCAGAGGCAAAAAGGATCAGTAGTTCAAAATCATCCTCAGCTATATAGCAAGGCTGAGGCCAGCCTGATTTACATGAGACTCTGCCTCAAAATTATAACAGAAAAGAATCACAGCTGGGCAGTGGTGGTGTACACCTTTAGTTCCAGAACTCAGGGGGCAGAGGCAGGTGGATCTCTGAGTTCCAGGCCAACCTGGTCTACAGAATGAGTTCCAGGACAGCCAGGGCTACAGAAACACTGTCTGGAAAAACCAAAATAGAAAAAAAAAAAAAAAAACACTTGTGGACAAGTAGATATATGATCCTGGAGTGTGGCCAATACCGAGATCCTACTCCTACCAACCATATTCATTGTTTGGTACCCAGGAAACCTGTGTTAAACACTTTACATCCTAACATAAGACTTTTTGTATTGGGGCCAGTGAGGTGGCTCATGGGTAAAGGCACCTGACAACCTGAGTTTGATTCCTAGAATCCACATGGTGGAAGGAAAGAACTGACTCTCACAAGTTGTCTTCTGACCTCCACATGGGCATACAACATAGTACATGAGCACATGCACGTGCGCACACACACACACACACACACACACACACACACACACACACACACAAAGAAGCTGATACTTATTTACAGGTCTTTTTCTGGGATTTAGTTATGTTTTAAGAAGTCAGCTGATTTGAGTTGACACACAGCCTGTTAACATTCTTCCCATTTGAAGTAATGGAAAACAGCCTCCCAGTTAGTATCTGCACACAGAATATCAATTTGGAGAAATGGATTTAAAGAAGGGAATGTCTACACATCAATAGTTGATTGATGAAACAAAATGTGGCATAAATATACATTGCTCAGTCACAGAAGGGAAGGATTCTCTGATACACACCTCTACAGGGGTGAATCTTGATGGCCCCGGGTGCAAAATACAAATATGTGAGTCCATGTCTACAAAGTTCCCAGAGCACACAAATTCACAGAGAAAGTGGAGTAGGGGTTATCAGGTGCTGGCGGGAGGAAGGGGTGAAGTGATAATTGTTTACTGGGCAGGATATTTTTATTGGGGTAATTAAAATATTTTAAATAGATAGTGGTGGTAGTTGTACAACACAGTGAACAATCAATGAACACTTAAAAATTACTAAAATGAGGGCTGGAGAGATAGCTCAGTGGTTAAGAGCATTGGATGCTCTTCCAGAGGACCAGGTTAGATTCCCAGATTTCCAGCACCCACATGGTGGCACACAATCATCTGTAACTAGTTTCACAGGATCTGACACCTTCTTCTGGTCTCCAGGGGTACCAGGCATGTGGTGTGTGTGTGTGTGTGTGTGTGTGTGTGTGTGTGTGCATCTGTGTGTGTGTGTGTGTGCATCTGTGTGTGTATGTGCCTCTCTCTATGTTTGTGTATGTGTGTGTGTGGTTTTAAAGACTAAAATGGTGCATGTCTTCTCTTTTTCTACCGCAATGAGACAATGAAAGGGAAGCTATTTAAAAATTATTTTTAGCACCAAGATTCTGTAAATAAGGAAGAATTCAGAATTATCTTACTAAAAAACTTAATGTCAGTGAGGTGGTGATGGCACACATCTTTAATCCCAGCACTCTGGAGGCAGAGACAGACAAATCTCTGAGTTCAAGGCTAGCCTGGTCTACTATTGTGGGACATTTGTATACTGTGTGAAAATGTATTGTGATTGGTGTAATAAAAAGCTGAATGGCCAATAGCTAGGCAGGAGGTATGGGTGAGACTTCCAGGCAGAGAGAGAGAGAGAGAGAGGAAGTAGGGGATGAATCTAGGTGTGTGTGAGACACCCACAAGACATAGAAGAAGTCAGATATAAAAAATGAAAAATGAGTCAAAAGCCATGAGGCAAAACATAGATTACTATAAATGGGTTAATTTAAGTTATAAGAGCTATTGGGACAAGACTAAGCTAAGGTTGAGCTTTTGTAATTAATAATAAGTCTTCATGTTGTTATTTGGTTGGTGGGACAAAGACTCATTACATATGGCATCCAATGTGGAGGCACGTATTTCAACATAGGACCTGACAAAACTTAAAAAAAAAAAAAAAAGAGTTCTAAAAATGCAAACAGACACAGCTTCCTAGTCACGCAATCTCTCAGGCAGGCTATAGCTTACAGAGGCATGGCTCCCAGCCATTGTCTTCAGGCTTGAGCCAGCCAGGACCTTCTATGGAGCCTTGGCAGCATTAAGGCTTGCCTCACGCAGTCAGAAAATACTGCAGGCACTTAGTAAAGCCAGGTTTACAGAAAGCCTCTAAAAAGGTACAGTTTGTTTAAAAATGTACTTAGATGCTGAGGAAAGAAAAGAAAATGAGTATAGACAGTCATAGAAAAAAGTTTAAAAATAATAAAGTCCTTAAAGAAAGAGTAAAGTAACATTTTTTTAAAGCTACATAAAGATGGGAAATACACAGGGTGTCTGGATCCTGTATGGTGCTTTGTTGGCTTTCAGTTTTTTAAATGTTAATGAACAAAAGAAATAACTACTGAGAGACGACACTGGATTATGAAAACTGCTAAATTAAACCAACCTATATATTTTAAGAATGTCTTAACTTCAAAATGGAAGCCAGAAAATATGTTGCACTGGGGAAGAGATTATACCTTTGTTTCCACAGGAAACAAACAGTTATGGTTCTATTCAAATCAATAAAGATCAGATTTGATCAAGGGAAATCTCCTGATGATCTTGGCTGCAGACATGAGGGAAAAAGCCAAGGAAGACTACAAGACAGGTGATGTATAAACTGATCCTCTGACATGGGAACAGCTCTGAGACTAGATGAGACATGATAAATCTTTTTTTTTTTTAAAGATTTTATTTATTTATTATGTATACAGTGTTCTGCCTGCACACTAGAAGAGGGCATCAGATCTCACTACAGATGGTTGTGAGCCACCATGTGGGTGCTGGGACTTGAACTCAAGACCTCTGGAAGAGCAGCCAGTGCTCTTAACCGCTGAGCCATTTCTCCAGCCCAGAGACATGATAAATCTTGTTGGCTACAGAGTCCTCATGACTTATTATTACATGCCATCCTTCCATATGACATGAATAGAGGTTTGGTTACACAGTCCAAACAGAGTTATAAAGTTGACAGATGCATTCTTACCTGCTCAAACACAGAGAAAAAAATCATCTTTACTAACTTGTGCACACTGTACATTCCATACTTGTGTTAATGCAGATACGTATATTACCTTTAAAAGTTTGTGTATTTTTAGGAAACAAAAAGGATTAGATACCAATGAAAACAAGTAGCCCAGATGATCCAGCTTCTCAGAATGCCTCTGTTTCAGTTTGCTCAAAATTCTGCATCCAGAACAACTTCAAAGCTGCTAGCTGAGATGGTCCAGCCTCATAACTGTCCATTCAAGGCTTCAGAAAAGTTCTAAACTTTCTCATCACACAGAGACTAAGCAAAAAATAATACAGCTAGCTCTCCCAGGACTTGACCATTATCTTAGTTTTCTCAGGGTCTCCTAAAGATGCCATCACCCCCAGATAACAGGAAGCAGTCTAGAGAACACAACACCCACATTCCAAAAGGTAGGGTGGGTTGTTTTTTTATCATTCCATGGGTTATGGATGTTTGTCATTGTTTAGGGGGCTTGGTTCAAGATGTTACTGGTAATGGACAGAAAAAAAAGCTTTAAAAAAGAAAATTAGATTCAGGGATTTCTTTCTGAAAGGAAAAAAGGGGGTTATAGTATAGAAATGATGGGAAAAAAGGGTGGATTGCTTAGTCTACTTTTGAACAACCACTAGTCTCAAATATTTTACATTGGTATGTGTTTTTGTATATTTGTACAAATGTGAGGTTATTTTTGTTATACTGCATATATGTTTCTACTCTTATTTAAGGTATTGTACCTATGGTGTAGTTGTTTTTGTTTTTGTTTTTGTTTTTTTACTCTTTGCTTTTTTGGGGGCCTACAGCCCAGCCCTCAAATAAGTACAGAGACTTACTCTTACTTATGAATGTCCAGCCCTAGCATGGCTTGTTTCTAGCCAGCTTTTCTTCTTTTTAATAACTTATTTAATTTTATTTTATGTGCATTGGTGTAAGGGTGTCAGATTCCCTGGAACTGGAGTTACAGACAGTTGTGAATTGCCATGTGGATGCTGGGAATTGAACCTAGGCCCTCTGGAAATGAAGCCAGTGCTCTTAACCACTAAGCCATCTCTCCAGTCCTAGCCAGTTTTTCTTAAATTAGACCATTTACCTTTTGCTTCTTGGCTTTTATCTTTCTCTATTCTATATGCTTTTCTTTACTTCTTACTCTGTGGCTGGCCATGTAGCTGGGTGGCTGGGCCCTGGCATCCACCCCTTTTTTCCTTTTCTCACTCTTCCCTCTTCTCATTCTTCTATTTATTCCCTCTGCCTGGCAGCCCTGCCTATGCCTAGCTAATTGACCATTCAGTTCTTTATTAGACCAATCAGGTGTTTTAGACAGGCAAAGTAACACAGCTTCACAGAGCTAAACAAATGTAACATGAAAGAATGCAACACATCTTTGCATCATTAAACAAATGTTCCATGTCATAAAAAAAAATGTAACACATCTTCAACTAATATTCCACAATACTATGCAGCTCATTTAAAAAATTTAATGTAGCCGGGCGTTGGTGGCGCATGCCTTTAATCCCAGCACTCGGGAGGCAGAGCCAGGCAGATCTCTGTGAGTTCGAGGCCAGCCTGGGCTACCAAGTGAGCTCCAGGAAAGGCGCAAAGCTACACAGAGAAACCCTGTCTCAAAAAAACCAAAAAAAAATAAATAAATAAATAAAAAAAAAATAAAAAATAAAAAATTTAATGTAAAGCTCTAGTCCTTGAAAGTTATTTGGGATAATAAAGAAGGACAGGTTAGTAGTTAGTCATCTATAAGAATCAAACTTATAGTCATGTTAGGTATGTTTTCAAAGTCACACAGAGATATATTTTAAATAAATAGATGGCCTTTAAACCCTTCAAAGACCTACAGAACATGGCATTTAAAATACTTTAATAACATAAGGCTTTTCATGACAGTGAGACATGTCTGCTTCTGGCAGTACCAATTTACTTTAAAAAAGGATGATGGGCATCAAAGAACCTCCATATGGAGTTTGTTTCCAATGTGGCAAAGCTAGTTATTTGGGCAAGAAACTGCTCTTGCCTCTGCTGCTGACAGTATGCTGTCCAAACTGGACAATCAAGACACAAAAGAAAGCAACTGCCAAACTTTGCCAAGACAAGGTAGAACAGTTCTTCAAAATTCCTGCTTCAGAGAAAAGTCTGTCAGAATAGTCTAGGCCTGTAGGCTGAAGATAGATGCCCCAATGTTACAGAAAAAAACTTTGGTAACTGTCCAGGCAGCCAAATGTCTCTGTCATTTCTACAGTTTTGAAAGTTGCTTGCTATGCACTTCCTGTTTACTCAGGTAATATTACATCCTTCTCAGGTCTCTGATGAAGTTGAAAACAAGATAGTTATAGTTACCATTTTTCCTTTTACCAAATTCAGAAAAGAACTTACATAAGAGATGTAAAGTTGGCCAGGGGGTGGTGGTGCACGCCTTTAATCCCAGCACTCATGAGGCAGAGGCAGGTGGATCTCAGTGAGTTCAAGGCCAGTCTACAAAGTGAGTTCCAGGACAGCCAGGGCTGTTACACAGAGAAACCTTGTCAAAAAGAAAGAAAGAAAGAAAGAAAGAAAGAAAGAAAGAAAGAAAGAAAGAAAGAAAGAAAGAAAGAAAGAAAGAAAGAAAAACGAGAGAGAGAGTTTATAAGGTTGAGAAATATAAAAGCTTAAGTTGTTTATCTAAGAGAATGTTTTGATGTCTAAAAAGATAGTTTGGAGTTGGTAGTACAAGTTAGAATAAAAAGTAAATCAGGTACAAAATTTTGACCCATCAAGGTAGGGTGGACAAATGGAATATTTTCTTTAAATTTGCCAAATACAGATAGACTGGACTTTATGAATGTATTTCTTGCTTGATAATTGTTCTTATTGTATATAATTTTACATTAGAATTAAAACCTTTCCTTTTTATTGTATATAATTTTACATTAGAATTAAAACCTTCCCTTTTATTCAGACAAAAGGGAGGTATTGTTGGGTTTTTTACTCTTTTTACTTTTTGCTCTTTGGGGGCCCCATCACCCAGCTTCTAAATAAGTCACACACAGAGTACTATTCTTATTTATAAATGCCCAGCCTCAACCTGGCTTGTTTCTAGCCAGCTTTTCTTAAATTAGCCCATCTACCTTTTGCCTCTGGGCTCTTACCTTTCTCTATTTCTGTATATCTTTCATTATTTCTTTTTTTTATTTTTTTTAAAGATTTATTTATTTATTTATTATGTATACAGTGTTCTGCCTGCATGTTTTGCCTACAGGCCAGAAGAGGGCATCATATTTCATTATAGATGGTTGTGAGCCACCATGTGGTTGCTGGGAATTGAACTCAGGACCTCTGGAAGAGCAGCCAGTGCTCTTAACCTCTGAGCCGTCTCTTTCATTATTTCTTACACTGTGGCTGGCTGTGTGGCTGTGTGGCTGTGTGGCTGTGTAGCTGGGTGGCTATGTGGCTGGGTGGCTGGCCCTTTCTTTTCTTGCTTTTTGATCCCTTCTTCTTCCTTCCTTCCTAATGTTTTTCTATTTATTCTCTCTGCCTGCCAGCCCCACTTATTCCTCTCTCTCTGCCTAGCTATTGGCTGTTCAGCTCTTTATTAGACCAATCAGGTGTTTTAGACAGGCACAGTAACACAGCTTCACAGAGTTCAGCAAATGCAACATAAAAGAACACAACACATCTTTGCATCATTAAACAAATATTCCACAGCATAAACAAATGTAACACATCTTAAATTAATATTCTATAACATGGGGAAATGTGGGATATTTGTACACTGTGTGAAGATGTATTGCTGTGATTGGTGTAATAAAAAGCTGAATGGCCAATAGCTAGGTAGGAGGTATAGGCGAGACTTCTGGGCAGAGAGAGAGAGGAGATGAATCTAGATGTGAGACACCAACAAGACATGGAGGGAGTTGAACATACAGAATGAAAGAAAGGTAACAACCACAAGGCAGAATGTAGATTACTGTAAATGTGTTAATTTAAGTTATAAGAGCTCGTTAGGAACATGCCTAAGCTAAGGCTGAGCTTTAAAATTAAGTATTCACGTCATTATTTGGTAGCTGGATGGTGGGACAAAGACTCACTACAGTCTACA
Organism: Peromyscus maniculatus bairdii; assembly: GCF_049852395.1. NCBI lineage: Eukaryota > Metazoa > Chordata > Mammalia > Rodentia > Cricetidae > Peromyscus > Peromyscus maniculatus. Next base: position 197,285,975 of record NC_134852.1, read on the forward strand.
GAGTAAGTTCCAGGACAGCCAGGGCTACACAGAGAAACAGGGACACACACACACACACACACACACACACACACACACACACACACACACGCACACACACACACACACACACACGACAAATGTCTGTCCCACCATTTGTTTCTCTCACTCAGCAACAGACTCTGGCTAGCTCTCTCTGTTTGGTCCTCCTGGTTTCCCCTTAGGACTGCTGTGGAGTTCTGACCAGGGTAGGCACACTCGGAGTCTGAAAAGCCATCCTCTCCAGGCAGTATTACAGCCTCTGCTCCTTTCAAGCAGAGTCATTGGCAGTCAGGTGTCCTCCATCTTGCTCACTCCTCACTCCTCTCAGGGTAGATTTAAAGCCTCAGGCACTCTGGCCTCAGAAAACTTCTCAAGCAGCCACAATGGTCACAGAGACACCCTCCCACTCCTTTCTTGGATGCAGACATGTAGATTCAGGAATATTCCTTACATGATTGTTTATAAGAGGAGAAAGCACAGACAAGTGTCCACCAACAAAATATTATTCAATCCTCACAGGAAACTATTATGTATCACTAGTCATTTTTACTACAGAACTACATGAAAAACTTTCCACAATATGTTATTAAGTGAGAAATAATGCTTCCAAAACCATGTGTATTAAATAATTCTATTTTTATAAAAATAAAATGTTGATTATGTGTGAATAAAAACTAAAGCCTAGGAGACTTCATACCAAAATATTAAAAGTGACAATACAGAAATTATAGATGTTGTTTTCATTTGAATATGTGAATCTGCCAGATTTTCCTCCATTTAGCATTCATATTTATGTATAGAGAGGGAAAAACACATCCTTTAAAACAGTAGTTCTAGCCAGGTGATGGTAGCACACACCTTTAATCTCAACACACAAGAGCCAGAGGTAGGCCGATGACTAAGTTCAAGGCCAGCCTGGTCTACAGACTGGGTTCCAGAGTAGTAAAAACAACAAGAAAAAAGTGGTTCTTAACCTGTGGGACACAAGCCCTTCAAGGATCAAATGACCCTTTCACGGGGATTGTATATCAGATCCTGCATATCAGACAGTTACATTAAGATTCATAACAGTAGCAAAATTACAGTTATGGCTGGAGGTCACCACAACATAAGGAACTGTGTTAAAGGGCCACAGCATCAGGAAGGTTGAGAATCCCTGGTGTAAAAAGTTAAGGTTGACCCAATGGGACAGAGCTCTCTCAAAGCACAGTAACACTCCACTTCTTACAGCCCTCCCTTTCTCCCTGAAAGTTTCCATGGAGTGGGGGAGGGGTGGGGTGCTGCCATTTACAGGCCCAGCGTTGAGCCAGTGCTGAGGGCTTCTCCATCATCATATCCCATATTCACAACAACTAAGAGGGTCGGTTACAGATTACCATCCTATTTTATAGATGGAGAAACAGACACACACAAAATTACTTCCTGGCCGGCAGTGGTGGTGCAGGCCTTTAATCTCAGTACTCTGGGAGGCAGGGGCAGGCAAATATCTGTGAGTTTGAGGCCAGTCTGGTCTACAGATCAAGTTCCAGGACAGCCAACACTGTTACACACACAAACCCTATCTCAAAAAAAACAATAATAATAATAACTTCCAATCACGTAGCTAATGAATAACTAAAACAAAATTCAAATGCTGTTATGCCTGATGCCAAAGCTCAGATTCACACTCTTTCTAGAAATTCTCTAGTTCCTACTTGAAAAGTTTCCTACCAAATCTAGCTGGCTGTGGTGGCACATGTATTTAATCCCAGCACTCAGGAGGCAGATTCCTGGGGGGGAAGGGAAGGAAAGAAGGAAGAAACAAAGAAAGAAATCCCACCAAGTCTCCTTTTACTGCTCCTCCATCCAAAGCCTGGCCTCAAAGCCACGTGTGATGGCTCATGTCTGTAATCTCAGCACTCAGGAGACTGAGGCAGGAGGATCACCACATGTTCAAAGCCAGCTAGACTACAGAGTAAGTTCCAGAGCAGCCTGGGCTAAGAGTGAGACTCTGTCTTGAAAACTAACAAACAAAAAAGGCTAGGATATGGCTCAATGGTACAGTGCTTACCTAACATGCCCAAGACCCTAGGTATGGGTTCAGAAGCTAAAAGTTCAGCACCAGGATAGTGGATGGTTACAACACTCTCCAACCCTAGTAGACATATTGCTCTCTCTCTCTCTCTCTCTCTCTCTCTCTCTCTCTCTCTCTCTCTCTCTCTCTCCTTCACAGAATCTTCTATGTCTCAAACAGAGAGCACCTGGGACATGAGACTCAGCAATGAATAGGGCAAACATGCCCTTGCCCTCAGTGGGACTCCTAACAGCAGGAGCAGGAGTGTCTCTGACTCTTTTGTCTGCTCTTAGGACTCTTTTCCTCTTATTGGGTTCCCTTGTCCAGCCTCGATATGAGGGCTGTGCCTTGTCTTACTGTATCCTGTGTTTGGTTGTTGTCTCTTGGAGGCCTGCTATTTTCTGAAGGGAAATGGAAAGGGAGTAGATCTGGGGGATAGGGGAGCTGGGAGGGATCTGGGAGCAGAGAGAGGGGAAACTGGTCTGGATGCATATGAGAGAAGAATCTATTTTCAATTTAACAAAGAAGAAGAAAGATGCCTAGAAAATGCATCTTTAATGAGTGGGCACCAAACAGAACATTTGTGCATATCAGTGACCAAAGTAGATTTACAAAGAAGCGGTAGCCCAGAGGGAGGAAGGTGTAGCAAAGGTAGATGGAAGTGGGTTCAAAGGGAAATTCCTGGAGCTTTGCATTGGGACTCCATTCTTGTTTTTTCCTATTTCTTGTTTCTTAAGATCTTCAGAAGTCATAAAACTTGTTAAATTGCAAAAGATAGTGTGAAAATCTTGCAGACATCTTAGAATAGTAGGCCATAATTTAAGAGAAATTTGTTTTAAATCAATTGCCCCAGTGCACTGTGAGGAAGCCACAGTTTGCCAGTGGTTCACAGAAGAGAATGACAGTCATTTCTGTCACCCATGCATGCAGTCCTGGTCCACGAAGAGAGCTGGCTGCTAAAACGCTAGGAAGTAGGCATGAGTAGCTTTGATGGAGCCCAGAGTGGGCAGGAAAGACAGCTTCCCCTGGCTGCTCTTAGAAGGTCCTCATTTGCACAGCCATCAGGGCAGAGCACAGATGTCCATGAAGATGGGTGGCATTAGCATTGTTTAACAGACCACCCTGTTCTCATTTACAGAGTAGCCAACTGAAGTTCAGAGAGGGAAAGGAGTCTGCCTAGTGGCAACAGAAAGTTTCACACACAAGACAGTCCTCTGCTATATGAATGAATGCATGAATGAATGAATGAACGAACAAATGAATGAATGAACATGAATAGGTGAACGTTCATGGAAAGGCAGCATGAGACTAGAGATAGCCATTCCATCTTCTTGGAGGCTGTCTTACAGTTTCTATTGCAGTGAAGAGACACCATGACCACAGCAACTCTTATAAAGGGAAACATTTAGTTGGGGCTGGCTTGCAGTTCAGAGGTTGAGTCCGTTGTCATCACGGTGGGAAGCAAGGGAGCATGCAGGCAGACATGGTGCTGGAGACGTAGCTGAGAGTTCTACATCTTGATCTGCAGGCAACAGGAAGTGAACTGTGTCCCACACTGGGTGTAGCTTGAACATAAGAGAACTTCAAAGCCCACCCCACAGCGACACACTTCCTCCAATGAGGCCACACCTACTCCAACAAGGCCACACCTCCTAATAGTGCCACTCCCTATAAGCCAAGCATTCAAACACATGAGTCAATGGGGGCCAATCCTATTCAAGCCACCATAGAGGCATCAAGAGGAAATTCATTTAAGTACAAGACCTCCTATTAACTAGAGCACGGGTCCTCTGCAGTCAATACATAAAGGAGTGTGCCCTCACCACACCCCAAAATCTCTGCCTTCATCCCATCAGCTCTTCTCTCTGCCTCAGGTTGGGGCAGGAGGCAGCGAGGAAAGCACTGATCAGCTCTTGCCCACCCGCCCCTCCTAGAGGACTTCCAAGTTCCTTCCTAGAGCCTTCCTATTGGAGAAATTATTTTGGCCACTCCACGTAGTTAAAAGGATATTTATTTAATGGCATAACTCACAAATTAAGTGAAAGGTAGGTCGCAGGGTCTGGGGAAGTTGTATTGCAATCCAGCGGTGTTCTCCGGGGCTCTGCACAGTCCACCTTCACCGTTCAGCGTCCTGGCACAGAGCGCACAGAGAGAGCGCTGGCCCATGCAGCTCTCAGGTCTCCAGGCACCTCCCCTCGCCCCGCCTCGTAGGCGTGACAGTTGCCAGAGTCTCAATGGGGGTTGGAACTTCCAGATCCAAGCTGGAATGGCTACCCACTACACCTTCCTCCCAGAAGCCCTTCTGAGCAAGAAAGTTATGACTGCCTCCCTCCTGCCCAGTTAGAGATCCAGGCCAGCCACAACAGTCCTTGGGAAGCTGGTTAGTTGTTCCAAATCATGCTACTAGACAGGAGCTCTGTATTCCCAAGCCTTTTTGCAGAGACCCTTGGCCCGGTATCCTCTTACCCATGCCACGGCTCAAATCCCTCACCCTCACCACCCTCGGATCCGTGGCTCCTAGGACCCCGGGTCCCAGGCCTAGCCCCTCCCCTGAGATTCTCTGTCATTATCTTTGGACAGTGAGGCTTGTGCATCATCATTAATGGGCTAAACAGCGAGGTCAGCGAGGCAGGTAGCAGTAAACGCGCCAATTACGGCCGCACCTCCATCCCAGCGCCTTCGCTCCCAATCCATCTCCCCTCATCACCGGGCGGTGCTGAGCCGGCCCTGCCTTCATTACATTAATCAGGTTAATTCCAGCTTAGAGTCCACATTCTAATCAAAAGGCAGTCGGGGGAGAGGGAAAAGCTGTCCTCTCAAGGAATAGGGTTGACAGCAGGCCACAGGCCTGGACACCTGACAGCCTGGCCTCCAGGGCCAGGTCTCGTTCAGGGCCTGTTCCCACTAGGCCAGGGCCTATGTACCTAAGATTGCTTTTGCTTTCTTGATTCCAGGCAAGGCTGAGACTCTGTATTCAGAAGGAGCCAAGGGAAAACCCCATCCTATCTCTCTGAACAAAGCAAACCCACCATCCTGTTTTCCCTCCTCTTTCTCATGTACCTCCGGCAAGGTTGTGCACTGGGAACTCTGGGAAATTCATATTGCAGTGGGTGTGAGTAATGCATCAGAGCCATGCATCCCTCAACTGGTGTAACAGTGCAGAAAAGCTCCGTAGGCCACCTCCAGCAAGGCCAAGCGCCTGGGGACAGCGAGAAGACAGTGAAGGAGAGACAGAGGCCACAGAGCCTCTTCGGGTGTCAACAAAGATCAACAGGGCTTCCTCCACCCACAACTTCTCCGGCGGCCCTAACGCCCTTCGCTGGTCCCCAGTTCTGTCCCCGGCCACTGCTGAGCAACTTCAAAATCACTGTGTTAGTGTGGAGCCCTGCATAGCTCGGATTTTGTCACCATAATGAAAGTCCTGTGGTTAGGCATTATCCATTATCCATTTATTTATTTACTTACTTACTTACTTACTTACTTCTGAGACAGGTTTCTCCATGTAGCCCTGACTGTCCTGAAACTCACTCTGCAGACCAGGCTGACCTCCAACTTAGAAATTTGCCTGACTCTGCCTCCTGAATGCTGGGATTAAAGGCGTGTGCCACCATGCCCAGCTTTTTTTTTTTTTTTTTTTTTTTTTTTTTTTTGGATATTTAGTTTAATTAGTTCAGCTGGAGGCTAAAAGTAACAGCGGAACTCTGGCCCGGGTTCCCCTGGTTAAAGCCCATCAGGGCAGGTACTGTCCCAGTGGTGGCACACTGGAGAAGTCACCTGGGAGGACAGGAGGCCAGAGCGAAGGGAGGGCCTGCTCTTCTTATAACAACCTCCCGCCCCCGAAGCAAGAACCAACAGAGAGTTCTGGAAGAACTGCCTTGGTCTCCTCACAGTCTATTCTGAGGGCAGCGGCCTCAGTGACCTAAGGACAGCCCACTGGGTCACCTCTTTTGATGGTGTTGTTTGTGACAGCTCTCCTGTCTCTAGCCCCCTTTTGAAGTTCCCACCACCTCTATACCGCTTGCATGAGTGAACTCCTGGGAGTGAAGTGACATACAAGCCATCCCCACCCCCCAAATCTTTCCTGCATCCCCCAGCCTCACCTCTGGCAAGGACAGCTCTGAAAGGGAGTCGCTTCAGCCACAGCGTGGTGTGGGAACAGCTCAGACATTTCTCTCCTAAACTTACTTCTCTTCCCTTGTTCATTAATTTCCTATCCATGGGGCTGGGGAGATGGCTCAGCAGTTCAAAGCTACTAAGAGACTGTTCTTCCAGAGGACCCAGGTTCTAGTCCCAGCACCCACATGGCAGCTCACAGCTGTCTGTGACTCCAGCTCCAGGGAATCCTATGCCTGCCCTCTTCTGACCTGCTTGGAAACCAGGCATGCAATGTGGTACACATACATACATGTAGGCAAAACATTCATACACATAAAATAAAATAAAATTTAATGAATAAATGAATAGATGCCTGCCCACCCAGCGCTAGAACTTTCCTCAGGGACCGTGCCAGCCTCATCCTTGGATTCGCTTTTATTTTGCTGCTGTAATAGACACCACATGATCAGTGGCTTACAATAACCCCAACTCATTATCTTTCAGTGTGCTGTCAAAAATACAGCTAGGCCTCATGGAGCTCAAATCAGAGTGTCAACAGGGCCAGTCTTTCTGAAAAGCTTTAAGGGAGAACTCATTCTCTGGCTGGTCCCAGTTTCTGGAGGCACCTGCATTTCCCAGCTCACGGCTCCTTCTTCGTCTTCAGAGGCAATGAAGAAGCATCGCCAGCCTCTGAGACTGACTCTCTGGCCTGCTTTGTAAGGGTTTTGCGCACAGAGTGACCCTTAGCAGCCGTAACTCCTCCAGCTGTGCAAGGCAGTTGCAGGTTCTCAGGACTAGGCTATTGGTCGGCTATCATTCTGCCTCTCACAAATACTAAATGTGGAATTTATCTCCAAGTGCAATTAATTCTGTACCTTCAAGACAGCCCTCCCTCTATCCAGTCCTTCTATTCTCTACCTAGGGTTGCCTGGATAGTGCAGTCATGTGACTACATCTTTCCCTAGCCTGGCCCTCTCTGGTTCACCTCTTTTTTAAATGTTTTGTTTGTTTGTTTGTTTTGTTGGTGGTGGTTTTTTGTTTTTTTGTTTGTTTGTTTGTTTTTAGCTGAGGACCGAACCCAGGGCCTTGTGCTTGCTAGGCAAGCGCTCTACCACTGAGCTAAATCCCCAACCCCTAAATGTTTTACAATTAAAAAAAAATTAAAGGCCAGGTATGATGGTACACACCTTTGACCCCAGCACTTGGGAGGCAGAGACAGGCAAATCTTTGTAAGTTCAAGGCCAGCCTGGTCTATATAGTGAGTCTCAGGACATCCAGGACTGAATTGAATAGACAGACTCCGTCTAAATAATAATAATAATAATAATAATAATAATAATAATAATAATAATAAATTAAGTGTATATGTGTGTTGGGGAGTGTACATGTGAGTGCAGTGCCCATAGGGGGCAGAAGAAAGCATGGGATCTCCTAGAAATAGAGTTATGGCAGCTGTGAGTCACCTGGCACAGGAGCTGGGAGCCAAACTCAGGTCCTCTGCAAGAGCAAGACATGCTCTAAATGACCGAGCCGTTGTTCCAGCCCCTTTATCTACTTCTTAAGTGTCTGTCTCAGTGTAGCAGGGTCTTCCATTGGTCCTAGCAGCTCTGCCTCCCAGCCTCCTTCAGGATCGGTACAGCTAGCCCAGGAAAAGACATGACGAGGCTCTGACAGCAACCTTCAAGTGGAGACCTAACTCAGTAGGTGAAGGCCCAGATTCCTGTCCTGTAAAGGGACAGTTCTCAAGTTCAGCCTGCATGCTTCCTCAGAGGGTCCCTAACAGTTGCCCTTCAGTTGTCTGCGGTGGTACCCAGCTTTCTTCTGCTTTGCTCTTTATCCCTGCTCCCTGGAGTCACCTCCCAAATAAACTGCCTTTACCCAAGTCCAACTCTCCAGCTCCGGTTTCAGAGACAATCAAACATGGAGTGATTGCTAAAATTTGGCCAGTCACAATCCTTCTTGAAGATAGTCGCTGGTGCCTGGTCTAAGTTAAAGTGCTTTTGATGACCTGTGGCTTGATGTTCAAAGCCCTGACCCGCCCAGCTCACCTTTCTAATCTCATCATCCATACCTCCCACTCATCCTGAACACCAGCGGTGCCAGATTCTGTCCCAAACTTATCCTCGGGCCTTAATGCATGCTGGGAGCTCAGCGTTCTATCTCAGCCGGTGGACGCTGGTTCGTGGATTTCTCACAGCAAATTAACTCTAGAACTCTAAAAACTGAACCCAACCTCCCCCCTATTTTAGTTTTTCAGTTTGTCTCTGTGCTGCTCTGGTTCAGCAGCATCTTCCCCGATTCCTTTTTCTTCTTCCACTCACATATCCACAAGTGACCCAGGGTTTAGTCCTTGACTTTTATCTTTTTGTTTGTTGGTTTTTTGAAACAAGGTCTCAGGTGGTCCAAGCTGGCCTCGAACTTGTTGTGTAGCTAAGGATGACCATGAACTTCTCACCCACCTGTTTCTACATCCCAAATGCTAGGCACGTGCTGCCACAACCCCTCCCACCCTGCTTTTAATGAGGACCCAGAGATTAAAAGTGGGGCTTTGTGTACTAAGCAAGCACTCTACCAACCATGCTATGACCCCAGACTCTCTTTTCTTGTCTTTTTTTAAAAAGATTTATTTACTTATTTAATGTGTATGTAGTGTGTGTGTGTGTGTGTGTGTGTGTGTGTGTGTGTGCATGAGTTTATGTGCACCATGGGCGAGGTACCTGCAGAAGCCAGGAGAGGGCATCAGATTCCCTGGAACTGGAGTTATAATAGTTATGAACCACCTGGTGTGAGTTCTGGGAACAGAACCCAGTCCTCTGCAAGAGCAATAAATGTTTTTAACCACTGAGCCATCTCTCCAACTCCTCCTTTCTTCTTTAGATGTTTTTTAACTTTGATTGATGATTGACTGATTGATTGTGTGAGGGTGTGTATGTCATAGTGTACCTGTGGAAGTTAGAAGACAGCTCTCCAGAATTGGTTCTCTCCTTCTTCCGTGTGAGTCTGGGGGTTGAACTCGGATCATCTGGCTTGGTAGCAAATGCTTTTACCCACAGAGCCATCTTTCTGGCCCTTTCTTTTCTTCCCGACCCCCAGAAGTCCACAATCTTCCTTCCTCAGCCTCCTCAGAAACACAGACATGTACCACCATGATCTGCCCCGGATACTCTTGGGTTTGGGACTTGGTTTGTGTTGGGTTTGGGCTTTGGTTTTGGATTTGTTTGTTTTGTTTGCAGAGTTGGGGATGGAACCCAGGGCCTCAGACATGTTAGCACGTGCTCCACCACAGAGCTACACGCCGGTTTCATTTTTTTTCTTGATCCACACACACTCCTCTGCCCCTAGGCATGCAGGCTTGTTCCCTCTGCTGAATGCCAGCCCTTATTTAGTTGCTCAATGGATAAGGCAACTCTAAGGTCCTAGTAACTTAGACTGCATGTGTTCAAGGCTGAGCTGGCATGCCTTTGCTCCAGTGTGCTCCTTTGAGGAACCCCTTACTAGTTCTCTGATTAGAATCCTCTAACACGTGTTTCTCCTTAGCCCCTCCCCAAATCCTGCTCATCTTACCCAGCCTGGCCTCTCTTCCCTCTTTGCTCAGGCTGCCACACTTCTGCCCTGCATCCTTGAGAACCTGCCTCCAGCTTGCTTCCCCAGTCCCCTCCATCCAGAAGTCAAATCCATCCCTTTTTTAGTTATTTTCATTGCTTTTGGTTTTTTGAGAAAGGGTTTCTCTGTGTCACCCTGACTGTTCTGGAACTCTCTCTCTCTCTGTAGACCAGGCTAGCCTCGGACTCAGAAATCCGCCTGCATCTGCCCTCTGAGTGCTGAGATTAAAGGTGTGAGCCACCATCACCCAGCTCAAACCCATCTTTCTAACATACATATCTGAGAGTTACTTCCCATTCAAAATCCACATTTTTCAGCACAAGCCATAACAGTGGTTCTCAACCTGTGGGTCTCGACCCCTTCAGGAGTCACATATCAGATATCCTGCATATCAGATGTTTATATTATGATTCATAACAGTAGCAAAATTACAGTTATGAAGTAGCAACAGGAATAATTTTATGGTTGGGGGTCACCACAACACGAGGAACTGTGTTAGAAGGTCACACCACTAGGAAGGTTGAGAACCACTGATCTAGAGTCCTTTCTGCCCTCCTGAGATCCCCAGCTTCCTGTCATGCTACATATACTGTTGGATCTGGCCACAGTGCCTACCCTGTTCCCCATGCCTAGCAATCCTTTCTCTACTCAGACACTGTCGTCTTTTAACGATCTCTTCCGAGAGCTTCCAGAATGGTGCCACCAGAGCAATCCACACAGTCTGTGCTACAGCCGTGATATTATTTCCCAGCCTCCTCTGCTGCACTGTAGCCTTGCATGCAGGGACCCTGTCTCCATCATCTGCCCCCGCAGCTCTCCGCCTGGCTCTGGCAGAGGCTCATCCCGGGCTTCCTGAACTAATGAACTAATGCCTGTGCAGCTCACACACGGGGTAGCTCTTGCCCACGCGATGACACACATATAGTCACTATGTTATTCATAGTTCCATGAGCTATGACAGCCATCCTCTCTCACACTCTCGTTGCGGTCTACAAGGAGTCTCTGACAGCCAATCATATGCCTCTAACGTCACATATCTACAACCAAATACCCATTCACCCACATACCCACCTCCACATCAACCAAATCACCCACAGTCACACCCACACAAACATGCCTCGTCACAAACTCCCACATAGCTGAGCACACAAGCACACAGAGCCCCACATCCACAGCTCCAAACACCTCGAGGGCACACTTCATCTCCAATTGTGAGCAAATGCTGTTGGTTTTCATTAATCTGCAGACTCTGTGTTTGCCAGTCTCTCTGGCTCCCCCTCTCCCTCTTCCCCACTCTCTCTCTCTCTCTTTCTGCTCCGAGGCAGGTGAGCGCATCAATTTTCTCCTCGTCTGTGGCAGTTAAATTAAATGGAATCGGCCTGATTGCTGAAAATCAAAGGGAAGGCTGATAAAGCAATTAAATCCCTCTAATTCCTCGTCCTGAAAGGTGCAGTGGCTCTGAAGCTAATTAACTTCATAATGAAAATCCTTCTTCACCCTCTCAGGTTCTTCTCCCCGGGACCTCTCCTCTCCTTTCCTTCTGGGGAGAAGCTGGCTACTGCGGAAGCGCTGGATCAGCAGCATTAAAAGTCAGAACCCTGGAGAGGTCTCAAAGGCCCTCTTATGTTCCTGATTCCAGTGCTCTCCCCCTCATCCCGTCCTCACTCACCTGCCCCCAACAACTAGCACCCTGTTTCCTTTACCTTGTTTGCCTCTTAACATTGCATTTCTTTCTAGCATGGCACCCCAGACACCCATCACTACACCAACACCAACTCCACACTGTACTCAACCCACCTCTTCACCGGTGCCTTCTCCACAACAGCCCTGTCCTTGCCCAAACACTGAGTCTCCTACATCAGCCAACCCGATACCAGCCCAGCCCAACACCCAGCCTCAACCAACTGCAGCCTGTTCTCCTACCAGCCTACCCTACCCCACCACCTATGACTCTGAATGCCCCATATGTGCCAGGAACCATAGAGGGAACAAACCCAAGCCCTACCAGAGGATTTCTTTGCCTAGAGGTAAAGACAGACTTGGAAAAAGACAGTCACTGTATGAGCTACTCAGACCTTCCTAAAGAGAAACGTTCATTTATTCAGGGTATTATAACAAAATGCCACAAACTCAGGATCTTATAAACAAAAATTGAGGGCTGGGAATATAGCTCAACTGATAGAGCGTTTGCCTAGTGTGCACAAAGACCCAGGTTCAGTTCCCAGCACCATAAAAAACTAGGTGTGGTGGTGCATGCTTGTAATTGATAGGAGGAGAATCAGAAATTCAAGGTCAACCTAGTCGATACCAGATGTTTGAAGCCAACCTGAGCAACATGAGACCCTGTCTCAATAAATAAATAAACAAATATAGCCTTTAAAAAATAAAAAAGCGCCGGGCGTTGGTGGCGCACGCCTTTAATCCCAGCACTCGGGAGGCAGAGCCAGGCGGATCTCTGTGAGTTCGAGGCCAGCCTGGGCTACCAAGTGAGCTCCAGGAAAGGTGCAAAGCTACACAGAGAAACCCTGTCTCAAAAAGCCAAAAAAAAAAAAATAAAAAAAAAAAATAAAAAAGCAAAAAATGTTTTTCTCAAAGTTGTGAAACTGGAAACTACAAGGTCAAGGTACCAGCAGCTTGTGGCTAGTAAGAACCTGTTTCTTCACAGATGGCAACGTCTTACTGTGTCCTTAAATGGTGGAAGGGACCAGTTAAGCAGGAGTCTCTCTCATGAAGGTTTTGCCCTATGACCTAATCACTTTCCAACAACTTTACCTGCTAACATAATCTCTGTGAGGGTCAAGATTTCCACACGGGTTGCAGATGACACACAGGCATTCAGACCAGTGCACAGGACCATAAGAAGGTCCATGCAGGGGTTGGGGATTTAGCTCAGTGGTAGAGCGCTTACCTAGCAAGCACAAGGCCCTGGGTTCAGTCCTCAGCCATGCAGGCTTTCAGAGGCACAGGGAAAACTCCTAGATGGGAGCCCCTTAAGTCAGGTCATGGGCTGATTCGGAGAGAGATTGTTTCAAGGGAAAGAATGTAAAAATCTGGAAGCTGGAGGGAGTGAGGTTGCTGAGGGCTTGAGAGTTGGTTTGGAAAAGAGTTATGAGGCCTGGATGGCTTGACTTATACAAGACAGAGGCCAAGGAGAGCCAGATCATAGAAAGCTTTGAAGGCCATAGCCAGGCGCCTTGGCTTCCTTCCGTGTCAGGGGTTAGAGAAGGATCTGTGCATCAGACAGAAGCATTTTTGTTCAATGTGTCCTCCTCAACTCCATGAGTGGGAGCAAGGCATCAGGCAGCCTGGCTACCTCACAGTCAGACCTGAGAAGCCATAGCACGTTGAAGGAGCAGAACCGGAGAACAGGAACGGCAGGACACAGGCAGCCAGCTTTGGCCTCCTGGCCTTCCGTCATGTGAGAGAGACGCTTTGGTTCCCACACTGCCTGTTGACACTGGTTCATTAGTGCCCCCCTTCTCTCCTTCTGTGAAGTGTCCCCATGCTTTCAAACAGCACTTACTCATGGATGGCTAGGAGCCTCACAAGGGAACAGGGCAGGTTGTCTCATTCACCACAGCCACCCCAGCCCGACCTGTCACCGATGCTCAGTGGACATCTGTTGACTAGTGCAGAGATGAACTGTAAGTCCCAGATCTGCACTCACAGCTCCAGAGCCTGTGACCCAGCGCTGACTGGACATTCCTACACGGTGATTCCCTCTCTCACTCAACATATTCAAAACCAGACTCAGGACTCCCTCAGCCTCTGCCTAATCCTTCTCTGCTCAGTTTCCCACGTTAACAAACAGCACCGTGGGCTTCGTGACTGACTAAGCTAAAGGCCCGGGCTTCACTCCTGGCTCCCTTTTCTCTCCCATCCCTATCCCCACTTCCAGCCAGCTTCCGTTCCTATTCATTCCGTCTTCCCTTATTTCCTCCCTCCCTCTTCCATTACACACCCACTGGTCACCTTCCATGGCCTTTTCTCGGTGGTTTCTTGACTGATCTTTCTGCTTAGGTCCCAACCACGTCTAACCCATCCTTCAGAATCATCTAAAGTGGGAAATATGACCACAGCATTCACCTGCTTACTGCCCTTCACTGGCTCCTCACCCACAGTTCCCCTGAAGAGGAAAGCTCCCCCTCGGCCAGCACACAGGGCCTCAGCCTTCCACTGCAGCAGCAGATTTGTACAGAGGAAACTGCACACTGCTCTCTGGACTGATGGCCCCTGTCTCTGCCTGGAATGGTCTCTCCAAACTCTGCTGCGCCTGGTCTCTTCCACCATCACCACAGTTGCTTCAGAACATTCTGCCATCTCTTGCCCGGTGTGGTGACACACACCTTTAATCCCAGCATTTGGGAGATAGAGGCAAGTGGATCTCTGTGAGTTCAAAGCCAGTCTGGTCTCCATAAAAAGTCCCAAACCAGCCAGGGCAACATAGTGAGAATCTGCCTAAATAACAAATTAATAAATTAATAAAAAAATCAAAACTCCACAATCTGTCAGGGTTCTCTGAAATCTTTATTTTTTTTTACTTTATAGACTTTATTTTTATTTTATGTGTAAATGTGTTTTGCTTGCACATGTATCTGTGCACCATGTACAGGCAGTGCCCAAGGAGGCCAGAAGAGGGCGTCTAATCCCCTGGGACTGGAATCACAGACAGTTTTAAGCCACCCTGTGGCTGCCGGGAATGGAACCCCAGTCCTCTGGCAGATCAACCAGTGCTCTTAAACGCTAAGCCGTCTCTACCACCCGGAAGTTTTCTTTAAAAGTTTTATTTGGGTCAAATAGGACAGTACATACCCATAATTCCAACACTCCAAACGCTGAGGCAAGAGGACCCAAACTAAACTGAACGGTACAGCCGGTTTTAGGTCAGTCTAGGATACATAGTAGGAACGTGTCTCCCAAAACAGTCAATTTGGATTTCGGTTTAGTTTCATTTTCCTTTGAGCTTTTCTGGGCCTTCTAAGCATTCTACACTGAGCAAGTATTTATAAGTGGAAAAAAGAAAACGCTAGGCTGGGATACACCTCAGTTACAGAGCACACTCCCTTGGAACATGCAGAGTCCTAGGTTTAATCTCCAGTGAGGGAGGACAAGAAGAGGGGAGAATATGTTTGCTCTTTCTTTCTTTCTTTTGTGAACAAGAAAATGTTTCAATACACCTGAGGACCTCTCTCACACCTTCCCCAGGCTCTCACACCCCACCCCACCCCCCGCTGGGCCTCTCCCGCCTCCTGGATGACAAGCATCAGTATTTGCTTGCACACCCGCCTCCCTTACACACCCTTGTGGACAAGGGTCTATGCGCACCCTGTTCATGTCACCTAGCACAGTGTGTGGCTCATCAGATGTGCCCTATGGTTTGTTTGTTTTGCTTTTTCCACCTCTCACACACAGAGTTATTCTACCAACTCTCTCTCTCTCTCTCTCTCTCTCTCTCTCTCTCTCTCTCACACACACACACACACACACACACACACACACACACACACACACGGCTATACTACCATCTCTCTCTCACACACACACACACCCATGACTACTGAAATTAACGACCAAGTGACCTGAGAAGAAGCTCAGGGTTTCATTGAATCACAGCATCTGGTGAGGATTAAGGTGTTGGAGACACTTACTTAGAGAAGAGCCCAGTGTTCCTGACCCTCCCCTCTCACACTCCCACCCAACACCACTAGATCCTCCTGCTGGCTCAAAGGAAGGATGATAAGAGGATTTCCCAAAGTAGAGGACCATCCTAAGAGCCTATAACCCCACCCTACCCCAGCCCCGATTTGAACCTTCAGAGACCCTCAGAAGTATGGCCAGAAGCGCAAGGAGAAAAAAGTAGGAGAAGAAAGTGTGAGAAGGGATGGAGCAGGGGAGGGAGGAAGGCAGGGAGGGAGGAAGCGCCAGAAAAGCAGACTGAAGGAATGTCTAGGGCAAGGCGCCATGAGGACATGGAGGAGAAACAGGAACAGTGGCACTTACGGGGCAGACAGGCCGGAAGACCCCACGGAGAGCACAGCAGTCTCAGCACACAAAGCCAGTGCTGGAGTTGGGGGACATGGATCACGAGGAGGGGGGAGAGGAAAAAGGGCTCCCAGCCCTCTGCAGGTGCCAGCCCCTATTTCCAGAGCCAGCGGGCAACACCCGGCAGGGGGTAGATGAGGCTGCAAAGTGAGTGATGGGCGTGGATTTGGGCCCAGATTCTTTGCTTGTGGGGGCTGGCACAGCTTTGGGACTAGGAAGGCCCTGGGTAAGCAAACCAGGCCGGGCTGGTGATGGGGAAGCGGTAGAGCATCTCTGTGGGAAAGGGTCTGGAACTTTTCTTTGAAGCACTGGCCCAGAGCTAAATTAACCAGTGCCGAAAGCCAGGAGATTTGAGTGGGGCCCTCATGTGAAGCCTGCATGGAAGAGCTTCAATATGCATTCCTACACACACAAAGCATTGGAGAGCAGCATTCACACCTAGAACAGACTTAAGTAGATGGCTGCTTGCCCATGCTCAGCAATACTGTTTGAGCATGCACCGGGTGCCACAACCATCTGAAACATTTGCACACTCGGTCATACCCTGCACAACCCTCAACTCCGTGCCCCCCCCCAGACCCATTGCATAGACACAGCCACATCTGCACCAACACTACCCAAACTCAAGCTCACGCCCACTCATATCCAGAAATCAGTCTTGCCAGATCTAAGACGTGGTCACCAGCTCGCACTCACATCCTCACAGCTGCTCTAAGTGAAAGGTGATTTACTCAGACTTAACCTGTCCCACAAGACATTTGACAGTTTCCTAGACATCCTCCCATGAACCCACCAGTAGATACATACCTGCGCGCGCATATGCACACACACACACACACACACACACACACACACACACACACACACACACACTTTAAGTTTAACAAAAGTGATAGGATAGCCCCAGAGAACGTTGGTTTTACAAAGTGAAAAAGACAGCCCGGGGTCACTGAAGTCACAACCCGAGCAACATTAAGTGGTGGTAGGCACAGAGACCAGGAGTCTGGGGACCGTCCTTCCATCCCATTTGACTTCTCTGTCCACACTCTTTGCAAGTCCTCTGCCCTGCCAGGGTCCAGTCCCCCTCAGTCCCTACAGTCACCCCCCCACACGGCCCCTCTCCTATCAGCTCATTCTCTTCCCATCTGCATCCCTTCTTCTCCCCCCCACCCCCCCATCCCCACCCCTCCAGCCTTGGCGATAAAAGAGCCAGATTGGAGCGGGTGCCACGCAGCTTCATTCCCCACCATATGGGCCCAAAAGCCAAATCGTCAGCTAAGCGATTAAATCAAGTATGTCGAACAAAATGTTATGAACTGACATTATGGGTATATAATTTTATGCCATTTGTTGCCATCTGTTTATCTAAACAGCCCCCATTCCACACAGACATACAGACTCACACCTTCCCCTCCTACCCTCCATTCAGCAGACTCCCCACCCAACCAGGGCCAGAGGTCAGGGACAAGAAGACATGTCCACAGAAGTCGAAGAACGGAGGCATTTGAGATCCATGGGAATCCAAAAGAATTGGGGGGCTGGGACCCCTGGATGGATGGATGGGATAGAAGAGTAGGGGCCATTACCACTCACTGACCTGAGGGGGGCAAGGCCCTATTAGAGGTGGAGGCTGACTCCTCAGAAGTCATGACCATAAAGGCTGTGACAGGGGCCCCAGCTCAGGACTGTGGACCAAAGCCAGGGAACCTCATTGGCAAGCCTCCAGCATGGCACGTGACACATGAGTGGGCGTGTGTGCTGTGCCGGGCTGGCACGAGAGTAGCAGCTGGGCACAGCCATGACTGTGGACACCTCTCCGCCCTGCCTGCTCCGGGCCTGAGATCCCCTCAGAACCAGAGGCACAAGCAGGGGTCCAGAGGCTTCAGCTGGACTCATTCCTGTCTCAGCAGGAGGCCACAGGACAGGTGCCCTGTCATGCCCAGACACGGGGTAGCACTTCCTGCATCCCCAGCTTCAGTCAAACGACCCCTTGGTGACAGATCTGTACTCCCTGTGAGCTTGAGCGTGAATTCCCAGTGACAGGCACTCAGCCACTCTGTCCTTCCGCCCTGCGTCTGTTCTCCAGTGTGGGTCCTCTGTGTGTCTCTCCGGCGTCTACCACATCCTCGCGGCTGAGTGTCCTCGACCCTCCTGACTTCTTGTTGGTTTTCACCCTTTTCGGAAAGTCTGCTTCCGGCTTGGTGCAGACTCAGGCCTTGGGCTTTGCCACTTGAAGGTGATCTCCACGGAAGATCCGGGCCAGGGCGAGGAGCCGTGGGAAAGGGAAATGTTACACACCAGAGACACAGGGCACTGAAAGCTGCGGAGCTATGCCGAGAGCCGGAAGGTCAGCCAGGAAGTGTGAGGAAGGCGCTGGGACCTCATGCCCACGTTGAACCAGCCCAACGGTGCAGGAAAGTCCAGGAGAAGAGATGGAAGACACATTCTCTAGTTTATCAAGACACTACCCCTAACGCGCGTGCGCATACACACACACACACACACACACACACACACACACACAGCGGGTCTCTGATGCACACCCATACCCACTCTAGCAGACACATATAAGGAACCCCACATACAGAGCCACAGTAACACCTTCCAGATACACACTGTCTCAACCAAGTACAGAGTCACTAGTAAAATAGAGCTCTGCTCTCTGAGCCCAAGCCAGGCATCTCCAGGCCCATTTTGCAGGGTTACGTGCAGGTGTGTGAGCCCAGGAATGCTGAGCTCAGCCTCCACTTGCATACACCGGACCACAGGGTTACCCACAGGGGGCTCCCTGGTATCATCAGAGACCCAAGTGTCCATCACTGCTGCAGGAAGAGATTGGAACCACCCAGAGAGAGCCAAAAGTGAGAGACAGAAAGCCGACTCAACCAGGAGCGACTTGAAGGCTGAACTCAAGACCGAGAGAGACAGAGACAGACACTGGTCAAGGGGCAGAAGAAGAATAAGAAAGACAAAGAGAAGAAAGAGACTCAACGGCCAACCGGGAGAAAACGGAACAGCAAGCCGTGCGAGGGGACGCTGCGGGCGGGCGGGCGGGCGGGAGGGGGCGCCCGGGACGCGGGAGCCGGGCCTGCGCGGGTGGCGGCAGCGGCGGAGGCTGGAAAAGCTCATTTTGCTGGTAATTTACTCTCCTGCTTTTGGGCCGCTCCGCCTGCCGCTGCCGCCCGCCCGGGCTGCCTGTTCCAATATTAGATATAAACAAGTAAACTGTGTAATGGATCACATTAAGCAGGCCTTGCGTCTTGAGGCAGGATTTAATTTGCATGGCAGATTAGCTTGTCTTCCCAGCAAGGCACCCCGGGGCACCCCGAGCTGTAATAGGATCCCGCCTCTTAGAGCCCATTAAGGCAATTGAGAGCGCCTCCTAATCTCCCTCCCCGCCCAGCACCAGAATCCCCTCCTGCCGGACTGGGAGGGACTTGTGATGGCCGGACCCCATCTTGTCACCCTGGGTGGTGCCCCATCTCAGGCCCCACCTCGCCCTTAAAGTGACAACCCCAAATCCTGTGGGCTGCCCTTTTCTACCTCTCGCCTCCACACCTAACGGCAGAGAAGTTTCCTTTTTCTCAATCCCAACATGCGTGAGCTAGGGGACCGCTCTCTTCTCACCTCCAAGGGTGCCCAAACTCCAAGCCAGTACCTCCTGCTTTCTCTTGACCACATGACTTGTGAGCCTTCCACCAACGAATGGACTTCTTGACTGATGTCAAAAGCTGGAATAAGTTCCCTCCTGTTCTTCAATTTCCCAAAGAGCAGCAAGCGTTTGTGGCGGCGCCTATCCCCTTAGCGATATAGTTAAGAAGAAGTGCAGCGCAGGACTCTGACCTGCTTCGAAGTCAATGACCAAGTCACAGTTTGGTTCCAAACTGGGGCTAAAGCAAGTTGTTGGGGGGGGGGGGCTTGACGGTGAATCTTCAAATCTTTTAAATCAACTCCACTTTGAAGGCAACTGAGGTTCAGGGGAGAAATGACTCACTAAAGGTTGAACAGCCAGGAATGGACAGCTACGGGACTCAACCAAGTCTTCTGACTCTAGTGCTGCAGCCTTGTGGCACACCATGAGGAACGGGCAAGTTTTAGGTTAAGGACTATAAGGACTATACATACCATGGTCTACATCAAGATTAAGCCATGAATGCCGGACTCCACCACCATCCCCAACCTCCCACTGGACTTCTGAGTGGGCTTATTGAACTAAACAGATTGGTGCTGGAGGCATCAGAATCCAAGGTGGTGGACTGCAGTGGACATAGAGAGGAGCTTCCAGTCTGTGGGCATACACCGCTGTGCTCCGATATTGTTGGAGGGACACTGAGCTGGATGGGCCAGGAGGAAGAGTAGGCAATGGAGGCTGGAAGCAGGGAGTTGTGGCCCAGGGTGGGTGGGATGGAGCCAGCCTGGTGGAGAAGGGTCAGTGCAGCCCAGCTTGGCTCACAAAGGGTCCTTGTTGTGGGTAACGGGACTCCCCGGGCAGCTTTATTTGCTGTCAGTGGCTTTTATTAAAGTCTCCAGTTTCAGACCCTCCAACCTCCAGGCATTGTGTGAGCTCCCCATGGGCCCTGCCCCCAGCCCCCAACCCCTGACTAAGCTGACTGGAAGGGGCCTCCGGGCCTGCCCTGCCCTGCCTCCCACCTCTACCTCCCAGGGTGAGAGCCCCCAGAGGCTGCACACTCAGAGGGAACTTCTCAGCCTTCACCCTCAACACCCATCCAGTATCAAATCTACCACAGCTTGGGCTGACACTGAACATGGGGTGGTGAATTGGCTGGGAAGAATTCAGTGATGTACACATCTCTGCACATGTATGTGTGTCCTCGAGGGGTGTGCACCCATCTGTTTTCTCAGCCCGGGTCTGCATAGATATGCTAGAATGTGTACTGCTTGGTGATTGAGAAGGAGGTAGGCAAGAGGACTGCAGCTTGATTCTTAATAGAATTTAGGGGCACCTGCTAGACATCCTGATCCAGGGAATCCCCCAGACCCCAGATCAGTTCTGGAGGTAGGAACATAAGGAACACCAGCCTCATCTGCCATCTGGATACCTCCTCCCTGCTCCCTTCTCTCCTTCTGTCAAGGGGTAGGAAGGAAGCAGTGGTGGGTAGACTCAGCCTTGACCTTGAGTAGGTAGGGGGTCTCAAATACACTGACTATCTGCAGGTAGTCTGACCTGACTTCGCCCAGACCCAGAATTGTAGTGCAGCCTTGAATTCCCAGCCCTGAACCCAGGCAACTAAGGGAGACCTGGTCCTCACACACTTCTAGTTGGCACAGCTGGGGTTTGGGAGTGGAGAAACTGAGGCCAGG
Source organism: Peromyscus maniculatus bairdii (assembly GCF_049852395.1). Lineage (NCBI taxonomy): Eukaryota > Metazoa > Chordata > Mammalia > Rodentia > Cricetidae > Peromyscus > Peromyscus maniculatus. The sequence goes on from NC_134852.1 coordinate 197,307,111, forward strand.
CTCTGCAGGATGACCTCCTGAAGCAGAAGTCTGAACCAAACATGAACACTTGGTCCCAGAGAGTCCTTGCTGAGCTGGGGAAACAGAAAAGGAACACAGAGGGAGGCCTGAGCAGTCACAGGTGAGGCCTGGGGTGGGGGTGGTCTCAGGCTGAGTGCTATGCCATGCCTGGTCTCACTCTGAAGGGGCTGATGGAGATGGCTGTTCCTCTCTGTACCCACTCTGCGAGATCTGAGGTGGACATGGTGGAAAGCCTCCAGCTGTGTGCGTTATAGGGCGTGGACCATGGGTAATCTTGTATGAACGGGTGCATGTGTGTGCGTGTGTGTGTTGGTGTAGGGGGGCAGGTTTTGTGAACACACGAATTTGGAATGAGTCAAGAAATCAATTTGCATGCTAGTGTCTATCTCTTCTGGGGGTGCTGCCCCATGAGGAGCAGCGCTGTGAGCTGAAGAGGAAGGTGTCTGTGTTTGAAGGTGAATACATGTGTTTGTTGTCAGCTGTCAGTCGTACAAACGCTGGAGTGTGTCAGAGATGGGGAGGGCCAGGGGACCCACAGCCCTCCCCAGGGTCTTCTCAGCTCCTGGCTCGGCTTGTGCCAGGCCATTTGGGGAGCGCCCGTGCTTTATGGTGCGCGGGTGAAAAATGGAAATGCTAATAAGTAGTCGTTAAGTTGTCTTGCAAAAATGTTAAATGATAAATTGGGTAATGTTATTGTTGAAATGAAATATGTAAAATAAATGAGTTATTTATTTCTAATAAATATTTTGTTTACGATATATTTGTAGGGATGTTAATTATTTTCCCCCTCAATCGGGGCAACGTATAAATTCTAATAAAGTGCAGGCTGTGGGGAAGGCAGTGAGGATGGTGTCCGCTCCTCTAGACCAGGCTGCTGGACTTCTTCTCTCTTGACGGATGTCATTAGGACACACTGCTGTCCCAGGCTCTGAACCTAGGGAGGGGGAAAAAAAAAAGCAAGACCAGGTAAAGAACTCCTGTGATCAGCACTTGGGTGGCTGAGGCAGGAGAATAGTGAGTTTTAGGCTGTCCAGGCTACATAACAAGACTTTGTCTCAAAAAGAATGAGGAGGGGTGAAAGAGAGAGAAAAGAGGAGGGGGGGGAGGGGAGGGGAGGGGAGGAGTCAGGGAAGAAGATGCCTAGACTGGGTTCCCAGGAGGAGCCACTGGATATCCCCAGGCTGGACCTGTTCCTTACCTAAGGCTCAGCCCTGGGAAGTTCGGTCGGTGGGAACGACCTTCACACAAACAGCAGTAAATACCAACAGGAATCAAACAGTAGTCTCATGTCACCTACACCTTCAACAGCACCGAGCCCTCACAGGGGACCAGGTGCCCTTGGTGACTCCCACTCTTCCGCCCATGTGGGGGACACCCAGAGAGGCAGAGAGTCCATCCTCCACTGTTTCCAGATCCCCACCGGCACCCCCTCTCTCCAATTCAACTTTCTCTGAACTTCCTTCAAGGAAGCCTACCCTCCCCCACCCCCTTGGTCCTACCTCTCCTCCTTCAGCAATTCTCTTTCCAGCCACCACCACCCCCACCACCCCATCACCACCACCACCATCACCATCACCATCACCACCACCACCATCACCATCACCACCACCACCACACCACCACCACCACCACCACCACCACCACCACCACCATCACCACCACCTCCACCACCACCACCACCACCACCCCACACCACCACCACCACCACCACCACCACCACCCCACCACCACCCCACACCACCACCACCACCGCCCCATGCAGGACTGTGCAGGACTAGGGGTGTCAGTGGCCTCTTCAAGGTAATCCCAGTGGAGCCCCTTGGAGATCCATCTGACCAGAAATCAAGCTAGGCCCAGGCCTGGCCCCTGCGGCTGAACCATGCGGGTGGGGGTGGGGTTGCACATTCTCCTTCAGAACAAGCTGCCTCCCTGCAGGCATTATCTCCCTGTGGGTAATAAAACTGCTGAGGCAGGACCACCTGGTGGGCAGGGACAAGCAGCCCAGGGTCCTGATGTAGGACTGTTCTGTCCCTGCCCTAGGGGCCATCCAGCTTTCCCTTCAGTCTGCTCATCCAAGTCCTGGGGCTGAACTAGACCCAAGTTCCCACGATGAGCCTCTAGGCTGACCAGCTGGGGGCTCAGCCACTCAGAATGCCTTTCTCTGGAGTTTGGGGGTGGGGTGGGGTGTCACTGTGTAGGGTTGAGCGGATTCAGGGTGTTCCCGAGAGTTCTTTGAAGTTGAGGTGGAGATTCGTGCTTCCCAGGCTGGAGTGCCTAAATGTCTGTCAGAAAGGGAGACCTGTAGCTCTCTGTCCACCTCCGCCTATCACCCCCCTAAGCCTCTGCACCTGCTTCACAGAGAGCACCCTACCCACAGACACAGCCTGTGTGCAAGTATGTGCACACGTAAATGTGTGTGCGAGAGGCCCAGTTTAGGGGAAGACAGAGAGACCCTTGGCCTTGACTGAGAGCATGCCACATGATGGCCACATTCACAAATCCCACACACAGACACACTTGGACACACAACCTCGTGAGTACTGGTGCTGTATACATCCAGCCACACCACCTCAGTCCCAGATAACCAAAGTCCTGCAGGTGCTCCTTGTGGGGAACTTGAATCAGGTCCAAGAGTTGTGAGGAAGAGATGGCCAAACAAAAAGGGTATATGAAATCATTACTCATCTGTGGGGCTTTGAGGTAGAAAGGGGTATTGACCCTGGGAGAGGGCGCCCCCTGCTGGACAGAACAGCCACACCAGCTCCCCACCTCAAGCTTTCTCTCTTACCTCAACGCATCATGAAACACTCAGCATACAAGTCCGCCACAGGCAGTAACTCTAGGTTCTTCTCAAAACATGTAAAATATTTGATCATCATTGTTTAAACTGTACAAATAATCCACCCAGTTTTAATAGGATTTTTCTATGAATCGGCAACAAAGCATGAAATGTGATATTTTCACCACGAGTAGCTGGGAAATTAGTCACCTCTGTCCGTGAAACCCTGCTGGCTGGAGACCCCCATACCATCTTGTCCCCCCCTCCCTTCCACCTCAACTACGCTGGATCTTCAGAATGCCATGTATGCCCTCAGCTTCCGCCTTTCTTAGGTAATGGAGGAGGAAATTCCAAGGAGCCCTTGGTGGTTATTATTCGGTCTGAGAGCAAAGATCAGACACTTCGTACCCCATTTCACAGAGTTTCCACCTGAGTTCAAAGCCTCTACCCTGAATCCACCATAGGCTCCAGTGAAGACTAGAGTCAAGTTCAAGATGAACAGTCGATGTAGGGATAGTTATCTGGAATGGGGGTGTTGGTTTAAGAGGAGAAAGTTTTAACTATTCACCATTTTCCCCAGATGTCCCCAAGAGTTCTCAAACTTGTCCCGCTAGGCTGCTGCACACCCACATATGTCAGGAGTGGGACCAAGGAACCTACCAAGGAGACTGTCAACCTCGCCACCGAGGCTGGGGACAGAAGGTGCGGAGACCAAGGAGCCGCACTGGTTACTGCAGGTCAGACCTGAGATCTAGGGAAGCCGCGAGGAGGACATCAAAGGTGGGAGTCCGGCAGAAACTGAGATGAAAGACTCAGAGATGGGGCCAGACTTGGGGAGTCGTATGGGCAAGAAACTAGCCACTGTCCAAGACAGGTTTTCCAATTTACTTCCAGAAGTCTCTTGACTGCTGACCCCTGACCCCTGACCCTACCACCAAGCCCTGCAGTCGCAAAATATCCCTCCTCTGCCTCAGGGCCCTGTCTGGAAAAACAAACAGTCCATGCCAGTGGCCAAGGACCTAGGAGCAGAACTGGTTGGCCCTGAGGCATTCAGTCAGCTTAGGCCAAAGCCTGGTGAGGTTCAGCCTCAAAGCTGGGCATGGGGGAGGGGAGGTGGCCTCCTCCAGGCACCAAATCACTGTCCACGTGCTCCACATAGAGCCGGGCCCTTTCCTTTCTGCCCCCTGCCCCTAGCCCTAGTTGAATGAAACTCAGGGGGTTAGGGGAGCTATTCATGGAGCCAGAGAATGTGTGAGCTGCCCAGCAGCCCCCTCTCATTAGGGGACCCCCGTCAGGTGGCGCTCATTAACTTCAAGTTGTCTCTTGTTTTAAAACTTGAGTGAGGGGGGCAGGGTGGCGGGCACATTGTCTGGCTACTGCCCCAAAGAGATTAGGCACCAGGGGGAGGGGGCAGGCAAAGGCCCTTTAATTAGTTACTTTGAAAGGTTCCCTGTTCCCCTTTCTCTCAGGCCTCCCTCCTACCTCCCCCCGACCCCCCCACCCCCGCCTGGCTGGGCCCAGCTTCGAGGGGGGACAGTCTTTTCTGCTTGGTAGAGCGGCCTGGTCACTAGGCTTAAATCCTTAGTCTTTGTTCCCGCCTGGACAATGGGCCCAGAGCATCAACCATTGAGGCCAGAGAAGAAGCAGGGCCATCTCCTGTGAGGTTGGACCCAGCTGAGGCAGTGTATCCTGGCACCAGGACACAGCAGGGGCTGGACATCATGGACCCTTTCTAGGCAGACAGGAATTGGACAGGAAGGAAGGACGGACACACACACACACACACACACACACACACACACACACACACACACACACACTTGCTCCTCAGCCTCAAGTCTAGCTCTGGCACAGAGTACTGAGACAATCCTCAGGCCAGGGTCCTTTTACATGTGGCGTTTCTTGGGGGCTTACCTAGAACCTCTTCCTGTCTATGAAATGGAAAGAATGGCCTGAGAGCTGAGTTAGGCAATCTCTCTACAGTTCATTCATGAGTCGCTGCCCTAGCCTCTGTTGTCTCCCCCATTAAATGGGGGAACCCGAGCCAGCCATGGTGGCTCACACCAGTAACCCCAGCACATGGATGCGGAGGGAAGGGTAGTGAGCTTGTGGCTGGCCCGGGATATACCGTGATTTCCAGGACAACTTAGACTATCTACTAAGAGCCTGTCTCAAAACAAAACCAGAACTGGAGCCTGTGGATGGCTCAGCAGGAGAAAGCACTTACCACAGAACCTGACAACCAATATTGGAGACCCAGAACCTGTCTGTCACCTGGTAGAAGAGAATCAGCCCCTGCAAGCTGACCTCTGACCTCCACATGTGCACTGTGGCACACAGAGAGGCAAAAAAGAGACACGGGCTCGCGATGTACCTCAGTCAGTAGAGTGTCTCCCTAGCATGCATGAAGCCCCGGGGTTCATCTCCAGCACCACATAAAACCAGCTGTGGTAGCACACACCTGTGTGTGATCCTGGCACTCAGCAGATAGTGGCAGGAGGATTAGAAATTCAAGGTCCTCAGCTACATAGTGAGGTTGAAGCTAGCCTGGACTACATGAAACTCTGTCTCAAAAACAAACAACATGGCCGGGCAGTGGTGGCGCATGCCTTTAATCCCAGCACTGGAGAGGCAGAAGCAGGCGGATCTCTGTGAGTTCGAGGCCAACCTGGTCTACAAAGCGAGTTCCAGGACAGCCAGGGCTTTTACACAGAGATGTGGAGGACATCACACCTTCCTCTTAGGCCCTGAGGATTGGAAAGCTTGTGCAAAGGCATCTACCCTAATGTCTATATGTTGTAAACATTCCATGCATGTTACAGGTTTTCCCTTGTATGGTCCCTAACAGCCAGAGCCTGACCCCACACCCTCTGCTATTAGGGGGCAAGCACATGGGACCCATTCTGCTTCTAGGTATTGGTGGCAACTAAACTAAGCAAACAAACTGCCACATTTGGAAAGGGTTATTGGACAGGCCTGAGAAGGAGGGAGGGAGAAGACGAAGAGATAGCCAGTCGGGGGGGGGGGGTAATTGCACATGAGAGAGTATTTCTGCCTCATCAGGGGGTGTCTCGGGGTGGGGGGTAGAGGCTGAGTTGCAGGAAGAGATGGTGATTTGCCTAGGTCAGCAGATTAATGGTACTAACGAAGTTTCTGAGAGCATGGTGAGTTGGGGGGTCGAGGGCGTCCATGTGGAAAGGCACATGACTAGGGATTGATCAGGCTGTAGATGAAACAGAGAGAGCTTCCCGGACAGCGGAGGTAGGAAATGCCAAAACCAATTATGCCCCAACCCTTCTGGCCTCCAGATCCCTCCTCCAGAGAGCAGGGAAGGGGCTGTGACCTCTCTCTGTGGGTGTGTGCACTCCCAGACACACACATAGACACACCGCTCACATGCCTAGGTTATGCTCTGTGTATACAGAGGCAGACCCACTGATAGGAAGGGATAGCCTCAAGATGTTAGTGTTGGTTTGTAACACACACACACACACACACACACACACACACACACACACATTTGTGTCTACGTCATTTGACTCCACATTGTTGTCCTCACCTAAGTGTCTTTGTCTGGCCAGTACATGAGTCACAAGATGGAGGTAGCCAGGGAACCACGATAGCAGAAGAAATTAAGAAGTGAGGACTTTCTCCTCCACAAACCTACTTTGGGCTCAACCCTAGGTTTTTTCATATCATGCCGTTTGGGTGATTAATTCTTCAAGTAGATAACTGAAAATTTATCAGTCTCTGGTTGATAGGAGTGTACCCCACTTTGGGGAAAGCCTCCCTTACGAAAATAATCAATTGTGCATTGACTCCTTTTAACAGCCCAAGTTTGTTGAATGAATAAGTGTGGCAGGTTGGGCACCCTCTCCAGTTTAAAGAATTCACAAAGGCTATCAAAGAACCAGATCAAAGAGTGAGCAAACATCCCGTACAGGACCTGGAGAAGCCCTTGGTTAAAAATCAACAGTTAGGAGGCGATTAAGCATAAGATAGGGCCCTTCAACTCATAACTCCAGCCCAACAAGAGTGGGGGCGTGGGGGCTTTAGGGGAGAAGGGCTGAAATGGCTAGCCAAAGGCACGTGAAGGCTTTGACTCCAGCACGGGAAGGAGCGACTTCTTTCAAGTGGTGTGTGTATTGTCGGCACCAGGACCTCAAACACAGGACAGAAATCGTATCCACTGCTATGTTGAGTTGTGTTATTATAGTTATTAGCAATCATGCCTTATCATAAAATCACTTTTCCTTAAATATGTAAGTATAAAAAAGGGGGGGGGCTATTCTTAACGTGAGTTCTATCCAGTCTATTCCTCTGGGAAATTGTTTTCAGTTTTATAGTATGAGAGTGCTGTAAACCAACAAGCGAGTGAGATAAGAGCCCTGTTGGACATTGATGCATGACACAAGGAGCCGCCACCATACTGCTAGGATTCACACGGTGTCCTTTTTGTGGGATTAAACTCCAAAGGGACTGCACAGTCAGCGCCCCCCACCCCCATGGAGATCCTAACCCACCTCCTTAAACTCCAGTCTCACAGACTCAGACACTGAGGCTCTTGACCCTATGATGGCTCCCTCTTCCCATGCCTCCCCAACAGCTACCCTGCACCCCGCCACAATGTCTATGAGGGAGACTGCTCCTCTTGGGGCCTGCAAGCTTTTGTTAGCGTTATGTGAGCCGCTAGCGACAAGGGCCCTGAAACCCAACTCGACCAAACTCATAAAAGGGGTCACTGTCTCTTTAATTAAAGTTCCCTGTTTGGAGGTTAAAGACAAACCCGTTTGATGGTGCAGGTGTGTAGCGGTGGGGGAGGGGGAAAGGAGTGGGAAGGGATGGAGGGAAATGGAATTCTATCCTTGGAAGGGAGCAAGGAGGGGCCTCTGAGGGGCAGACTGGCTGACCGACTAGAAGGTCTGATGGGGGAGCTGAGGGTCCCCGGTGTGGGGAGGACCACAAGGGAATAAATCAGGGAGCCTAGGGGCCCCCGGGCAGCTGGCTCTGATGCTCCTCAAGCATGCGTGCAGTCCAGGCCCAGAGCCAAGCCTGCGCGCACTGCGTACTGTGTGCCCTCAGCCACCACGCCCAACATTATGCCTCGCCGACCACTCCCCTTGGCCACTCTGGGACTTCCCCCCTTTCCCATCCCAAAAGTTCTCCATTAAATGAGGGCCCAGGGCCTAATCTCATCTCCACACAGAAGCAACTTCATCACAGTTTAACATAAAAAGATCAGCTGGTATCGACCCGTAATTTGGACCCATGCCACGCTATTGGCAGGAAGACAGAATAAGTTAGGGTGGCCATGTTTCAAAAATTCTCTGTGTGCACTCAATCACAGCCCAGGGAAGGCGGGCGGGTGCGTAATAACCCAGCCGCGCTCTTCATTTCCCCTGTAGATCAATGCTAATACCAGGAGGCCCGGGAAGATGGATGGAACCGACAGGAACCTTGAAATCCCGACACGGGGCTGGTGCCTCAACCGATAAAGAATTTCATTGCTGCTGGGGCAGGGACACTGAAACCCTTGGGGTTGTGGGGAGACAGTCTGGTGGGGGCAGAGAAGGGAGGGAGGGGGCAGCCCCTATCGCTCACGGCATGCACGCCAACCCGGACACACCTTAGCTCCCACCCCGCTAGCCCAAAGCACTAAAGCCTTCTTCTCAAGGAGGCCATGGCTCGGCAAGCGCACTCACAAGGGGTCTCGGAATCACTCAGACACAAACCCGGAAACTCAGGCCTGCCTGCCACAGGTAGGCAGACAGATCCGCCGCAGTAAGATACACTCACTCTTAGGGGTCCGCTCCTGCCACGGTGAGACACCAAGATGGCAAACAGCCACACCGTACGTTCTTTCCGTTCTTCCTTCCATCTCTGCCTTCTTTGTGATTCCTTCTGATGGTGCTCAGAAAGTTGCTGGCTGATGGGAAGTTTGAGAACTTTCTAAGAAGTGAGCCACTAAGACCAAGGCATCCAGACAGACGCACATGTGCTGGGCTGAAGGCAAGGGTCGTGGGTCCACAGGACAGCTCAGTCGCAGACCTTTGGGCCTCTCTTTCTGTGTCTATAAAACCAGATGCTGACTGGCTCTTTCTCCCGCCCCGCCCCCATTCCTCCCACCCTTACTCTCTCATTTTAAAAAGTCTCATCATCATGTAGCACAGGCTAGCCTAGAGCTCCCTGTGTAATCCAGGCTGACCTCCAATTTCTGGTGATCCTCCTGCCTCAGTCTCCTGCATACAGGGATTATAGGATCATAGACTTAACATGGCCAACTAGAACAGAGGCATTTGTAAGGCCACCTGCCTTCCAGCTCTGAATTTGCAACATCACACACAACACAGGCAACCCCAAAGCTAGCATTCTCAGTTTTGTTTGGTTTTACACTTTTTAATTTAATTGATAGATTAAAACATAAATTTTGTCCATATTAATATGCATTATTAATGTCCAATACATGTATGGGTTGCAAAAATATTTAAATATGGTTTAAATGTATATTTATTTCCTTAAACATTATTTCTATATGATGAAAACTGTAAAACTCTTTCTAGTTTTTTAATGGAGAGTATATAATTATTATTGGTATACTCCTTATCTTTTTAGGATGACCTACACACACACACACACACACACACACACACACACACACGGGGGTGGGTCTTTTCCACAAGAGTCTACAGCAGGGACGCCAGCTCCCCATCTTTCCCAGAGCAGGATGTCAAGGAGTTTCAGAAACCCACCCCCTCAACCCTCCTAGCAACCCCCCATTTGGAGCAAAGAATCGGGAACAAGAAAGGGATACAGAGAACTGTCAAGAGTTTGGGCTGAGGCTAGGTGCCAAGCGCTGGCTGACTCCTGCTGTCCGGTTCCCTCCCAGCCCTTGCAGGACAGGAGCCATTTGTATGGCCTGGCACTGACATCTTGTGGCCACCTCTAAGGATTGCAGGCATCTCAACGAGGCGCTTGGTCCCCTACAGCGGGGAATATGGTCATAGCCTGGTCAGGACTGCAGGTCCCGTCCCTGGAAGCCTTTCCCCACGCTCAGCTGCCAGGAACCACACAGAGGCTGGCAAGAACCTCCTGGAGGGTCAGGTGAAAGGACAGGAGGCCGGCCACCTTAGGAAGAGGCTTCACTTGATGACAAAAGAGCCTGGGGAAAGTAGATGTTTGAGGGAACTTCAGTCTCTGGTAGAAAAAGAATTGTACCCTTCTACAGCCTCCGCCTGACAGGAAACTGCCCCTGATCCAGCAGCTGGAGGCTGAGGGAATAGATGTGGCTTTCCCTGGGCAACCCTGCCAGAAAGAGACTCGTCCTGGCCTCATGCATGGCTTTGCCCTGGCAGAGCCTCTAACCTGAGGAGGAAAACGACTCAGCAGCGCCTTGCCAGAGCCTCGTCCCTCTCTGAGGATAGGCTAAGCCCGGAGCTACTACAGCCTCTCATGAAGAGCACTAGTCTGGAAGTCTTAAAGAAGCCGGCTTCTCTCACCAGCCTCGGGCTGCCAAGGGGGCTGGGGCAGAGGACTGGAGTAAGTGGGGTCCCCAGAGCCAGTCTCCTCCATTCCGCAGAGATCTAAGGTAGGGACACACAGAGATAGCCATGGCTGAAGCAAGGCCTGACTGGGGACGGCCAGGACCCATGCTTCCTCCCACGTTCTCCACAGAGCCTCCTGTCACTTCTGGAACCAGGCCTCGGGCACTGAAAAAGGGACAGACCACCCTGAGTCCCCGGCCACAGAGCCCTGGAGGTGGTGGTGTGATGAGTTTGTTATAAATTAGAGACTCATTAGGAGAAGATGTGAAGGACTCAGTAACAGCTTTGGGGGCCATCTTTTCGATTTCTTGTTCTGTTTGTTTATTGCAATTGTTCCTGTCTCATAAGCTTATTGCAAAACCAATAAAAATGATCTATTCAGAGAGGAGAACTGCTCTTTTGACTAGTAAGCTGCCATGGAGTCCTAGGCCCCACCCTTCCCCCTTCCCGACGGCTGCAGCCCTAGCCTGGTTGACCAGCTGTCTCCTGCCGCGGGGTCAGCAGAGGGTGCCAGATTCCTGCTCACCAGAAACTGTGTCCACCTGCCATGCAGCCACCCTGGGCTGGCCTCGGGCCTCCAACCTGGCCCCATCACACCGATGACTGGGTAGCCCAGCCCTCCAGCCCAGCTCAGTTCCAGGGGGATGGGAGGCCAGAACAGGGTCCAAGGACAGTCACGGGAGCTTAGAATTTCAAGTGGGATGTTGCTGTTTCTTCACTGTGCCTCGATGAATCTGTGTCGTCAGCGTGAGCTTCCCTGCCCTGAGTAGCCCTGAAAACTATAGGATTAGGAGAAAGGCCTTCAGAGGTTCCCTACAATTAGAAGTCCCAGCTTTGACCTTGACGGAACAGAAGTCATCAAAGGCACAATTAAGGTAGTGGACATAGAAACCTCCATCTAAGGAAATGGGTCCCCCACACACTTGTTTCAGGAACGAAGTCAGCTGCACTTAGTAACCAGAGCAGTCTGAGACACCCTAGATTTCCCTGTATTGCTGGTGTTGATATTAGTTTAGAGATTTTTAGATGATTATGGGGATCAGGGCACAGCAGAGGGGAGGAGACTCAGAAAATCCAACAGACCTCTTCGTGGACTCACACAGAAGTCCACAACGTCACAGTGGGAGACGTGAAAGCTTTTTCTTCCCATCCATTCCTCATCTCAGACATGGAGTCAAGGTCAGACCTGCAGACTTGGTCAAGGTCCCACAGTCAGTGGCAGAGTTAGGAGGAGGACACAAAGTAACCAGCCTTTGCCTCTTACTCGTTACAAAACTCTGTCTTCCACATCCTGTTCATGTCAAAGAGTATGGTGTCCTTTGCCAAGTCCCACAGCCATCGCAAGGCCAGCCTGTCCTTCCCTCCTACTCCCTGAGAGCAGGGTTGCTCTCTCTAAAGCCAGACTGCTCTTTCCCCAAGGCCAGACAGTGCACCAGCTCAAGCCCAGAGCCTGGAGGAGGGAATAAAGCTTGGGAGAAGCATTTGGAGTTTCTCAGCTACTCCAAGTGATAGCAGCGGCTGATGATGTCTATCTGTTTGGAGAAGCAGGACAAGGAGCGGAGGAGAGGTGAGGGCAGACATTCTCAGGAAGCGGAGCATCTCAAGGACTTGGCGGATCTTCAGAGAGTCCCAATGGCCTTGTCCCTTGATCTCTGTGGGTCTGTTTACACTGACAAACACTTGAAATAGCCTTCCTATGTGTCAGTACTGTTCTAAGCATATTACTTACTCACTTGCTAATTTTGTTTTATGTAAATTTAAGCTGGGGGCATGGTAGCACATGCCTGTAATGGTCTCCTACCATGTAGGAGGTGGAGGCAGGAGTATCAGGAATTCAAGGCTTGCCTTGACTACAGAGCAAATTCATAACAACTAGGTTGCATAAGACTCTCAAAATATTAATTTATTAAATAATCCTGTATCATTTGATTAAGCTATTAAATCCTCCCACTCTTCTGAAGTAGATACTGCTGTTAGTCCCACTGAGTCATAGAGTTTAAACAGCTTGCTCCAGGCCTCACAAACAGGAAGTGGCGGAGCAGAAATCCAAAGCCAATCTTACTGGCTCTTACCCACCGCGCTAGTACAGAGGCAGAGAGAATTTCCCTCACCCCGCCTCTGAAGGGTTAATAATTTAGTCTATGAAGTAAACTGACAATAGACAGATTAACGGAAGAGAGATACCAATGCATTGCATGCACACGCACAAGAGCCACACAAAACACAAGGCTCAAAGGGGCCGGATTGGCTTGGAGAGATGGACGACTTCAAATCTGCAGAGCCCACATAAAAAGCCACACGTGGCACATCTGTGACCCCAGCACTTCAGGTGTGTGTGTTGTGGAGAGAGACAGGAAGATCGCTGAGGCTTTCTTTCTGTTTTTGTTTTAATTTTTTTAGGATTTATTTTTATGTGTATGAGTGTTTGGCCTGCATGTATGTATGTGTACCATGTTGGTGCCTGTAGAGGCCAGATGAGTGCATTGGATGAAGACTTCAAATCCAGGCCTTGAATCCCCTGGAACTGAACAATCATGTGGGTGCTAGAAATTGAATCCAGGTCCTCTGGTAGAGCAAAAAGCACTCTCAATCACCGAGGTATATCTCTAGCCCCCCCCCCACACACACACACACACTGGAGCCTCTGGCCACCAGCCTAGCTGTAAAAGTCTCAGTGAGAGACCCTGTCTCAAGAGAATAAGGAACAGCTCAATAGAGAAGGAAACCAGACATCTTTCTCTGTCCTCACCCCCCCCCCAAAAAAACCACACATGCACAGATACACACACCCATGTGCATATCCACACACACTGAATTCCAGGTAACCAGATGATTTTATTATACTTTTACTATTTATTTTTGAGTCATGGTTTTGCCATGGAGTCCAGGGTTGGCCTGGGACTTTCTATGTAGCCTAAGCTGGCCTTAGACTCTCAGTCCCCCGTCTCAGCCTCCCTACTGTTCAGATTACAGAAGCATGCCACCACACCTTCATGAAATTTTTTAGACCATACATAAAAGAATTGGGGCTTGGGGCTTCTGGTGGGTGTCAGGGTGAGCTACACAAGGCTGGGAAAGGATATGAAAGCTGAAAGCCATTATGCTATTTACACATGTAAATTCTCTCAGGTGATAGCCCTCTGAATAATGTGTGACATCCTGGAACAATCTCTGGGCAGGAGTGTGAACCCGCGACCTTTCCTCCAGCCACATAAGACAGCTAAGTGCTTGTTTACTTTACCAAGGGCTAATGTGGATTTCCTCTCTAGATGCATGAGGCCTCAGAAAGGGCTGAAGCTCAGAGTCAGTCCTCTGCCCTGCTGAGCCTCTGAAGAGCCAGTGGGAACAGATCTACATTGCAGGCTTTGGAGGGCACATTCCCATCGCCTGGGAATCTTCTTTTTACAGACAGTGTGAGGACTGGGGGCTCCCTACGGTCAGGAGGTCGGGAGGAAGGGAGCTGCTGAACATTCCAGAGAGATATGATGTCCTTGGAGGCGCACTTGTTTACCACAGTCTGGGGCGCCGCTGCCCTTGGTTTCTTTGAAGACCAGTGTTTCCCGCTTGAGATAGGCAGCGTGGACCACAGAGCCTTCCCACACCATTCCTATTTGGAGGAGGCTTTCTGCTGGGTTCTGGAAGCCAGGGTGAGGGGTGTGGTGCCAAAAGCCCACGACCTCCTCGCTCCCTCCCACACAGCAGCCTGCACGGACATCTCTGAGAGGGCCTTTGATTAAAGAGACAAGTGACTTTGCCCATTCTATTGATCAGAATAAATTACTAGGAACTAATTTATGGGCCTCCCCACTGCCGATGACATGGTGGATTGTGCGCTATTGGTCAGTAAATTGGATTGTCAGGCTAGATTATTGGTTCGTATACAGTTATCTCTCATAGCAATATCAGGCAGCCCAGGTAGAGGAGTGAAATCCTTTCTCTGCTGCCAGATGCCAGGATGTCAGGCAGGGGGCCTTCTCCTTGGCTGCTGGGGAGGGGCGGGGAGGGAAGAGGAGGAGAGGGGAGGAGAGTTGAGCGAGGCCTCTGTGCAGGATGCTTATTAATTAGTGCAGCATCACAGCATTAAAAGAACATTAGTGTGGAATCGGCTGCAGAGTGATGGGGAAATGACATTGTGGGCCTCCTCCTGATTCTCCAGCTATGGCTCTGCTGGGTAGAGGCAGGGAGGGGGTTGATGAGCAGACAGGGGGGATGGGAAAGATAAAGGGTGAGGGGCAAAAAGGGCCACGGGGAGGGGAAGGGAGAGGAAAGGCCATATTTGCTGGGAGTTGCAAGCAGAGCGGATCTGCTAAGTGCCAGCGTCGCTGAGCCACGCTGGGGAAATGGAGCTGCCGTTCTGCTCAGTACATCACAGCCAACGATGAAAAGTTCTAGAGCTGGGATTTCTCAGGCAATTTGGCCAGTGATGCATGGGGCAGTAGATCCTCGCGCACTCTTCCGTGCTTCTGCCAAGCCAGCAATAACAAAAACTTATTTTTTGCCAGGGAAACGGATATGAGTCAGGCAGCCCATCAGGAGTAAGGGGGGCTTTACCACGCCACTGCGATTTGTACCGCTCCACTGTTTCCCCGAGCTCTAAAGACCTGCCAGGAGGTGACAAAGGCAAGACAATTTCAAGTTCACAGTCCTGTGTCCTCGAAGCATAACAGCGTGCCATAGACAGGGACTTGCAGGGCCTGTGGGTTGCACAGTCAGCGGTCTTTCCTTCAAGCCCACTGGGGGGGGGGTGAGATGAGGGGATGAGCGGAGAGTTGGGGTGCAGCTACCGATTCCTGGAAAAGGTTCACCCCCAGCCCCAATCTCACAGAAGCATGGCAGAAAGAGCCCAGCGTGCAGGAAGGGACCGGAAGAGGATGGCAAGCAGGAAGGTGTATGGAGTATCAGTCTAGCCATGATTGATGAAAAGCATCACTACCTCCAGTTAAGACTATCTCTGTCCTCTTGTCATGGACTGCCAGGGTCTTTCCTGTCCACCCAGACCCTGAGCTATCCAGTCCCTGGAGGGCTGTGTTGGAAACCCCACTAAGTCTTGTTTTCTCTCTGGCTGTTGAGGCATGAGCCCTAAGGAGGCCTGCACCTCCTTTGAGGCATGATCAGGAACACAAGCAACCTGTTCTCTGAGCCTCAGGCCTCGGGGCAAACGGTCAGGTGGAGCATTCAGTCCTGACTTTAGCTATCACTCATCTGACACTGCCAGTGAGCCAGCCAGTAAACCCCCGAGGGCCAGGGACCCAGGGCTTCCAGCTTGCTTGAGCTGCCCCTGAGAACTGCCCGGAGGAGGTCTCATTAGTATCTCCAAAGACATCAACATCCTTCCTCCTCTTGGTGCTCTTGAGCATGCTGATTGGAGGTTTTTGAGAAGAGACTCGCACCATGAACTAAAAATATTCTACAGATTCCAAAAGATAGAGGTTTCAAAGGTGAAACGCCCTGGCTAAGCCTCCAGGTATATTTTAAGCCTACCCCCTGGTCACTCTGCTCTCTAAAAGTTAAACCACGGAGCCATATGATGGCTCACTGGGTAACCGCACTTGCTGCCAAGCCCGATGACCTGAGCTTCTTCCCTAGGACCAACACAGTAGAAGAGGACCAACTCCTACAAGTTGTCCTCTGACTTCTACATGTGCATTGTGTGCCCCCACAACACAGACATATGCAAACATACATGCACACAAACATACACACACACAAACATACACACACACACACACACACACACACACACACACTCATTAAAAAAGTAGATGTATTTTTTTTTTTTTTAAGTTAAACTGTGGCCCTTGGCTATTTCAGTATGAGTCCCATCCTGATTGTTCTCCTAGACCCCCATCTGGTGACAAACAGGAAGAAGCTAAAGAGAAAGAAAACCAGAAGAAACAGGACAGGGGCAATGCCACTTCCTCTTGCCTGGCTTTCCTACGTCCCAACTTTCAGTACAGCAACTATGTGGGAATGAGTCCACCAGGCCTCAGAGCACCCCAGCCTCCAAGATGGAAGACTTTGCAAAGCTTGGAGAAGAAAAGTAGGCCCACTGGCTGCTCTATAAATTAGAGAGTCATTAAGAAGAGGCAGGAAGGGCTTTGGGGGCCTGAGCCTTTCGATTTCTTGTTGGGATAGTTTATTGCTATTGTTTCTATTTCATACGTTTATTGCAAAACCAATAAAAATTATCTATTAAGAGCAGGAAACTCATCTTTTGACTTCTTGGTGGAGGTTTCTACAGAATAAACTTTAACTGGTCCAGCAGAGCTTGCAGGAGAGGAGCAAGTCCTGTGGAGTTACCTCCAGAGGCCAGCTAAGCACACAGTAGGAGTGTCCAGACCTGGGGGAACAGACGGGGGAGGCCACACAATCAAGACTCTCCTAGACAGCCCATGTCAGCTGGCTACATATAACATCTAGTGCCTGGTAACCCTGGAGCTTCACAGCTCCTACTCCACAGAGGAAACCCCCAGTTGGAAGGAGATACCTGAATACTTGATTTATGGAACTATTCTTGAAATGAAATTTTGTAGGGGTGTTTCCAAACCAGATGAATAAAATGTCCAAGATTCCAAAAGGAAGGCCGAGTCCCGGTGAAAGGGCAGGGCGCTAGCATTTGTATCCTGCTGCTGTGCTGGGCCAGGTCCTACATTGCCACCCCTTTCGTTTGGTTTAGTTTTGCACCCCTTCATTAAAATGTTTACTTACGATTGCTGTGGGGTGTATGTGCGCACGGGCATATGGAGGTCACAGACAACTCTGCAGGGTTGGTTCTCTCCCCCTTCGTGTGAGTCCCGGGTACTACACTCAGGTCACCAAGCTTGCAAAGTACCTTCACCTGCTGGGCCATCTCACTGACCCCTGTAATCCCCTCCCCTTTTTAAGAAAAAAAAAAAGTGTATGTTGTCTTGGGCTAGGGATGTAGCTCAATTGGTAGAGAGATTGACTAATATGCATAGAGCCTGGATTTGATCCCCGGCACCACACAAAACACGGTGGCTGTAATCCCAACATTTGGGAGGTAAAGACAGGAAGACCCAAGTTCAAGGTCATTCTTGGCTCTATTGGGAAATTGAGGACAGCCTGGGATATGTGAGACCTCGTCTCAAAAATAAAATTTTTTTTAAGTGTGTATTTACCTCCATTTGATTAAATGGGACACTGAAGGTGAGCAATGTCAGCATGTGACCAGGGGCAAAGACAGCATAGTCCCAGCATGAGAAGACCAATCCTGGCAGTCACCACCTCTCTTTCGAAGGAAGAATAGAAGGGAAGTGTTCTCCTTGTGGGCCTCCAGGATGCCCTGGGAAGGATTCACAACCAATTGAGGGAAAGCCACCCAACTATGACTCAAATTAGAACTTGCCTCCAGAGTTACCCGCACCCCTAAATCTAGTGTGAAGAACCCCGGGGATCTTCAATAACTTGCCCTGTCAGGTCACAGGACGGTGACGAATGGGCCTACAGGAGGAGACCGTGAAAAACACTCTAGGAAATAAATTTGGGTGATTAAATTTCAAGGCAGTTCATGGAACAGCAACCGGAGGCCTAAACTAAGCCGTCAAGTGATAAGAGAATCAAGATTTCACCCTAACCACAGCTGCCCAGGAACCAAGCTGGAGACTGCAAATTGTCAGTGGGTCAGAAAAGTCCTCCCACCAAATTTCTGAACCTTCCTTCCAAAGGCCAGCTAGCAATAAGCTAAGTCATTGTTGCCGGTCCACGGATATCATGTCATTTGTAACGTTAAAAATAAAGTAAAAATTACTGCTCACCCATGTAAGAAAGGTAAAAGTGGGGGGAGGGTCCTGCAAGTGGGCACAAGCCAGAACCACTCACAAACTTCTGAGGGACTCTCGGGTGACTAAAACAGCAGAGGAGGCCCAGATTCCCCTACTTCCCTTCTGTTGGAGTGCCATGACCCCTGATTGGATCGAAGCCCCTAACAGTGCCAGTCTAGTGGCTTGGGATGTAACCCACCATCACCCTCACCTCTACCCAGTCATTAGTCACATCTACCCCGGATGCTGATAAGCTTTGCATGTAAACATCACCAGGCCTCAAGATGCTGTCCCCACCCATGGGACTTCACTTTAACTGGTTTGTTGCTTTATGAATAAAGCCAGGTGGAAAGAGCTGGAGCCCCAGCCGCCCCTGGGATGGAGGGGCCCAGCCGCCCTTGCGATGGAGGGACCCATCAGCCCCTGCGACGGAGGGACCCAGCCGCCCCTGGGATGGAGGGGCCCAGCCGCCCCTGCGATGGAAGGGCCCAGGCAGAAAGACCTTAGCAACTGCAGCTGCCTCCATCTCTCAATTTCTACTCTCTTGAGAGTTCACCTCTCCCTGCCCTGTTCCACCAGCTGCTTCATGCAAATCCAGCTGAGACAGCTGCTAACCCCATCCTGCTAAATTTCCAGGGGCCCTGGAACCCCCTTGGCTGTCTTGGCCCAAAGCTGGGCAAATTTCTGGCGTCCAGACAAGGTCGAGATTGTTCAGAAAGTACTTCAGGAGGAAATTGGGGAAAAGCCAAAAAAACTAACTTGTGAAAGCAGAGAATCAGACAATGCGCATTCTGCTGAATAACTCACCCGATCCCAGAACGCTTGGGAGAAAAAGGATGGAGCCCCGAACTGGTGGTGCAGGCCTGACAACCCGGTTACTGGAGAGACTGTGGGAGGAGAATCACAAAGGGAAGGCCCGGCTGTGCTCCAGATTGAGTTCAAGGCCAGCCTGGGAAATGTAGACTTTTTTCCACAACAAAAAGTAAAAAACATCCCAGCACTCGGGAGGCAGAGGCAGGCGGATCTCTGTGAGTTCGAGACCAGCCTGGTCTACAGAGTGAGATCCAGGCCAGGCACCAAAACCACGCAGAGAAACCCTGTGGGGGGCGTGGTGAAAAACAGGAGGCTGGAGTTATAGTTCAGTGGTAATGCAACTGCCTGGCATGTGCAATGTGCAAGCCCCTAGGTTCAATCCCTACACCAACCTCCAACCTGCCCCCCCCCCAAAAAAAAGAGGAGGAAGGGTAGAAGGAAGGGGAAGAGCAGGGTAGGGAGGAAGCAAAAAGAAAAGCAAATCTGATCAAGAAACGTAAAACCTCTGGGCTGGCCAAGGGACCGCCCCTCAGGAAGGCAGGTTTACCATAGCCATGCCAAAGAGATAGGTGGAATAGTCATCCCTTTAATGAAATAATGTCCTTTCCTTCCCAGAATCCCTGACCCCTTCCTCAGTAGCTTACAGGGCCACAATCATGAGGCTTTGTTAGCTTGCCTGCTTTTCTAAATTACTCAGAAAAATGTATGTTTTCTTTTTTCTTTTATCTCTGTTCAAAGCATGCTTTCCCCCAAGACTCTGGGCTTCCTTACTGTTCCCCTGAAGCCTCCTCCCGGCCCTGTGGCTGACTGTCCTGGCTGGCCTCCGTGCTGTCTTAACAAGCATGGCCTCCCCTCTCCCCCTTCCCTCCTCCCCTCTCCTCTTCCTGGCAGTTGCTGAGATTACAGCTTGCCTACCCTGGCCTTTTCTCTTAAACCCAGATAAAATTGTCTTCGAGCTATTGTTGGAGTCCATTCTAAACTATTTTATTAATGAGACTGAGAACGTTAAGAGGGAGATCCTGACTTCTCTGGTATCATCTGGTAACCTAGATGAGATCCCTACAATTTCCAGTAAGTGATCTTTTGGATACCTAGACTTTTTTGTTCCATACTTTCAGCTCTTTAGGGCCTGGCTACAGAACATACTCAGATTTTAGTTTCAGGTAGAAGTCAACTCCACTGCCAAGCCTCATTGTGCTCTCACTGGCTTTCAGAAGCTGCCACCCAGGCTCCTCCAAGGATCTGGTCCCCAGATCTGGGATTTACGTCTGCTCTGCACCACCCTGGATGGAGGTACTCACCAGACCTCTGGATAAGGAAGGACTTCTTTGTCCCAGATCACTACAGCAATTGTTCTCAATCTGTGGGTCGTGACCCCCTCGGAGTCAAGCAGCCCTTTCACAGGGGTCGCCTAAGACCATCTGTATGTCAGATATTTACGATTTATAACAATAGCAAAATTTCAGTCATGAAGTAGCAATAATTTTGTGGTTGGGGGTCAGCACACCATGAGGAACTGTATTAAAGGGTCACAGCACTGGGAAGGCTGAGAACAACTGATCTACAGGCTTCTGCAGAGTTCAGTGGTCCTAATCCAACTACACTTCCATCAGGATCCTTCCTTCGGAGCTCCTAGGCACTGGCAGTCCCTTTAAAATGCCTGTCCTGTGCCATTCGGATGCCTGCTGAACCAGAGAGTGCTCCCTACATTCTGCCGCTCTACTGGACCCAAATATTTACCCACTGCCAACAAGAATCCAGAAGCCCTTCTCTCAAAGAAGCTCCAGAAGAGCAAAGCATGCTGTGTGATACTTAGAATTTCATCTGGAGATCGAGGCTCAATCAAGTTCTACTTCCACATGGAGCCTTATTCCTAGGAAATCGCTGTGTGGCTGATCCACCAGCACTTCAGCATCCATTAGCCAACCTTCCTCCAACCTACACCTGCACATGCCCAGACGACTGGCGTCTATTAAGCCAACTTTGGACTCAAATCCTGGTTCTCTTACATCTTAGACGAATAGCCTCCGTTTAAGTCATTATGAGGGAGGAAGATCCCCAGTAAACAGACAAGTGGAGGGGCCACAGACAGATAAGAAAGGTGGCAACTTCCGGCTTCTTCTTCACCCTCCTGACCTGTGACAAAGGCCTGGCAGGCTTTTTCTTCCAGGCCCCCACCCCATCCGTTGGCAGACTGGTCTAACAAGTTCAAGGCCAGGCCAGGACATGTTTACCCAAAAGTTGTGGGCCTATCAGGCTCCTTGTCTTTGTTTAAACCGACCGACCAACCCTAATTTAGGGGAGGAAAGCCCCCTCAAAAACCCTCCAAAGCCCCCAGCCCTTGAGGAGAGACCAGACTTCAGGGTCCCAGGGTTCCCCCATCTCTGCTTTTCTGGATCTTTCTGTGTGCTTTGCTGTGTGTGTTTCCTCACTCCTAACAAAAGCTTTTCTTCCGAGGCTGACCCTGTCTACTGAACCTGAGATTGCCCTGCTGCTACCTGTCATACTCCAGGGCTTTTCTGCCTTTGAATCTTCTAATTGGAAGAGAGAATGAACCCCATCAAGACCCCTAGATGGTAACAATTGAAACTGACCTAGATGGTAACAATTGAAGCCTACACTAGTTAAGAGGATTTTTTTTTTTTTTCAGTTATTTTGTGTGCGGCGGTCAGAACAGCTGGCGGGAGTCACTTCTCTCCTTCTCCGTGTGGGTTCTTGTGACCAAACTCAGGTTGTCAGGGTTGGTGCTTGGTTCCTTTACCCACCGAACCATTCTGATGGCCTTGAACTAACATGTTAATAAAATGGGCTTAAGCATTTTGTCTTTCTCATAATTGATGTGGGAAATTAAATGTCATCTTGTAAATCACCCAGTATTTTGGCTGACACATAGTAGGGAGGTTTAAAAAAACGTAGCTATAAATACATAAATTTTTCTTAACAAACTGGTGTCTATACCAATTCGCTTATATCCTGTTCCCTGAAAACTCTGCAACCACAAAGCAAAGGCAATAGAATCAGTCTAGAGCCATACAATAGTCTCATTATAGGTTAGTAAATTGAGTCTTCAAACGTAATACTCTTTTACCGCTAGGACCAGGGACTCTCTCTAGTTGCCCATAAGATGTTTTCTGAGCCCGTAAGGCTGAAGGTGACCGAACTTAAACCAGAGAAAATTCTCTAAGTTCTTGTCAAGGCTGATGACAATTTTTCTTCTCTTCAAGGGAGGGTCTTGAGCGTTCCCATGGGGCCATGTCCAGGTCCTTGTCCAGAGAAACTTCCCAGATGGCCTGCCCATCCTCCCTGTGGCATACTGGGTCACCTCCAGAAGGAACACCCTGGCTTTGCTGCCTGGTTTCCCTTTGGAGTTGATCTACACTGGGCACCGAGTTCACACACAATGAGGTTTAGGATCTACTCCTTTTGCTGGTGGGTGGGCGGCTAGATGATTCAGTGGGTCACTGGAAATTTGTACGTCTTTCCCAGGCTGAGAAGAAACAGTGGTGGCCTAGCAACCAGGGAATCTGCCTAGCAACAAGGGTGAGAGGCAGCGCCTGCCGGGATTGTTTGGAATGGCTGACGAATAGGCAGCCGAGAAGACTTTTCTGGATTTTGTCAAGCTGAGGTCTCAAGCCAAGAGGAGAAGGGTGATCTCAGGGGATCAAAAAAGACGTGGGAGGCAGGGCAGACACAAAGTCAGCATATTGGAGACTTTACAGACCCAAACTAGAAAAAGCCTGCCTTTCCCACAGTGTGCTTAGCAAAGAGGTGGTGGCCTTCCCACTGCCACCAGGAGGAAGCTGGCACCCCAGAGTGGACACACAGGAAGAGTCCCCACCTCCTCTGTGCTCTGGTTTGCGAGAGCACATACAACAGGACACATGTTCACACGTGCTGCTGACCTGGAATTGTTCAACTCAGAAAACCACGGATCCTTGGACAGGATGGAGACCCACATTCCTCACAATGAGCCCACAGGCAGCTTCGCGGCTTTCCAAACAGTCTGACACTAAGAACTGGAGACTGGTCTGGCTTCAATCATTTGCCCATTTCTCTCCTTTCTATCCATCACAGGACAAGGGCCTGGGCGTGCCCCTCTGTGAACCCTCAAGACCCTCCCCTGAAGAGAAGAAAAATTGTCATCCGCCTTTGACCTGATTAATAATTAAAACCGCTGAGTTTGAACTGCCCCTAACGGTGAGGTGCTCCAAAACCCCAGAAAACTTTAACAAATAACCAGCCTGCTGCGGGGAGAGGAAGCTCTTTTCACTAGACGAACTGACAATTAGCCGCTATTCAAAATCCCCCTCCAGTCTTAGCATATTGGTTCTCCTTTGAAAGTGGCTCGGCATGGGGTAGAATTTTTGGCCTTGAGTTGGGAACTACTGTGCATAAAATCAAAGAATGGAAGCCAGCAGTTGACAGAATAGAGGCTATTTGGGGATTAGTGATTTCAGGAGTTAGACTTCTAATAACTTGGTGAGTGGTGGGTTAGGAATGTCCTCAGGAGCATCCGGCAGTCAGCTCGGTGGGACATGTCCTCACATTGAACTGAAAGCGTGAGTCACTCACTACCCCAGAGATGAGAAACACAAAATGGCAGGAAGTAACTGCAACTCGGCAGCGCCACATGGCAAGCGCATTTTAGAACTGCTGCAGGCTACATCTCACGCTTGCAGTCTTGGGGTTACATGTGAGACCCCAAGTAGGGCTCCAAGTTTTCTCCCCAAAGAGCCACAAATATAGACCACCACCCCATTAGGGAACACACTGATGGGAAACAAAGGAGTGGATGAGATGGGAGAAGGGAGAAGGCGGGAGCAGGCATCCAAACTGCTCATTTTCCCCTAGGAAGCATAAGGCCCAGCCACTACGGTGGGTGAGCAAAGCAAATTGGTAATGGGTGATCCAGATTGCATCTCGGAGTCTTGCCTGCTTTCCAGGCACTTACTGAACTTTTATAACTCTTTTGGGGGTAAGGCAGGAAAACCCGTGGTTTCTTATTGACCAGTTGGGGAGAGGGAGTCGAAGCTGGCTGGCCCAAGTCTGTTGCTTCTGTACAAGCCATACTGTAGTCCACCCAGAGATGCTTTTTAATAAATTTACTAAGGGTGGAGAGGCTAGAAAATTATCATGTGATCATCGGCTGCAGCAGCTTCAAGATTGCACAAGCCCAGCCTGGAAAGTCCTAGAAAGTCGTTTTTCCAGAGAGGGAAAGCAGAAGGCAGAGACCCACACAGACCACTCATCCTCATCACCCAGGAGGGGCAGAAAACCTTTGTGATGGTAAATTTCCTTTTTATTCTTACTTATCTTGATTGAAATACTGCTTATAACAGTAAAGCAGATGCTCTCAAGTGCATGACTTAATAAGCAGGTATGTGTATTCTTGAAACCAGGACAATTACAAAGTATAAGCCATGCAGAAGGGGCCCTTGTCCCCTCACAGTCAACATGCGCTCCCCTCCACAAGGGAGGCACTATTCTTTCTATATAAAGAGGTCTGACTTTGAACTTGTTATAAGGGCGATTACTAAGTCCTCAGAGCTACCTAGCTGTGCTCAGTCTGCCTGTGAGATTCACTTGTGTTGCTGCAGATATCAGAAGGTCATGTATTCCTTTTCAGGGCTGTGTGGTGTCCCAATCTGTAAGAAACATCCCGCTATTTACCCGGATTCTACTGGAATAGTAGTGTGCCTTCTTCTGTTTACTGCATAAAGCTGCTATGGATGTTCTTGTACTCTCTTGTAGTGAATGTCAGCACTCATTTCTACTGAATATATATGCAAGAGTGGAACCACAAGGCCACTTATCATAAACAAAGTAGCCTGGCCTTCAAGAGAAAGGGGGCCATGTCTGTCTGCTGTTATACCCTGTAAGACTGTCACGAGGTAGGTACTCAGCAAATATCTTTGGAAATAATAAAAGAACACTGATAGAAAAATCAATTTTACCAGAATTAATGTACACATTTGATGTGATTTTAATTGGATAACAAGAAGGTTTTTATTTGGAGGGGAAAATGAATTAAATGATTTCAAAGTTACATAGCAGAATAAATACTTGAAAGAGGCAAATAAAAATGTGAAAAAGGAGAAATAAAGAGTGAGACTTGTCTTCCCAGATATCAGACTGAACTATAAAACCTCTGTAATTAAATCAATTTGGTATTGGCATGGGAATAGATAAATGGATCTGTGGAATAAGATAGAGAGCCCAGAAATAGACCAAGTATACATATGAGAATTTACTATATGACAAAGTTGGTATTTCAATCCCATGAAAAAGAATGGATTATTTAATAAATGGTACCAAGTCAACTTCCATCTGGAAGAAAATAAAACTGGATTCCTATTTCATACTACTTACAAATATGAACTCCATATAGATTAAAGACAAACGTGAAAAAATAAGACAATAACAATCTTGAAAATTTAGGAAGCTATAAGCTTGGTATAGAGACAGGGAGGGTGCTCTACACACCAAGACTGGGAACCAGAAGCTATAAAAGAGAGTATAGACATATTTTACCTTGTAACAACTTCTTCTTTAAGTTTCGTATGGCAAAAGAAAAAAGAACAATAGACAAGGGACTGGAGTAACGGCAACGGCTCAGTGGTTAGAGCACCGGCTGCTCTGCCAGAGGACCAGGGTTTGACTCCCAGCACCCACATGGTGACTCACAACCATCTGTAATGCCACTTCCAGGAGATCTGATGCCATCTTCTATGGACACTGCATCCACATGGTAGACAAACATACAAGCAAAACATCCATGCACATAAAGTAAAATAAAATAATTTTTTAAATAGACAAATGTACAAACTCATACAGGAGAAACGGATAACTAGAAGCAATAACAAACAAGAAGGTTTTTGTTGGTGGTGGTGGGTTTTTTTTTTTGTTTGTTTGTTTGTTTTTTGTTGTTTGTTTTTCGAGATAGGGTTTCTCTGTGTAGTCCTGGCTGTCCTAAAACTCACTCTGCAGACCAGGTTGGCCTTGAACTCACTGAGATCCACCTGCCTCTGCCTCCCGAGTGCTGGGATTAAAGGCGTGTGCTACCACCGCCCGGCACAAGGTTTTATAAGCAGACAAAAGGCAAGCAAACAATCCAACAGGAAAATGAGCAGCTGGCAGCAGCAAACACATCATGAAAGAGCACTGAACTGGTCAGCAGGAGGAGCTCACAACTGGTTTTCTTTAAGTTTTTAGACTTTTTTTTTTAAGTGTATGGGTATTTTGTCTACCTGTATGCTGGGCATGTGGGTCTACCTGTATGTCTGAGCATCACATGCATGCCTGGTGCCTTTGGAGGCCAGAAGAGGGGGTTGGATCCCCAGAAACTGGAGTTACAGATGTTTACAAACCACCATGTGGGTGCTGGCAAGTGAACCTGGGTCCTCTGAAAGAGCAGCCAGTGCTCTTACTTAACTGCTGAGCTGTCTCTCCAGCCCCGCTCACAACTATTAATACTCATGGAAATACAAATCAAAATGAGATATTACTTCATCCACTTCAGACTGCAAGAACTAATCCGAGGGTGATTTCCATTGCCAGAATGAAGGACAAACAGATTTCACACTGATGGTAGAAATGTACATTTCTATACTCCTTTGTAATCTGGGACAGCTGTAGTAACTGAAAATATGTATTCTCTTGCCCCATCAATCCCACCCTTAGGTACCCTAGAAATGAAAACACTAGCAAGTATGTGTAAGGACATGTATGCATCAGTGTTTTGCACACATAAGGGGACATGCTCGCATACACACAGTAGTTTTAATTGTACTAGCCATATTCTTTCAACCTTAAGGCAGGGAGAATAGAAACAAACTAATAGGGACTATATGATCTGCTAATTAAAATTGAAAGTCCTCTCCCTTTAAAGATGTATTATTTTTTTGTGTATGGGTGTTTTGTCTACGTTTATGTTTGTGTACCATGTGCATGCAGTACCCGCAGAGGCCAGAAGTGGGTGTCAGATCCCCTGGACCTGGATTTACAAATGGTTGTGAGCTGCCATGTGTGTGCTGGGAACTAAACTTGAGTCCTCTGGGAAGGAAATATGAGGTCTTAACTGCTGATCCATCTCTCCAGCCCCCAAAGCACCATTTGGGGCTGGGGGGTTTCAATACAGGGCTTCTCTTTGTGGCCCTGGCTATCCTGGAACTCTCTGCAGACCAGGTTAGCCTTGATCACATAGAAATCACCTGACTCTGCCTCCCAGTACACCATTTATTTTTTATTTTTTAAGATTCATTTGTATATTTTGTATACAGCATGTATGACAACAGGTCAGAAGAGGGCACCAGATCTCATTACAGATGGTTGTGAGCCACCATGTGGTTGCTGGGAATTGAACTCAGGACATCTGGAAGAGGAGTCTGTGCTCATAACTTCTGAGCCATCTCTCCAGGCCTTTTTTTTTAATGCCGAATGCTGTTTATTGAAGGAGGGAGGAGGTCTTAAATACAGGCTTACAGCACAATGGGAGAATCCTGGAGGGCATAAGTTCGCTACCGATGTTTTATAATCTTGCATCTAAGCTGTTAACGCCCATTATGCAGGACCAGTACACCATTTTAAAAAATATTTATTCATTTAATTTATGTATATTGGTGTTTTGCCTATGTGTGTAAGGGTGTCAGGAACTGTAGTTACAGACAGTTGTGAGCTGCCATGTGAGTGCTGGGAATTGAACCCAGGTCCTCTAGAAGAACAGCCAGTGCTTTTAACCTCTGAGCCATCTCTCCAGCCCCTCCACCAAAGCACCATTTTTAATGTCTGGAGATTTCTATGGTGTAAATCCTCCCACCATGTCCAATTTCAAGTCAGCAGTTGATGTCACTGGGGAAAAAACATAGATGTGAATAGATATGTCCAGTCAGCTGTATAGTACCAGGATTAAGATACCCATCCTTCGGATAAATTATATCCCAGCTACATATCTATTGGCCAGGCATTGGGAAGAATGGGATAGTCATTCAGAAGTCTTCTTGGTAAATTTCCAAAGGGTGATGTTGAGTGAAAAGCAAGAAATATGGAATCTCATTTTTTTAAAACATACTGATAAAACTTGTATTTGTGTGTGCATGCTATTTCCACATAATCATATGAATCTGAGGAGGAGCTAAGAGAAAAGTTAAACAAGAAGGGCGTAGTGATGTATCACACGTTTGTGCATTAAAAAAAATTTTAGACAAGGTCTCGCTATACAGCCTTCGACAGCCTGGAACTGGCTATATAGACCAGGCTACCCTCTAACTCACAGAGATCCTCCTGCCTCTGCTTCTGGAGTGCTGGGATTAGAGGTGTGCACCTCCATGCCTGTCTTACATAGAAATACTTTCAACTGAAAAAGAAGGAAATAAACTATACTGAGCCTCTGCCATCTGTCCAGCTCCTTACCAGGCTGTGTATAGCAGGCACTCCAGAATAGAGGATCATGTAAGTCATGATTCTTTGGTTCAGCTAGAAATATAAAAACAAACACAGGGAAATTTATTATCTGCAATTTGGTGTGAATTAAATACAATACAGGGACAAATAAAATAATGGTGGGCATTTTACAAAAACTAAGCCTGCTACTCCCCCAAGCCCCCACCTTCTCTGCCCCAAGCTCATTTCCAGGACAGATGCCTCCACTTCCGGAAAGCCGCTCTGGGGCCAGCCTGCTTTCTTCTCCTGATGGAATGGCTTTGCAGGCCTCTTTAGCTCCTGTACTTTGCCTGCCCCTAAAGATACATTTTATCTTTCAGCTTTTACTGTTTTACCAGTAACTGATTTACTACTAATCACCATGGAAACAGGGGTAGAAAATGTGAAGAACACAACCCAGGAAGGCACAGAGAGTAAAGAATTTTCCAGGTGATACAAAGTTTGGTCCTGAGGTCTGGCTCGTGCTCCTTTCCAACATGACTTCTGGAAGGTCTCCACAGATACCACCCCTCTCTTGTGTCCCGGAACCCCATGTTCCTCCCCATTTTCTCTCTGCTTGGGTGGCCTTGGGGGAAGATCCATTACTTCTGGGGGTTTCAGTTCTTCTAGGCATCTCATTTACTGGAGTTTTATCTTGGTATAGCAAATGAAAAAAAAAAAAAAAAAAAAAAAAAAGGCAGACAGCAATCTGTGTCTCCAGACCAAGGATTACTAGATAAGCCCAAGTAAATCCCAGCTGGCCCCAACAGCCTTTCTCCGGGAAGTTCCAAGCCCTGACGAATGCTCCATCCAGACAGCCTCTCAGCTGGCTAAAGCCCCTCGTGCCACTGGAGAGGCCTCCACTCCGAAACTGCAGTCTTCTCACTTCGAGGGGACCACTCACTCCAGGCGCTGTCTCCAGTCACAAAACCGGTGAGCATCCTTGGCCATAAAAAGGCTAGCTTACCTCCCAAGATTTTGCTTATTATTATTATTGCTTTTGTTTTGCCTGTTTTCTGTTTTGAGATAGGGTTTCATTATGTAGCTCTAGCTGGCCTGGAACTTGCTATATAGACCAGAATGGCCTCAAGCTGGCAGAAATCCACCTGCCTCTGCCTCTTGAGTGAGGGGATTAAAGCATGCACCACTCTGCTGGACTGTCTTGTTTTAGGACTTATTTTTCTTTTATGTATGAGTGGTTTTCCTGCATGTATGTCTGCACACCACATGCATGCAGTGCCCACGGAGGCAAAAGGGGTATTGGGTCAGCAGAAATTGTAGTTACAGATGGTTGTGAGTTACCGTGAGGGTGCTGGGAACCGAATCAGGGTCCTCTGCAAGAGCAGCCAGTGTTCTCACATATCTCCAGTCCCTTTTTTGTTTATGAGATAGGGTCTCATATAGCTCAGGCTAATCTTACACTTGAGACATAGTCAAGGCTGACCTTGAACTCCTGATTCTCTTAACCTCCACTTCAAGAGTGCTGGGAATACAAATAAGTACTACTCTGCCCAGCTGTTGCTTCAAATTTAATCATGGCACTCTGTGTGTTTGGGGTTGGAGCATCCATATTCCATGGAGTGTTCACAGAACGCAGAGGACAGCCTTCCCGGGTGGGTTCTTGCCTCCCACCTTGTGGAGGCAGGGCCTCCCATTTCTGCTGCTGCACAGCATACTCTAAGCCAGTTTTCCTGTCCGACCCCCTGTCTGACTCTAGGAGAGCTACGATTACAGAGGCTTACCACGCCTCAGCATTGTACGTGGGTTGTAGGGACTGAACTCGGGTTACCGGGTTTTGGAGGCAAACACTTTTACCTGCTGAGCCATCTCTCCTAGACATAGCCTTTTGAAAACTCGCTGTTAAATATTTCATTCATTACACCGGGTGGTGGTGGCGCACTCCTTTAATCTCAGCACTCGGGAGATAGAGCCAGGTGGATCTCTGTGAGTTCGAGGCCAGCCTGGTCTACAGAGTGAGATCCAGGACAGGTACCAAAACTACACAGAGAAATCCTATCTCAAAAAAAAAAAAAAAAATTAATTGATTACATCCAAATTTTACACTTATCTAGCCTTTGAAGGGATTTATATAAAGTACTGAAATGCACAAGAAAACATTCAGGAGGAAAAGACACAGTTTCATTAGAAGGTCCAAGGTGATGTCAATTCTATGGGATCAGTAAGCCGGAGGAGGGGGGGGGGGGAGGGAATGGAAAATGTACTCTTTTTTTCCTTTCCATTTTCCTTCCTTTCTCTTCTGAGATGGGGTTCCTATGTTGCTCAGGCAGGTCAAATAATCCTCCTGCCTCAGCTTCCTGAGGAGCTGGGACTATGGACAAATTTTCCCAACTCAAGAGTTTGGGGTCTTAATAATCAGAATGTAAGCTGAGCCCAGACAGGTTCAGGAGGTGGGCAGTGAGGCTGGAAGTCAGAGGCAGCAAAGGACGAGCACCTAGGAAATGGAGACCAATGCTGTGAGTAATGCTGAGCCTGGGGAGAGGGCCTGAGGGAGAGATGGCAGTCCTGGACTTGAGGCCTGAAGAACTGAGGCAGCTGTTCCTGGACAAGGCCTACCTACCATGGGCAGCACTTCGTTCTGGGGTAATCTTCAGTTTCCCTGGCTACAAATACTCACTGTAAACATATCAAAAGTGAGAGGAATAAGCAAAGTGAAAGTGGAACTCCCAGCCCTCAGGGACAGAACCACAGTGACATTTGAGTGCATGCATCCAGATTGTTTTTCTGTAGAAATGGACACGTTTTATATGCACATATTTGTAAACTGTAACAAAATTCCCATCAGAGAACCATGACCATTTTCTAGAGCTTAAACAGTCTTAAGCCTGCAGTTACCTCATCTCACTATGTATACATTAAAAATGCTCAAGAGGGTTGCAGACACGGCTCTGAGGTCAAGAGCACTGACTGCTCTCCAGAGGACCTGGTTTAGTTCCCAGCTCCCACATGGACGCTCACAACCATCTGCAACTCCAGTTCAGTAGAATATGACATCCCCTTCTGACCTCCACTGACACTGCACATACGTGGTGCACAGACATACGTGCAGGAAAACATCCATATACACAAAATAAAAAGAAATAATCTTTTTACAAATGCTAAACAACAAACAAGCAAAGGGCCCAAGATTTCACTTTTCCCCTCGTCCTGATCTCAGTGCTCTCTTAGAAAATGTATTCTCTCAAAAAGATTGTTATTCTTCCAGGCCAGCCTGGTCTACAGAGTGAGTTCCAGGACAACCAGGTACACAGACAAACCCTGTCTCAAAAATTAAAAAAATAAAAAAAAAGGGGGTTGGGTTATTGTTCTCCTTCCAAACGGTAAGCACCTGCCTGTCTAGTGCAAGGCTTGGGTTTTTCGCCAGCGTCACAAAGAAAGAACAGCAAATGCTGTGGCCCCTCCTTCCTTTCCTG
The DNA here is from genome assembly GCF_049852395.1 of Peromyscus maniculatus bairdii. Taxonomy (NCBI): domain Eukaryota; kingdom Metazoa; phylum Chordata; class Mammalia; order Rodentia; family Cricetidae; genus Peromyscus; species Peromyscus maniculatus. Next base: position 197,338,894 of record NC_134852.1, read on the forward strand.
GTGCCTAAACATATGCATGGTAGATAATCTACCAATGCGTTCAAGATACATTACCCTGCAGTTGGCTGTGCTTTGTGGGGTCTGGCTTTCCCCACATAAGATGTGTTGGACATCTGTCCCTGTCAGTATCTAAGCATATTATTGTAACTGGCAGGTGTGGACTCCTCTCCGGAGAAAACCAGGATTCTTCAGATGTTGGAGCCTGGAGCCACGCATTAGGATCCCGGGGGAATTTTCATGCTTTAGCAAATGAGCAGTCCAACCACCGGCGAGTAGGGTTTCTTCAGATTTTGAATCGCATTTTTGAGCAACGGACCTGCCTTCAATCCTTCAAGGAAAAAGGTGAGATCTAAATTAACTCGATCATTTATTCAGAGGTATTTCAACACAGGAGCAATGAGTTCTGTCATCATAATTAGAAGTGAAGGTTGAAAAAAAATCAAGAACAGAGAAAATTCACCCGCACAAGTTTTTCCTTTGTTACCTCTGTTAAAAAGGTATTTATACACTCGTTATTTAACTGTTACCTACTATGATACTTTTGCTTATTACTAATCCATTACACTAGAGAATAGAGCGCTCTTTGCATGTTATCATCATCCTGTTGGGATCTCCCTGAATCTTGCTATGCTTTTTTTTTTTTTTGCAAATATTCTACACGTGCTTGAAAAGAATGTACATTAAGGACGTAGTGCTGTCTACCATCCTCAATGAAGGAAGAACCAGAAGCCTGAAGTCCACACTCCTGGTACGATTACCATCTCCAGCTGGGGAGGTAGCTCCGGGGCAGAACACCTAGCACGTGTGGGCCCTGGGTTCCATTCTCATCATGGCCGAGAGAGGGGAGATAGGCAGATAGAACAAGGGGAGAGGGAGAGGGAGAGAGGGATGGAGAAAGAAGAGAAGGAAGAAAAGGAAGAAGAAACCTTTCAAGTTGAGTGGTTTCCCCTGAGAAACCCAAATCCAAAGTTGTTTAAGTCCCTTGTATTATTTACACATAACAGTTTAGGCTACTTCTAGATTATTTATAATACCTAACACAATGTAAATGCTATATAATTAGCTGTAATATAGTTCAGAAGATAACAAAAAAGTCTGTATACATTCAGAATAAAGGTTCTTTTTCCTCATATGTGTGTGTGTGTGTATATATATATATATATAATATAATATATATATACACACACACATTTAATTATTTTATTTTATTTTATTTTATTTATTTATTTTTTTTGAGACAGTTTCTCTGTGTAGCTTTGCACCTTTTCTGGAATTCACTCTGTAGCCTACATTGGCCTTGAACTCTCAGAGATCCACCTGGCTCTGTCTCCCAAGTGCTGGGATTAAAGGCATGCACCACCTCTACCCGGTCTAAAGCAGAATTTTTTTTAAAAATGTTGCTTAAATTGTCAACCCAAGGGGCTAGAGAGCTGGCTGAGAGCATTTGCTGCCCTTCTAGCCAACCCACATTCGATTCCCTGCACTCACATGGTTGGCTTGCAGCCAGTTCCAGAGGCTCTAACATCCTCTTCTGGCCTCCTTGGGTACTAGGCACCACATACTACACAGACATACATGCAGGCATAATACCCATACACATAAAAAGTTGAAGTCATATAAAAAACTCCAAAGTTGAAAGTAACAATTCCCTGAGTTCTCCCTTATAATCCAACCCTGGAGGGAGGGTGCAGGTGCTGCCAACCATGTTGTGTGCACACAGCCCTGACTTATGATGGTTCAACTTAATGACTTTAGACTTTATGACAGTATCACAGCAACATACATTCAGTGTGCATTGGGACTTTGGTCTTTTCCCGGCCAGTGATATGTTACATTATACTCTCTGGTGGGTGCTGGGCAGGGGCTGTGAGCTGGCTCCTCGTCAGCCAGGAGATAGAAGCAGTGCTCTACAGTAAACTGTGTGCCTTGATTGATGTATGAAACGCATTTTCCACTCTCCGAGTTTTCAATTTACCATGAGTTGAAAAGGCTGTAACACCACTCTCAGTCAAAGAGCAACTGTACTTCCTTGTAGACATTGTCTATGTAATCCAAGAGTATGTTAGTACACACTACATGCCTGATCTTAAAAAGAAAACACACAACACAGAAAGGAATTCACTATACGCATACTTTGGCACACCGTGCTTTTTCCCCCCTTTATCTCAAGGTATCTTTTTTATAACAGCACACTTGTATCTTCTCCAGTGTTTAATGATTGTATAGTATTCCAGGAAAAAGTTGTTCTGTGGGGTACTTAATTGTCATTTGATGGATACTTGAATTATTTCCAGTTTTGCAGTTAAGAATAATAATGTGCCGGGAGGTGGTGGCGCATGCCTTTTATCTCAACACTAGGAAGGCAGAGGCAGGTGTATCTCTGTGAGTTCGAGGCCAGCCTGGTCTACAGAGTGAGTTCCAGGACAGGCTCCAAAGCTACACAGAGAAACCCTGTCTGGAAAAGCCAGAAAAGAACAAGAAGAGAAAAGAACGATAATGCTACAGGCAGTTTTCTTCCAATGAACTTGGCGGCTGCTCACTAGTCCTTTCAGCTGTCTTCTACAGTGACGCTCATCCAGACTTTCTTCTTTCCCTCTGCGGCAGACCCAGGTATTCTACCTGCTTCCTTCCTTTGGTGGCTGCCATTTGTCCTCTGAGTTTGTCTGCCTCTAAGCCTCACTAAGGAGCAACCTTCTGTCCCTAAGCTCTCCCGCCTGGTGATCGACACAGGAACATTTCAGTTTCACGTGGGTTTTGCCATCACTCCACAATGTAAGAGGGGATAGCAAAAACGCATCAAGTGTGATTTACTGGCTCTCACTCCTGTCCACCTTAGGCAAGAGGAAGGGAAATGCCCATTTGACAGAGTTCTCCAACCCAATTCTAACTCCAGTACTGGGAGGTCAGATTAACCCTTCCTTCCATAGAATGCCTGCTTGTCAAACTTGAGAGTGCTATATTTTCAGAGAAATCTTAGCGACTCTGAGCCCCTAGGTTTGGGATCTCTATTCAATGGGCCTATGTTCTGTCATTTCTGTTGGTCCTAACCATGTGCTCAAACCAACAAGTCCCTCTTAATTACTATGCAAGTAGACCACTACTGTGTTCTATGACCAACCAACAGCCTAAACATCTCAGAATGTCCAGCAGTAATCCTGAGGGAGTCACACCTAACCTCAAAGTACCTGTAACCAAGGCTGGCAGAAGTCCTCAGGATGCAGAATTTCTAGAGCCCCAGGGAGAACCAGTGTGTGTTGGGGGAGGGTGTCACAAAGGGACCGATTTCATGAGAATTCAATCTTGAAGTGAGCTGTGGTGCAGTGTCTTCCTGGGTCAGAGCATCTGCAGACACCTGTTGTTTCCCCATTTGCTCTGCTGAACCAGAGCCATCCGAATTCCCCAGGCTGATCCCTTCACTTTCACACCTGTCCGCATCTAAGCGCTTCACTATGATGGAAGCCAGCAGCTGGGGCCTCCAGAAAATCAGGCGGAGCACTTCCTGGCTCTGCTCTATCACACAAAAACCGAGCTAGTTTTTCTGCTCAGAAGGGCTGCTCTCTGCCTAGGTCCTAAGAAGAACACAAAGTAAAAATTTTGTGCTTGGAAGAGAACATTATGGTGAGGGACCTGTGAGCCCCGGACACGGGAAACTGGATTCTGGAGGAATTCTGGCCCAGAGGCTGGGAGCTTGCCACTTACTGAGAGCTCAGACTTGAAGCCTACTTCAAGAGTGAAGGCAGACTTGGTGAGTGGGACAGAGAAGACGGGTGGTGGCAGCCCAGGGTTTTACAAATGCAAACAATGTTCCCAGGCTCCTTTGATACAATGTGCTTTTTTCTACCTCTAGCTGTTTCTGGTTAGAAGCTGAGTGCCTGGGATGGAGGGTCAAGGGACGCAGGCAAGAACAAAAACATCCCTGTCAGGGACCCCAGCCAGGAGTAAGAGACTGCTGGGTGACTCCTAGACCTTCAGCTGGGGATGTCCAGGTGTTACCTAGGCTAGCACTGCTTCTGCCTTGGGTACATCTTCCTGCCAAGTGTCATCCATAATGATATAAATAAATGATAGCTATTAGTAACTGGTTAATAACAGTGATCATCAGAATGAAGATTTATTGAGCACTTACTAGATGCTGCCAGACACTATTACGAGCTCTTTATATGTATTAACTCAATTAATACAAACCAATGAGACCAACACTACTGCTCTGTCCGTTTCCCAAATGAGAACTCTGGAGCATGGAGGGGTTAAGTAACTTCCCTAAGAGTGAAAAAGGCAATTCAAGCCAGGTAGGCTGGCTTCAGAACCTACACTCCTAGATAACCTGCCTGCCGTTCTGCCTCTTGAGACAGCAGTCAGAGCTCTGTCCACCTGAAGCTTTTAATCTAGAGAAGAGATAAAGACAAAGTAAGTTATTTCAGTGTAAGGCCACACATCACAGTGAACCCAGTGCTTGTGAGGCTTGAGCAAGGAGCAAGCAGGTCTCTTTAGGGATATCGGGGAAACGTTTACAAGGACAAGTTGCTCCACAAATGCTTGTACAAGAGCCCAGAAGCAGGAGTGAGGCTGACATGCTCAAAGATGTTCAATGGCCATTCCTATGACTGGCTCAGTCTAGGGAGCACCAGGAAGGATGATGGTCTTCAGAGAAAATAGCGAGGGATCAGAGGTGTCACATCTGGCACGGCAAATCTTAAAAGTTGGTGGAGGGTGAAGGGGTGGGGGTGGTCATGTCTTATGTGATACTTCATTTAGTTTTCTTGTATGTGATGAATTTAGGAATGGTATGGTCAGAGTGGCTTATTAGAGATAGTGGGGGGCTTCAATGTGGAAAATGGATTAAAGCAAAGCAAAGTGGAAGACAAGGAGGCCACCATGAAAGCAGGAAACTCTGAGGACTGCTGGCCTCTGTCAGGGTGCAGCTGAGAGACAGAAAGGATTTTGGGGTATTCAAATTTGGATTCTTCTAGCCTGGCAGTGATAGTATAGGCCTTTAATTCCAGCACTTGGGAGGCAGAGGCAGGCAAATCTTTATGCATTTGGGACCAGCCTGGTCTACAGAGCAAGCTCCAGGGCAGCCAAGACTACACAGAGAAACCCCATGTTAAACCCCCTCACAAAAAAAGGAATATGAGTAAAATATAGAAATATGCAATTAACAAAAGATATTCAAGTTGCCCCTTAAATATAGAAATATATATTAAACCACATAATTAGGGTTAATGTAAAATAAAACAATGAAATATTGGAGGCCACACTAGGAAAAGTGATATTCTCATATGCTGATGGAGGAAAGTAAATTAATTCAGCCATTTATGGAAGGCAATTTGGAAGCATACAGTAAACTTGATAATGAAACTATCTCATAGCCCAGTAATTTCTCTTCTGATTATACAACCCATAGAGGCTCTTGCACACAGACACAAAGACGTGTGGACAGAGATGTCCATGGCAGCATGGTCTGTCATGGGCAAATAAGAATGCAGACTATTAACACATAAATAAAATATACATATGCATACTTTTAGAATATATTGTGTTTCCCCAAAATATTGTGCACCTTAATAAACTTATCTGAGGTCAGAGAACAGAACAGCTACTACATATAGAGGCCAGAAAATGGTGGCACACATGCCTTTAATCCTCTCACTTGGGAGACAGAAATCCATTTGGATCTCTATGAGTTTAAAGCCACAGCAGAAACAGCCAGGCATGGTGACTCACGCCTTTAATCCTGGGAAGTGATGGCAGAAAGCAGAAAGGTATATAAGGTGTGAGAACCAGGAACTAGAGCCTGGTTAAGCTTTTAGGCTTTTAGCAGCAGTTCAGCTGAGATCCATTCGGAGGAGGACTCAGAGGCTTCCAGTCTGAGGAAACAGGATCAGCTGAGGAACTGGTGAGGTGAGGTGGCTGTAGCTTGTTCTGCTTCTCTGATCTTCCAGCATTCACCCCAAAACCTGGCTTCAAGTTTGATTTTATTAATAAGAACTTTTAAGATTCCTGCTACAATATATAGAATATATATTGACTAAAGATGCACGAGAGACCCTTTCATTTGACTTCAAAACCACAATAATGGGAATTAGGAGGTGGTAGTTTAAAAAACAAACAAAAAGACCAGAAAAGAAGTAACTAGATAAGAGATTAAGAGTTGGGAATGCAAACTAGTGGATGTGTGCTTATATTATTCTTTGTATGCATCGCTATATTTTACATTTGTAAAAAATGAGAGGGGTTTACAAAGGTACTTGAGGTGCAAAACCAGTAAGATCTGCAACTGGAAACACAATAAGGCTGAGGGTGAGCAAGGCAGGCCAGGCAGTCGGGTGGATGTTAACCACAGCACCCCCGCCTGTATCACCCACTGCCTGGTGTGAACTGTGTGGTTCTATCACCATTTGTTTACCCAGTCAGTTTCCTTTCAATGTTTTGCCACTGATATTATGGCAAGAAAGGCCTTCATACATCCACCTTTATGAATGTCCAATCTGTCTGTAAGATGTGTAAGGACATGTACGTTTTACATTTTTCTTAGATATTGGCCATTGGTCCTTGTAGATGACCATAGGTGTTGGTACTTGTGGTACTTTCTTTAAGAACTAAAGAATGAGGATGTAGTCAGTCGGTAGAGCGCTTGCCTAGCACAGAGGAAACCCTGGATTTGATCCTGAGTACAAACCTGGTGTGGCGATACACCCTTATAACCTTGGCACTCCCTAAGTGGAGGCAGGAGAATCCAAAGTTGAAGGTCACCTTTGGCTACATACAGAGTTCAAGGCCAGCCTGGGATATGCCAGAGCTTGTCTTAAAGAGAAATTATTCAGTAAGAATCTTGCCCACTCTCTGGAGTATTCCTCTAGGCACCGGTGCACTCATTACTTCTTGTGGCTCCAGGAGACATTTGGTTGGACTGGGCTAAACAGTGGTGTATATGTTGGGGGCAGGGAGGATATGATCTCATAGTGCTATAGAAATAAACAAGCGTTGGGGGGTATGGGAAACCACTGCTAACTGTCTGCTCTGACAGCAGGCCTGTCATGTCTCACTCACAGTTCCCGGGGGTTTGGTGCTGAGGGCAGAGGCAACAGACCCACATTCCCATGTGGGAATTCTGGTCTCAAGACACTGCCCCCATTTAGTCAGGAATGTGCCCTCCCATGTTCCCAGTCCTACCTCCTTCCACACTGAGGCTGAGTACCAGGTACCATTTATCATCACGCTGATATGGACACTGGACCAGGCCACCTTTTCTAATTTGGAGGAATGCGGTGATTAAATGGATCAGAATCCAGAAACTGCTTAGAACAGGATCTGACCCACAACATGTCCAAGGAGTGCTTGTTGTGGACATCATTAGTGTTAAGAAGTATTCTGTGACTTCATGTCTCTATAAGAGTAGGAAAATGGAGCTGATTTTATTTTAATTTGATTTATTTATTTATTTATTGAGACAGGGTATAATTCTGTATAGCTCTGTCTGTCCTAGAACTCTCTATGTAGACCAGGCTGGCCTCAAACTCACAAAGCACTGCCAGCCTCTGCCTCCCCAATACTGAGACTAAAGGTAGCTTTCTGGCTACTAAATATTTCTTTATTACCTACCTAGTCCCTGTAGGGTTAAGTGTGAGAATTTTGACTGTGCTACTCAAAACAAAACAAAAAAAATCTAGAAGTTTGTATAGAAACTCTTAAATTTTAAATATTGTTCTGTGTCTTTAAAAAATTATTTGGGGCTTAATATGGAAATACAGGCCTATAATCCCAACCCTCTGTGATCATGAGTTTCAGGCCAGTCTGGTCTACATAATTATGTTCCAGGTTAGCCAGGCTACATAAGCAAGACAGTATCTCACAAAATCCAAACAAAAGAATAAAACAAACAAAAAGCCTCGTTGGGGCTAAAATACGCACCCTCCCAGGAGGCCATCTGATGACTGACACAGACTCAGCGTCATGGTGTGCTGGAAGATAAAGGGATTCACTAAAGAAAGATCTGGGAGGCGGTGTGTGTGTGTGTGTGTGTGTGTGTGTGTGTGTGTGTGTGTGTGTATAACTCAGTGATAGCATGAATGTGTGTGTGTGTATATGTGTGTGTGTGTGTGTGTGTGTGTGTGTGTGTGTGTGCATATGTCCCTGAGTTCCATCCCTAGCACCACAAAAAAAAAAACACCATAAAATGTATCATGGTTGGGGCTGGATAGTTCAGTGGTTAAAAAGCACTGACTGCTCTTCCAAAACCCTGGGCTCAATTGCTAACACCCACACACGCACATGGTGGCTCACAACTACCTGTAATTCCAATTCCAGAGGATCTGGCACCCTCTTCTAGCCTCTGTGTGTGTGTGTGTGTGTGTGTGTGTGTGTGTGTGTGTACACGTGCATGCACGTGTACAAGTTCACCTTCCTTTCTTGAGACCCTCATGCGGTCTTTCTGTCAGGCTTTCAAGTTAATTGTTTCCTGTTTCTCTGAATCTGTTCCTTATCCCACCTCTCAGACCACCCTCTACACATTCCTACCCCCACTCTCTCCCTAGCCCTCGGACAACTTCTGGGAGGCTTGGAGTTAATTTCCAAGCAGAGCAATCTCAAGCCCAAAACATGCCATTCTTGTAAAGCCAGAAGTTGCTTTCCATGTTTCCAGCTTTTTAGTGAGTCTCTGTTATGTACAGATAGTCTTTTGATTCTCTTAATCCCAGAGCGCTGAGGCTCTCTGTGTGATCATTTGCCCACAATGTTTAGCAAGTCTTTGTGACTGCTTGGGATCTCTGGCACCCTTAGACAGTCACTCCTCCCAGGACGCCCACCCAGAGCTTGCCTTTCCTAGCAAGCTTGCTCCATTGTTCACGTCATGGTTTTCCCCAAGCTATCTCTCCCATCCCTTCTCATCAGTATCAGAGCCTGCGGACTTCCTGAGTTGCTGCTAGAGTGGACTGAGTTTTTTTTTTTTTTTGGTTTTTCGAGACAGGGTTTCTCTGTGTAGCTTTGCGCCTTTCCTGGAACTCACTTGGTAGCCCAGACTGGCCTCGAACTCACAGAGATCCGCCTGGCTCTGCCTCCTGAGTGCTGGGATTAAAGGCGTGCGCCACCACTGCCCGGCGAGTTTTATATATAATATGTTATATACAGAAGCCATGGGTGGGCTGGGCTAGAGACAGGGCTCAGTGGTTCAGAGCACTGGCTAGTCTTCCAGAGGACCCAGAGTTCAGTTCCCAGCACCCACACAGTGGCTAACACTGTCTAACTCCAGTTCTGGGGTTATTCAGTGCTGCCTCTGACCTCTGTGAGCAGCAGGCATGCAAATGGTGCACAGACATGCATGTAGACAGAATACTACACACATTAAAAATAAATAATTTAGCCTTTAATCCCAGCAGTCAGGAGGCAGAGGCAGGTGAATATGTGAGTCCAAGACCAGCCTGGTCTACAGATCAAGTTTGAGGACAGCTGTGTACACAAAGAAACCCCGCCTGGTAAATCAAACTAATAAATAAATAAGTAAACAAACAAACAAATCATTTTTAAAAAGCCACTCCAGGTCCTGGCCCTTGCTTCCTTATCCCCATGCTCAGAAATCTTACCAAACTAGCCATTTACAGTCCAGCCTTCCTTCTTCCAAATCTTTTTTCAGCACTGCCTGGAGATTTGTTTTGACTCTCTCACCTAGTCTCGCTGACACTGTTCATCATCATTTCCCTCATCCACACCTCAGTTTTTCTCTCCTGTCTTGTCACCCCATGAGAGCACACACATGAGAGCTTTTTTGACAGCTTTTACAGTCTGTAGTTCCCTGGCCATCTATTTTCAGTCCACTAGAAAGTAAAAGAGGAAAAAAAATCAAAAAGCTCTCACAAAACTGGGAATAGCTTAGTGGCAGTGTGCTTGCCTCATACGCATGAGACCCTGAATTCCATCCTCAGTACCTTAAAGAGGTGGGGAAGTCCTTAGGTTGGAATATATATGTTTGTGCATAGTGTATGTGCACACATTTAAAGCAAAAAATGAGAATCCACACAAGACAGAGGCTCGGTTCTCTTTGGAGGAGAGGAGCATCTCAGGCTCTAGACAGTTGTTAGTATGTTGAATGCATCTCACTCTGCAAACGAAATCTGTATCTTTTTCCTGTGCAGCTTAAACAAAGAAAAGCCCTGATGTTTATTGAGGGTTTAGGTAACTACTACCCAGTTAAGGAGAGATTTTTTTTAAATTGTGCTTTCATTATGACTCCATCTCCATTTATTGATCAAGGGATTTCTTGCCTCACTTAACTTCATAATCTGCTGATCAGATTAAGAAAATGTGAAAACTATTGTTTGGCAGCATGAGCAGACTTTAAAGTGATAGTTTGGAGGCTGGATGAATCAAATACTACAATCCAAGAAAAGCGGCCAATTGATCATGCGGAATGTGTTTTTATGCTTTATTCTTTTTATGGATTGAGCATGCAATGAAACAAATCGGCTTAAAAGTTTAGTGGATGTGCTGTTCTAGAAGCAGGGACTTCCTAGTGTCGAAATAGCCAACAGAAAGTACTAAATCAAGGAAGGGACAGGAAATAATGCACATGAAAAGGCATGAACAAACGTATGTCATTATGCAACCTATTTTCAGCACCTATTGTGCTCTTTTTTAATGTATGGAATAATACATATAAGCAGCACAGTAAATTCTCAGTCATAAGCAGCAGAAAAGGTCTTATTTAATGCCCTTGACTTTGGTATTTCTTTTCTTACACCTTTAGTACCTAGTCTATAGCTGTGCGCTCTGGGAAGACCTGGGTTTACGCTTTACCTCCTACCTTGCCCGCTTACTGGTCGCCGTCTTCTCATTAATTCCCCCTCTTGAGGGCTACCAGGGAAGAGAAAAGAGGTGAGCTTCAGGTCAGTCCAGTGTGCTTAGAAACAGAAGCAATTCAATCTCAGTACAATAAATTTAGAAGACCTGCTCAAATTTTTGTGTGTGTGTCATTTAGGAATTTGTTCTAGCCAACTGAGGGAACATTCCTCTTAATTAAACCCTGGACATCTTTGAGATTGATATTTTGTTTATTAACAAGCATTATAATAGGAATTTTTTTCAGTCTCTGGAAGATTTTATTTAGCTCTTTTGAGACAGGATTTTGCTACATAGTTAAGACTAGCGCCTCTCTCTCTCTCTCTCTCTCTCTCTCTCTCTCTCTCTCTCTCTCTCTCTCTCTCTCTCATTTCTTTCCAGACAAGGCTTCTTTGTGTAGCCCTGGCTGTCCTGGAACTATCTCTGTAGACCAGGCTGGCCTTGAACTCACAGAGATCTGCCTGCCTCGGTCTCCTGGGTGCTGGAATTAAAGGCATGGGCCACTAGCACCCCGCTATTTCCCTCTCTCTTAAAAAAAAAAAAAAATGTGTCTTTTATTACATTTCTTTCACGTGTGTGTATGACCAAAGTCACAGGTTAACTCGCTGGAGGGAATCAGTCCTCTCCTTCTGCCATGTGGTCCTGGGTCATAAAAGCAAGTTCCTTTATCTATCACCACAGCCATGGCCTCAATCTCTTGACCCTTCTACTTCAGTCTCCCAAGAGCTAGGATTCAGGCCTTCCCTACAGCAACTGGCCTGTTACTGCAGGAGTCTGTCTGAAGGACAAAGGAAAGGAAATCGTGTGTTTGTACCAATTACGTGAAACAATCTAAACCTGTTTACACTGCTGGGTTTTATTGCTTAAAATTACCCAGAGTGATTTTACCCAGAAGAAATACGCCCATCCTATATACAGGGACAGTGAGGCTCAGAAATACTGTCTGACCGGTCTCTCAGTCCGCCGAGAAAACCCAGCCCAACAGCCTTTGCAGATGAGGGCTGCTCCGGCCAAAAACCTCCATGCGAGACTTCACGGGAAACTCATTACAGACAAAACGCTTTTACAGAATAAAAAATGTCTCCTTCAATGGCTGGGTGTCCTCCCTACCCCTGCCCTGGCGGGGGTGAGGGGTGGGAGTGGGGGTGGGGGGGAGGGGACCGTATTACTGTCTACCAGACCCTTCACACAGCGGTCAACTCACAATGGCCAGAGCAGCCTGCCGAGGAAATGGTGACAAGCATTCCGGCACTGTGGCCTAGGACGCCAACATGACTCTGTAACACTAGCGCAGCTGGGCACTTCTGCAGCATGACCGTGACAACTGCTGGCCGTGCTCACTGCAGACAGCTGCAGGCTCGGTTTACTTCTGCAAACCCCCCCCCGCACCCCAGCCCCCGATCGGGCGGGGGTCGCCAGCTGTCGCAGCACCCGCCACGGCCCCCGCTTTCCCACTCCCACGCACCCGCCAAGGCGGCCGCGGCCCCGACGCCGCAGGCGCGCGCCCCGGGCGCACGTGACGGGTCTGGGGCGGGCAGTTTTCATTCTCCCCTCCCCCTTCCAGAAGCCCCCGCCTCCTCCCCACAGGCCCAGGCTTTCGATTGCGCCACCACCAGAGTGACCCCCAGGTCAGCCAATCGAGACGCGGCACCTCGAGCAAGGCCCGCCCCCTGGTGGTCCTCAGGTTCCTTCCCGCTCACACCGGAGTCACTTCCGAAGAGAGAACCGCCATGAAGAGAGTAGGGGGTGCCGCCCACCTCTGCACCGACAGCCGCCCCGAGTCCCAGCAGCAAGACGGCAACCACGCACCCAGCTTCTCCAGCCACAGCTCATGCCGCCGTCGTCAGCGGCGCCGACATGACAAGGCGCTGCATGCCCGCTAGGCCAGGTTTCCCCTCATCCCCAGCCCCGGGGTCGTCGCCCCCGCGCTGCCATCTGAGACCCGGTAGTACCGCCCCTGCTGCAGCGGGAAAAAGAACAGAGAGTCCTGGGGACAGGTACCGTGCAGAGGGCTTGAGAAGGGGCCGGGTCGCGGGGGCACGGGGAGAAGGGAGGACTGCGGACGGCTGCTCTTCAGTTCCCGCCATCCTCAGCGAGCTCAGGCCTTGATGTTCTGCGGCCTGCAAGCCCTTGCCCCGCCTCCGCGCGGGGGCTTCTGGGAGTTGGAGTCTCCTTTTCTGTAGTTGGGGTGTTGCTTTTGGTCTAGTGGCTATGGAGAGCTCGCCTTAGGTAGAAGGTTATTTTTATTCTTTCGAGAGCTTGACCTGGGACCCTCCCTCCTCGATGCATCTATTTAGATCGTTCTGATGCTGGTGGTTTCTACACTGTGAGTGAAATTATGTAAGAGGTGATAAGGAAAACCCACTAATTACTCTATATAGTACAGTGTACACGGTCATTCATACTAAAACCATTTTTGGAATGCGCCTGTTTTCCCTGTGAGTAACTTTCTGCCTCTCCAAGAGACCTTTTCCTTTTTCATTTTATTTTCTTCTTCTTCTTTTTTTTTTTTTTGTAAAGATTTTCTGGGAGCTATGTAATGATGGAGAATTTCATCAAATGACATCCTTTAACAATAAAACATGTTTAAATTATCTACGAACTTGGTACTGTCTTTTTTATTTTAATTATTAAAAGTGGTAACACGTTTAAAAGTAGATTTATGCGTTAATATTGTGGCACAGACTCGCAGTCCTTTATCTTAATTCAGAAAGCTATGAAAAGCAAACGTTTTCATTAAGTTGCCTACCACAGCTTATTTAGCAGCTGAGCCAGGCTGGCCAGAAGTAATACGAGGTTGTGGATGGTCTTTATTCCACTGAGTGTCATAAGCTTTGCTGCAGAAATATTAGTATGTTTGACTTACAGGTTACACCAGACCCTGCTGGGGGCTGTACATAATACATTCAGGTTATTTCCTTCCCAAAATCCACAAGTCCCTAAACTTGCAGATAAAGGTTTGTGAGGCTGTCATAATTTTTAAAAACCAGTTATAGATAAGTAATGGGCATTTCTGTGCATTTGAACTTAGGAAGCAATTATTTTTCCCTCTAGAAAGTTTCATTTATGGTTACATGGTTTACCCAAAGCCATTTTTGTTGTTGTTGTCTTTCTGGTGTATTGAAGAGGAATATTAGGGTTAATACTTGAGGAAAGAGATGCGGTGTTGTATTTAACAAAGAGATATTAGTATATCTTGATTTGAATTAGCTGCTTCTGGGTTCTTTTGCACCTTGCTAACTACCAATAATAGGACATCATTTGCCTCCCCTTTGCAGACTCTAGCATTTCTTCCTTTCTACTTGGTGGTAGAGTTAATTTACCTAATGTAAGTTACTTCTTGTAAAGAAATGCATGTATTCTCCTTTACCCTGTCACTTGCTGTCATTTGGAGTCATTTAGGGTTCTATCAGCATACCTGTAGAATCTAGGTAAACCAGGAAAGATGTACATTGCTCTTCTGATGTGACCAGTAAAGTGTACAAACTAGAAAAGGAGATCAGCCTTGGGTTTGGATTGCTTAGGCTTTTCATGGAATGCTCCATTCTCAGAAGAGACATGTTTAGAGACACTGGTAGCTTACTGCTTACTCGCTTTCAGCAAAATGGATACATTTCAGTAAATTATTTTATTTACTCAGTTTTTCTCTACATATAACATCTCCCCTTTCACAGCTGACAACTCAACATGCATTAACAAATCAGAGTGTAGGTTCTGGTAATAATCATGCCTGTGTTAGGGCACAGTAACCCATAAAATTTATTAAACCAATTTGTTTTTTTTTTTGTTTTGTTTTGTTTTGTTTTAACTTTTATATCAACATTTTTTCATTTTACTTGGGTAGTCTGCTGCTTTTTAAAGATTTCTTAAGAGGTTTTTTTTTGTAATATTTTTATTTTTATTTTATGTGTATGAGTGTTTTGGCTGCATGTATGTCTGCAGCATGTGTGTGCCTGGTGCCTGAGACCAGAAGAGGGCATCACATCTCCTGGAACTGGAGTTAGACATTGTGAACAGCCAAGTCGACTTCACTGCAAGAGCAGCAAGTGCTCTTAAACACGGGGCCTCTCCTCAGCCCCCCACTCGTCTTGTAGTTTTCTTTTTCTTTTCTTGTGTGTAGTGTCCCCCCTGAGACAAGGTCTCACTATGTAGCCCTGACTGGCCAAGAATTCACTACATAGACCAGCCCAGTCTCAAACTCACACAGATCCACCTGCCTCTGTCTCCTGAGTGCTGGGATTAAAGATGTGTGCCACTGCTCCTAGCTAATCTTAAGGAATCTTAGATAAAAAAAACATTTGAAACCCAAGTTGTGGCTCATTTTAGTTTTTGCTGTTACTTAGTTTAGCATCTTAGAAACATAGAGATACTGTGAGACTCATAAATGATCCCTTCTGCTTTTGCCATGCACCTTCCTTTCAACCACCTCCCCAGATCAACCTGATTGTTCATCTTCCCATCTGTCACTCTCCTCCTGTTGCAAGAGTCTGTTAAGGGTTCCAGTCACCATTGCTCATCAGGTTTCTATTTGAATCACTGCCAGTCACTGGAGATAACAACAAACAGAATCAGAGACTTCTCCCCAAGGTCTTCTACCCTAGCATGTAGATGTGAGCATTCCCAAACTAAACAACACTCATCAGTTCCCTAGATTCACACTTTAGTTTTGCCATTTAGTACTCGAGATTTCATTGTCTCAGTTGTATTTATAAACTTAGAGAAAATTGGTTATATTTTCAACTTTCTTGTGGCTTAGCAAAGCATGATTAACATTGTCAGAACTTAGTTAAATCGGATAGTGGAATCCAGCCTGTATTATATAAATCTAATGTTCACCACCTAATCTAAGATATTGAGGTTTTAATACTTGCTTTTGTGATGTCATATTAGTTGTGCTTTTATTTTCAGGAAACAGTCAATCATAGATTTCTTCAAGCCAGCTTCAAAACCAGGTATGCATATTAAAATATTTTTGATCGGTTGTTTTAGAGGTGAAGAGGGCCTCCAGAATTTGATTATACTGTTCAGAATTGAAAATTATACAGTTAGAATGAAGATGTGTAAACATTAAGCCATCTGTTCTACATTCTTAACAATTAAAATAACATACAGTTGATAGTGCTGATTTTTTTTTTTCTTTCTTTTTTTCTAAGACAGAGTTTCTCTGTGTAACCCTGGCTGTCCTGGAACTCACTCTGTAGACCTGGCTGGCCTCAAACTCAGAAATCTGCCTGCCTCTGCCTCTGAATGTTTATTTTACTCTCTAGCACAGTAGCTCACAAATATAGCCACAGGGAGGTTAGATGATGTAGTAGGAGGGAGTCATGAATGTAAACTTCATAAAAGGTAAACAAACCCATTTCTTAATTTCTCTCTCTTCCAAAATGTATTTTATTACCCAAATATTAATTGGCTTGAATTCTTTAATAGCTTCAATATAGTTATAAATTGATAGTTAAATAGGAATAGAAACATTAATTTATTTTTAATAACATAAAATTTGTATGTGTTTTAATTGTGACTGTTTTAGACAAACATATGTTGGATTCTCCACAAAAATCAAACATCAAATATGGAGGAAATGGAGTATCCATCAGTGGGAGAGAGCAATTTGAAAGGAAATTATCTTCACCAAAAAAAACTAAACCCAAAAGAATGTCATCAGAAGAAAGTCCTATTTTAGAAGCTTTCATGAAAGGTGGTAAAGAGCACCACAAAGATCATGGTGTACATGAGTCACGGCGGCCTTGTATGTCAGTAGGCTCCAAATATTTACTCAAAGGATCAGGTATCTATCCTTCCTCTTATCGATTGCCCAAAGAGATGAAGACACGGAAGAAAAAACACCGGTCTCCAGAGAGAAGGAAGTCACTGTTCATTCATGAAAGTAACAGAGAGAAGAATGACAGAGATCGAGGCAAGACTAGTGAAGACTCCAGAAAGCAGGCCCCAGCCACAGGGGGTGACATCTTCAAGAACAGCTCCCGAAGTGTTAGTAGCAGAAGCAGCCTATCCCGGCACCACCCAGGAGAAAGCCCACTGGGAGCGAGGTTCAAGTTGTCATTAGCTTCTTACTGCCGAGAACGAGAACAGAAGAAGTTGAGAAAGGAACAAATGGAGCAGAGAATCAACTCGGAAAATTCTTTCTCAGAAACAAGCAATCTTTCCTTAAAATCCTCTAGTGTAGGGAAAAAATGCAAACCAAGGCATGAACACAGTAAACAGAATGATGCTATCCCTGGAAAGAGTAATCTTTCAAATCTGGTATGTACAAGAATTACTGGGTTAATTTTACCACTACCGTACCATGGTTAGATCCTAAGTCTAAAGATATTATTAATCCATAACATTTAAGGAAATACGGGTGCACAGTTTGGGCTGACACTGGTTTCATTAGGTTTCCTCCAACTACCCTTCATTGAATTCAGTAAATTTCTTTACCTTAATTTTTTCAGACCAGGATCAAAGATCTTTTCTAATGGAAAATAGACATTCTTTCAGGCAAGTAGAGTCATTTTTTTAAAGTTAAGTTTTCCAAAAAGAGGTACTTAAAGAATGGCAAATATAAAAGAACAGGAAATAACTTAGAGCAGTGGTTCTTAAAATGTCCTCAGAGCAGCAGGAGCATCTGCAGCACTTGGGAATTTGTCCAAAATACAGTCCCTGCCTAGTGAGAAACAGTGGAGTTGGAGCCCAGCAGTCTTTGGTTGTAAGTCCTCTAGATAACTGATGCACTCCAAAAGTTCAAGAATCACTGTTCCAGATATATATAAATCTTTGACTTATTTATTTTATTTGAACTTGTATGTAGAGGTGTCCTTAGAGGCCAAAAAAAGCCATCAGATCTCCTGGAGTTGGAGTTACAGATGGTTGTGAGCTGCCTGATGTTGGTGCTAAGAACTCAAGTTCTCCAAGAGCACAAGAACTCTTAACTGCTGAGCTGTTTCTCCAGCCCATATATAAACCTTAGATAATTGATTAGGTATGGGTCTTAGAAACATACCTGATGACGTAGTCCTATCTTTTTTCTTTTGAGAATACAGACTCAGATTAACATCAAAGCTTTTCCTCTTCCCTAGAAAGTCAGCTATGCTGGCCTACATAACCTAATCCTGTCTCAGAAACAAAAACAGTGTAGAACTGGGAATGTAGCTCTGTGGTGGAATGCCTGCCCATTGTGTGAGAAGCCCTGGTTGAGACCCCAACACTGCAAAGAAATGCAGTGTTGATAAGCTACTGTGAAAAATTCAAATCAGATAAACCAAAAATAACTAATGTTCTAGGAGTGAATAAAAAGAAACCTTGGCATTGTGTATTCCTAGAAGATATTTGTAAATTCAGAGGCCTCTTTGCAATAAGATTGTGCCTTTACTACTAATATTGCTAATGATCAATAGACATAATATTTGGTCCATAGAAAAATAGTCTTCAATTATTATATTAGTTTTTGAGTTATGAAATTACTGTTAGCTTATAAAACATGGACTTTATTTTGTGATTTTTATTTTTATTTTACATATTTTATGATACAGATGGCTGTGTGTGTGTTTCCCTAGTGCTAGGTATTGCATTCGGGCCTTGTGTGTCTAGATGAGCACTGTACCGCTGAGCTACATCTCCAGCCCATATTCTTCATTTTAAGATATTTAAAGTTTTTTTTTTGTTTGTTTGTTTGTTGGTTTAAAAACTACCTCTGAATATAGGTATTTGCTTTATTGGTCTAGAAGTCTATTCAAATGTAAGTTCATATTCTTTACTTCCTCATAGGAAAATGGACATCTCTCAAGAAAAAGATCATCTTCAGACTCATGGGAACTTTCAGGTAGGTAGCATGAGACTTAAACATATAGTTTCTAAGTAAGTTTGCATCTTCTTTTCACACTTTAAAATAAATTTATTCAAATATTTAGTTCCCTTCCTAGAATTAAATGTCTCAGATAATAAGAGTTTGATAAAATTAATATTTCTAAAGACTAATATTTAGAGCTAGGTATAGTGGCACACGTCTTTAATCCCAAGTACTCAAGAGGCTGAGACAGGAGGATCTCGAGTTTGAAGTCAGCCTGAACTATATTGAGTAATACCTGATCTCGAAAAAAACGTGCTTGAATTTATTCTGCAAAATCTGTTGTCTTGATTTCTCTTTGCCTTCTTCAAAGGAATTCCTAATAGTGTTTTAACAGCGTTCTTTATATTGGTATTGAGTGTTTTCACTTCTGAATCCTTGGCTACATCAAGAAACATCATTTTGATGTTAGGCATGATGATACGTACATACCTGTGATTCCAGCACTCAGACTGAGAGAAGAGGATACAAGTTTGGGACTGGCTTGGGCTACAGTGGGATGCTATCCCAGAACAAATGAGCAGCAGCATACTCTTGTATTCTTTTTAAAGATTTATTTATTTATTATACATAGTGTTCTGTCTGCATGTGTCCTTGCAGGCCAGAAGAGGGCACCAGATCTCATTACAGGTGGTCGTGAGCCACCATGTGGTTGCTGGGAATTGAACTCAGGACCTCTGGAAGAGCAGTCAGTGCCATCTCTCCAGCCCCTACTCTTGTATTCTTGGTGTCCTATTAAAAAATGCTTTGTATGAAGTTAAAACAAGATCCAAATATTCCAAATACAAAGATGTCTTTCTAATGTAACATCTCAAGGACATCTACAAGATATTAATTAATACTTTAATTAATTAATACTTTAATTTCTGTTGATTGAGAAGATACATCACAAATAGCTACTGTTAACTCAGGAATTCTTTTGTTTGTTTATTTGTTTTTGTTTTGTTTTAGTTTTTGGTTTTTTTGAGACATGGTCTCTCTCTATAACCTTGGCTGTCCTGGAACCCTATGTAGACCAGGCTGGCCTCGGACTCACAGAGATGCACCTGCCTCTGCCTCTCCAGTTCTGGGATGAAAGGCGTGTGCCACCACAACCACCTAACTCAGGAATTCTTTTAAGTATCTCTTCTTAACAGTAGAAAAATTAGAACATGAAAATTTAAAGACTGAAGGTGGGCCCAATAGAACCTGCTTAGTGCCGGTCAGGGGTTGGGGAGCATGCATGTGTTAAATCTC
This sequence comes from Peromyscus maniculatus bairdii, assembly GCF_049852395.1. Taxonomy (NCBI): domain Eukaryota; kingdom Metazoa; phylum Chordata; class Mammalia; order Rodentia; family Cricetidae; genus Peromyscus; species Peromyscus maniculatus. Next base: position 197,358,806 of record NC_134852.1, read on the forward strand.
TTCCTGCAGAAAGACTTGAAGCAACTTGAGATGACACCATGTATACAAAGATTTAAAGTAGGGATCCAGAATTACAGTATTAAAAACTTTAACACTGCAAAAACTTATTACTGAGAAAATGAAAGGCCTGTAGAAATAATTTTACTCATCTAGTGTGTCAGCTTTTTCTGCTATAACTTCAAACTTTGAAAAATGAACTATATGGATTCTTCCTACATTCAGGAAGATATAGTTAACAGAGAAATAGCTTACATTTATTGAAAACTTACTGTGTTCCTTGTGTCATTGTATGTGATATTAAAAATGGAGCTGTACATGGTAATTCATGCCTATAATCACAGCACCTAGAATGTTGAAGCAGTTTACTTCAAGTTTTAGGCTGCATAGCAAGGCCCTGTCTCAGAAAACCAAAACAAGGGGCTAGAGAGACGCTTACTTGATAAAGTGCTTGTTGCCCAAGGACCACAGTTCAGATCCCCAGTGTCTGTGTATAAAAGCATGACATGCAGTGTTCACCTATAATCCCAGTGCTGGGAGGCAGGAGGATCCCTGGGGCTTGCCAGCCAGCTAGTTCTGCTGAATTGAGGAGCTCCAGGTCCAGTGACAGACCTTGTCTTAAAAAAGAAAGTTAAGATTGATGGAGGACACCCAGTGTTGACCTGTGAGAGCCTCCACATACTTGGGCATATACATGCATACACATCCACAGAAAGACTTGTGCTTGAGTGCATGCATAGTTTGCATATGCAGACATATACACATACAATGCAAATGGTAAGTCTGCTATTACACTCAAGTGTGATAATTATACACACACACACACACACACACTATACTATTATTGGTTGCTACAAGTTTAAGAATTTTTTAAATGTTGGTAGAGTGGACATATAGAGTTGGCCTTCCAAAAGCCGCCTTTTGGCTGCATCCTGTAGTCAAATTTAATCAGTCCTGGTACATTTTATAGTTTAATGACTAGTCTCCTTAATTAATCAACATTGGACATCTTTTTCTTTTTTTCTTTGACATTTTACAAGCTCAACCCATTTCTTATCTAAATATTTTATTTAATAAATAATCAAAGTACTGTGAAACAAACATACAACCTATAGACTAAGAAGTACAAAAAGATGGGGGCTGGAGAGATGTTTCAGTGGTTAAGAGCACTGACTGCTCTTCCAGAGGTCCTGAGTTCAATTCCCAGCAACCACATGGTGGCTCACAACCACTTGCAATTAGATCTGGTGCCCTCTTCTGGCCTGCAAGGACACATGCAGACAGAACACTGTATACGTAATAAATAAATAAATAAACCTTAAAAAAAATGTTTTTTAAAAAAGAAGTACAAAAAGAACTGAAAAATTTTCAATTTCTCTACTTCCTAGAAAGTTTAGAAAAGAGTGCTTCAGATTTGGGGAAGGCAGCTCCCTGGGTCTGCTATATAGTCTTGCAAACATAGAAACTTGAGTCTGGATCTCCAGCACCATGTAAAAGCTGGGGTCAATGAGACAGTCCTGTGATCAGGGCACCAAGAAAGATGTCCAAGAGCCCACTGGTGAGCCAGTCTAGTCAAAATGATGATCTCCAGCTTCAGGAAGACTGCCTTAGAAACAAGGTAGATACTGGTAGGTACTGGTCCACCTCTGCTTCCACATGGACGGACACACACACACACACACACACACACACACACACACACACACACACACACACACACACACACAAAGGTGGAGCCTACCTAGACTGTCAAGCAGTTCAGTCCCCTCTCAATTCTAGATACTGTATAGTCTAGGCTGGCCTCAAATTCAAGATCTTTCTGCATTGCTTCCAGAGTATTTTGCTCATAGGCAGAAATAGTAGAAATTCTTAGTAATCTGACTTGTCCTAAACTATTTTTATAAACAATTTTCGTTTGTTTCTAGATACTTCTGACCAAATCAAGTCGTTGTCATTTCTATCTGTATATTAATGATCTGGCTTCCTAGTATACGGGAACAAAATCCAGCTCTGTAGTTATTATCTTTGTAATATCATACTTAAGATAATCTGCTTAACTCAATCTTGTCTTGAGTCATTTGATTTCTCTTCCTGCATTGTTTTTGTTGTTGTTTTGTTTTCTAGACAGGGTTTCTCTGTATAGTCCTGGATGTCCTGGAACATGCTCTGTAGCCCAGGCTGGCCTCAAATTTACAGAGATCCGCCTGTCTCTGCCTCCTGAGTGCTGGGATTAAAGGTGTGCACCACCAACACTGGGCAAATATATAGTTATTAAAGTGTTTCTAGTTAGTGAACACAGGCATCTATAACAAAGTACCCAAGCTAGGGTAGCTTAAAACAACAGAAATTATTACCTCATAGTTCTAGAAAGTTGAAGTCTGAAATGAGTCCATTGGTAAGGCCCTCCCTCTGATTGCTACTCTAGGGAGACTACTTCTTTACACCTTCAGCTTCTGGTGTTTGTTTGCGATCTTCAGCAGTCCTGGATTTTAACGACGTCTCTCAGTTGCATGGTATCTTGTGTCCTCCTCTGGCATACCTTGTTTTAGTTTGGGTTTGTCGGTGAAGACCCTGTTCCCAGTTAAGTTCTCAGTCTGTAGTGATGATGGTCAGTAGTTGACCATATCTGGGGAGACACAGCACGGCGTTTCAACCCGTAACAGCTGAAAACTAGAAGGACATACGAGTTGGTGGTAATCACTAGGTGGAAATACTTGGATGCATCTATTTATTGGTTTAGTGTTTGTTTTGGTGTTTTGTTTTTGTTTTGTTTTATTGAGACAGGGTTTTCCAATTCCCCCACCCCATTCTAGCCCAGACTGGCCTTTTATATTCATGATCCTCTTGCCTCAGACTCCTGACTGCTGTGATTATAGGGATGCACCACAATGCAAGGTAGAATTTATTTCTTGCTTTTTTTTTTTTTTTTTTTTTTTTTTTGAGACAGGGGGGTCTCTGTGTAACTTTGGCTGTCCTGGAACTCTATGTAGACCAAGCTGACTTCAAACTCACAGAGATCCCCCTTGCCTCTGCCTCCCAAGTGCTGGGATTAAAGATGGTGTACCACAACACCCAGTCAAGTTTATTTTTAAATAAATTATTTATCTACCTTTTAGTCCTGTAGTTGCTTATAATCTAAAACCACCACACCTTTAGATGTAGAAGTATTTCATTCTAGAACCAGGTGGGTGGGACTTGAAAAGAATATCCACTTCAAGCAGAAGTAGTCTAGAATCCCTCATTAGTGCCAATATACAGGGTCTTATGTTTTAGGGAGTGGTACCTTTGGTAAGATAGTAACTTAATAGACTAGCAGTAAACATGAGCATGTGTTGTTAGCTCTAAATCTTCGCTGCCAGATCTCTTTCTTCATTACATATATATAGTGAATAATGTCGGCCTAAACTTAGAGTTTAAACATTTCATCAGTGTTCTGTGAATAAGCTTGAGCCAGACAGAACAGTATACTTTTCACTGATGTGACAAAAATTAATTTTAGGCTCTAAGCAGAATAAACTCTTGGAGAAAAGAAAAAGGAACTCTGTGGACTCAGATCTGAAAAGCACAAAAGAATCTATCATACCAAAAGCAAAAGAGTCCTTCCTAGAGAAGCGTCCAGACACATCACATCAGAGAGAAAAGTTTATAAGACACATTGCACTGAAGACACCAGGTGGCGTTCTGCGCTTGGAAGATATAGCCAAGGAACCTGATGATGAAAGAGATCGTTCTTCTGCAGACTTGGCACCTTCAAATTCTGGCCACCATTCTTCCAGGAATAGTGACCAAGTCCACGCAGCAAGTACCAAAGAGACTAAAACACAGAAGCCCCACTTCCCTTTACCTCAGGAAAAATCTGCAATTAAAAGAGCTAGCAACCTTCAGAAAAGTAAACCGGCTGGCTCTGTGACATCAAAGGAGACAAAACTACCTTTACTTTCCCATGTTCCAAGTGCTGTTTCCTCTCGAGTACCATTAAATGCTAAAAATTGCACTCTTCCAGTTCCTAAAAAAGATAAAGAGCGTTCCTCCTCTAAAGAACGTTCTGGGCATTCTGCAGAATCCTCCAAACACAAGGAACACAAAGCAAAGACTATGAAGGCTGTTTCTAATGAATCTTCAGGGAAAAGTTCTGGGGGATCTTTGCATTCAGAGTACAGCCCTCCTACAGAGTCTCCCCCAGCTGCCTTGGAAGTTGTGCCGCGTGTCCCGAGCCCTGCAGCACCTTCAGATAAAGAGAGTTCAGGAAATTCCAATGCAGGTAGCAGTGCACTGAAAAGGAAATTCAGGGGTGATTTTGATAGTGATGAAGAAAGTTTAGGTTACAACTTAGAGAGTGATGAGGAAGAGGAAACATTAAAATCACTGGAAGAGATAATGGCTATGAACTTCAACCAGACTCCTACAGCTTCAGGAAAGCCTCCTGCCTTTTCCAAGGGGCTTAGATCCCAGTCATCAGACTACATAGTAAGTAGTTCTGTGGTAATTTGTCTTCACTTGATGGGGAAAAGATGGATTAATTAAAGAAGATAGATTGTTGACTTACTTTAAAATTCAGTGTTTACTACTACATCTCATCATTAGACTGACATGGGTGTGAATTTCTCTTTTGGTAAATGAGTTCCCCATATCTTCAATTTTATTATTGTAAATCAGTGGTCTCCAAAATTTTTTGATCACATGTACTTTTTTTATTGAAAGGAAACTTTTAAGCATGTTCCCCAATATATATGTACCTCATAGATTCTATATATGTACCACTATAATACTGTGTACTTTTGAAATAAAGTATATACAAAAGCAGAATTTAGAAGAAAAAAGAAAAATTAAGTATTTTCCTGTGGCAGTTACGTAGACGTTACTGTAGATTAAGTTCTACTGGAGTTTCTATAGAAGTTCCATATAAATAGAAGTTCTATTATTTTCTTCCTGCACCCCAATGGATCACCTTGCACACCCCCTGCTTTGGAGACCACTGCTGTAAATGAAGGTAGAGTGTAGAAATGTTGTTAATTGTGGTGTGCAATTTTATTTATAAAGTGCTTCATTCTATCTTGGGAGTAAACTGTATTAATTTTAAGGTTTCTGTAAAGTTTGGTGGGGAAGGTATAGTAATCCATGATAACACCTAAAACTTAGTGGTAGTTTGATTTCACTGAAGTAGAATGCAGAAGAAAATATAGGGATGCCACAGAGCCCTTGGGTGTTGCATTCAGATCCTGAGGTTAGCAGGGTGTTACAGGCAGTGTCCCTCCTAATGGATGTTGGAATCCAATTGCCTGCAGTATAGAATACTAGATTTAAAGCATGATGGTGAAATTTTTCCTTTAAGAAGGGTATCATCCAGACCCAGGATACTGACAGAAAATAGTCATTAGTACTCTGAATAACTTAATATCCCAGTTCTTCTACTAAGATGAGTTATAAAGTATTTTTTAAACTTTCTTTTTGTTTTAGGAATATGCTCAGAGTGGAACTTATACAAATACTTTAGAGCGTCTTGTAAAGGAGATGGAAGACACACAAAGGTTGGTTAAAATCTGTTAAATTTAACAAACTGCTTTGCCTATGTGGTTGGCTTTTAATTTAACTTAGAATGATAAATTAGTATATATGGGGCTGAGGATTTAGCTCAGGTAAAAGGATTGCCAAGCAATTGCAAAGCCCTGACTTTAGTCTCCAGCACCATAAATCCCAAGGGAACTAAAAATTAACATGCGTTTTGTAGGAGTACCATTATTACAGTTCTCTTGTCAACTGTTGTAGAAATAAGATGTACTCTCTTATTAGTGAGATATCAAAAGATATAGGTTTTACAGTATACTTTGTATTGCATTATTATAAATTCCTTTTTGCTTGTTATAACAGTATCTTAACTGATATCCTTGATGAAAAGCATGGATAGAACTTATTTTTATTGTGTGCACAGTTCATGCATGAGAGTGCTAGTGCGTGTTTGCTGTAGCATGCATGTGAAGCTCTGAGGACAGCCTTGGTGTCAGTCCCCACCTTCCATCGTGTTGACGCAGTCTCCTCAGTGCTGTGTATGCCGGGCCACCTGACCCATGAGCTTCAGGGAGTCTCCTGGCTCTACCTCCTGTCTCCCTGTAGGAGCACTGGGATTACAGACACTTATGCTATGCATCCATTGCCCTTTTTTTTGAGATAAGAGTCTCACTATGTAGCCATGGCTGGCCTCAAATTCACAGACTTCTGCCTGCTGGCTTCTGGGTTTAAAAGTGTGCACTACCACACCTGGCATACACATCCAGCTTTTATGTGGGTTTTGAGAATTGAAACTTGGGTCCTGAGGCTTGTGCAGTGAGGGCTTTTCTCCGAGCCATCACCACAGCCCTAGATTTTATTTTGAACAGTTCAGTTTAGGTTAGTACACTAACATCCATGTAGCCATCATCACCACCACCTAGCTCCAGAACATTCTTCATCTTCTCAAACGAAACTCCACACCAGTTACCATTGTGCTCTTCCTCCCTGCCTTAGACAAACCACCATTTTAATTTTTCTTCCCGTTTCTATGAAGCTGACTACTCTGGATATGTCAAGTGAGATCATTTAGTAGTTTATTTGTTAGATCAGAGGGATTATACGTAGCATAATGTCTTGTTTGTAGTGAAGATTGTGGAGAATTTCCTTTTTAAAGGTTGACTATTCTGTCTTACATACATGCCGCATTTTGTTTATTTATCCATTAATGGCCACTTGGGCAGGGCCCACTTACTGACTATTCTGGGGAAAAAATGCTATGAAGATGTGTGTACATATATCTTTAGTCCCCCTTTCGGGTATTTTGGATATATGCCTACACACACAGCCTTAGTGAGTCATGAGGTGATTGTTGGTTTGGGAGAACCACCACACTGTCTCCTGCAGCAGCTACAGCATTTTCCATAACTACCAGCAATGAAGGAGGATTTCTTTTCTCCACATCTTCTCCAGCACTTGATATTTTCTCTCTCACACTTTTTTTTTCCTTTTTATAATAGCCATCTTAAAGGGCATGGAATGGTTCTCATCATGATTTTGATTGGCATCTTAAGTATATTTTTGTGTAGTATTAGGCTTTTTCATAATTATGTCTGTTCAGAGCCTTTGCCTGTTTGTTTGTTTTTGAGACAGGGTTTCTTTGTGAAACAGTCCAGGCTGTCCTGGAACTCGCTCAGTAGACCAAGCTGGCCTCAAACTCACAGAGATCTGCCTGCCTCTACCTCCAGAGTGCTGGGATTAAAGGCGTGCGCCACCACCACCCAGCTGCCTTTGCCTGCTTTTAATCAATGAGTTTTTATTATTGGCACAAAGATAGGGCCTTTTCTTAGAATATTTTTATGTTTGTACATGCTTCAGCAGCACATAGACTAAAATTGTAACACTACAGAGAAGATTAGCATGGTTCCTGTGCAAGGATAACATGCAGATTTATGAAACTTTCCATATTTTCTTTAAATTAGTAACATTTAACCCTGAGAAAACTCAGTTTTCGTGTAATATGGATATAAACTACTCTGAGTAAGGAACCATTGTTATTTATTCTTTGTTATAAATAAATCTATTCTGCTTAGGGAAATAAGCATTTTATTTATATTTTTGGGTTTTTTGTTTTGTTTTCATGAGACAGAGTTTCTCTATAGCTCTGGCTGTCCTGGAACTCACTCTGTAGACCAGGCTGGTCTCAAACTCACAGAGATCCCCTGCCTCTGCCTCCTGAGTGCTGGGATTAATGGTGTGTGCCACCACCACGTGGCAAAAATATTTTAAAAAACCAAAAAAATTTTTCAAATTTACCAATTTCAAGCAGTTTTGTTACTGTTTTCTTGGGCTGGAGGAAGGGTTATTTGCTTAGTTAGGCGTGATCTCCCTATGTTGCCACGGCTCCTCCCAAAGTTCAGATTCTTCTGCCTTTAGTGTCCCCAAATTCTGGGATTACAGGTGTGTATCACCATGCCCAATATCAAATACAAGTTTTGAAACCAAGATGAACATACATGTATTCCTGTATCATGTTACTCTGTGGAAGAATAGTTCAAAATGATGATAAGCAGCCCATTTTATACATGTCTGAAAATTTAGGGTCATAATGAAATGTATGAGACTCACTAAAAATAGTGGCAGTTGTTGTAATTCGGGAACTTGGGATACTGAGGCAGGAAGAGTGCCTTAAGTTCAGTGTCTATCTCAGTAAATAAAGGGCGTGGGAGATGGTTCAGTGGGTAAAAGCACTTGCTGCCGAGCTTGACATCCAGAGTTCAGTCGCTAAGACTCAGATGGAGAAAGGAGGGAACTGACTCTTGAGTTATCCTCCGACCTACACACACACCTAGTATGCATGAACACACACACATACAAATCAATGTAATTTTGTTTGTTTGGTTTTGGTTTTTTGAGATAGGGTCTCACTATGTAGCTCTGGCTATCCTGGAACTCACTATGTACATCAGACTGGCCTCAAACTCACAAAGATCTGCCTGCCTTAGCCTCCTGAATGCTGGGATTAAACAGTGGGCCTGGAGCCATGGCTCACTGGCTAAGAACACTTGCTGCTCTTCCAAAGGGTCTGATTTTGTTTCCCAAAACCTATGTCTGGTAGTTCACAACCACCTCCGGGAGCTCCAACACCCTCTTCTGGCCTCCGTGGAAACACACATACATATATGTGGCACACACATATAAATTAAACTTTAAGTTAAAAAATTATGTTACTGGTTACAGACTTATTACTAATGAGAACAGCATGCCTTATTTATTCAAAGACTACCCATGAAACTAGCCCAGATAACTTCATTTAAAGTTTAGCTGGCTGGAGTAGGTAAGATGTCAGTGGCTTCAAACTCACAGAGATCCAAGTGCTGGGATTTAAGGGCAAGTGCCACCACTCCCAGTTTCAAAATAAATTTTAAGTTACTTTAAAAGTAAGTTTACCTGACTGGATTGTGTAAAAGTTAGTATATACTGGCCGGGCAGTGGTGGCGCACTCCTTTAATCCCAGCACTTGGGAGGCAGAGCCAGGCGGATCTCTGAGTTCGAGGCCAGCCTGGTCTCCAAAGCGAGTTCCAGGAAAGGCGCAAAGCTACACAGAGAAACCCTGTCTCGAAAAACCAAAAAAAAAAAAAAAAAAGTTAGTATATACAAATCTCAAACTTGTTAAACATATAACTAACTTTTCAGACATTTACGTTAAAAGTTTTTCCCTCTGAGTTTAGTTAGAGAAGTTGTTTTAAATTAAGCATTGCTACATGTGGTGATACGCACCAGTAATCTCAACACATAAGTGGAGACAGGAAGATCTCAAGTGTGAGGCCAGCCTAGGATACATCACAAAACACACACACACACACACACACACACACGCACGCACGCACGCACGCACGCACATAGGCAAGCAAATGGTAGTAGGAATAATAACTTTCTCAGACCAAAGATGGAAGTAACATTTGGTGTAATGATTGACCCTTCAGTAGTAATAGAACAATGAGATTATTGATGGCTTATTTTCCTCTAGTCTCACCAAGAGTTCGTGGTTGGGTGTGCCATAGTAAGTGCTCAGTATTAGGTGTGATGATGATGATGATAATAATTGGATGACCATGATGAAAACAAAAACCTAATATTATCAGGATGTTGGTCTACAAGATATCAATGAGTATTAAACATTAGAGAAGATAATCAAATTTGATCATTATTTACTGTTTTTCTTTTTCTATTCTCTGGTTTGGACAGATCATTCTTAAATTTCTAGCTGTAAAGAAATATTCAAGGGGTTAGAAAGATGGCCCAGTGACTAAGAGTACTAGTACTGGTTGCTCTTCCAGAGGACCCAGGTTTGATTCCCAGCACCTACATGTGACTTCATTGCCAGGAGATCCAACCCCTCTTCTGGCCTCTGGACACTGCATGCACATGGTTCACAGACATGCATGTAGGCAAAACACATACCCATAAAATCGATTTTTTTTTTTTTAAGTAGTGTAATGTATTGTGGAGATATGATTTACCCTGTATTCTAACAGAATTTCTTTAAAATAGAGTATATAGTAAGAGTTTTGCTTGGGGCTGCTTTTATATAACAGCTGAAGTTTCTGGGTTTCATTTGTTTGTGGGGGGGATTATTTGTTGTTTGGTTGGTTGGTTGGTTTTTCAAGACAGGGTTTTTGTTTTGTTTTGTTTTGGTTTGGTTTTTTTTTTTTTGTGTGTGTGTGTGTGTGTGTGTAGCCTTGGCTGTCCTGGAACTAGCTCTGTAGAAAAGGCTCCTGGCTCTAGTTGTCTGTTTTTTAAATAAATCGTAAGCCTAGCCTGGTGTGCATGCTTTTATTCCCAACACTCGGGAGGCAGAGGCAGTTGGATCTCTGTTGAATTTGAGACCAGGCTGATCTATATAGAGAGTTCTAAGACTACATGGAGAGAACCAGGCTCAAAAATAAATAAATGTAAATCATTTATTAGGACATTCTTTCAATTTTCAGGCTAGATGAACTACAGAAGCAGTTACAGGAAGACATAAGACAAGGCCGAGGCATTAAATCTCCTATCAGAATTGGTGACCAGGACAGTACAGATGATGAGGATGGCCTCTTGGAAGAACACAGGTAGTGTCTTTTTACACCATCTATAAGCTTCTAGTACTATTTACCATTTTTCATTTGATTTTTATAAAACAGCTGGGCCACTGAGGACTGGCTGCCAAATGACTGAGATACACTTGGGTTTTGTTGAAAGGCAAACATTAAAACCAAGGTATGCAGGGTAGTGGTGGCACAAGCCTTAGATCCCAGCACTGAGGAGGCAGAGGCAGGCAGATCTCTGAGTTCTAAGTTAGAGGCCAGCCTGGTCTACAAATCGAGTTTCAGGACAGCCAATCATACACAGAGAAACCCTGTCTTGAAAAGCAAAAAAAAACAAGGTACATGATAAGTCTTCACACTCAGAGACTCAGTGGTTTTCACTACAAGCTTTAAGGAAGGCAAAACATTGTTTTCAAGACAGGGTTTCTCTGTGTTGCCTTGACTGTCCTGGAATTTGATTTGTAGGCCAGGCTGGTCTTGAACTCACCAAGATTCACCTGTCTGCCTCTGCTTCCCGAATACTGGGGTCATAGGCCTACGTCACCCCTCCTGGATGACTGCCCTTGTCTTTTAAGTACAAAACCATGTGTATCCTAATTCTTTGTTATTCAATGGTCTTTGTGTTTCAGGGAATTTCTAAAGAAATTTTCAGTTACAATTGATGCTATTCCTGATCATCATCCAGGTGAAGAAATATTTAATTTCCTCAATTCTGGAAAAATTTTCAATCAGTATACCTTAGATTTAAGAGACTCTGGTTTTATCGGAGAAAGTGCTGTGGAAAAGCTTATTCTCAAGTAAGTAAATCTTAAACATGGGTTTTTTTCTGTATAAAAAAAATTGTTCTAAGGGCTGGAGAGATGGCTTATTGGTTAATTACACTTACTGTGGGGTGGATTCAGTACGTCTTTAATCCCAGCACTCAGGAGGCAGGTGGATTTCTGAGTTTGAAGTAGCAATGAAAGTAACTTTATGGTTGGGGTCACCATAACATGGGGAACTATATTAAAGAGTCACAGCATTAGGACGGTTGAGAAACACTGCTCTAGAGGTTTATAGAATGTATAGAATTTTCTGTATATATAGAAAGGGGACTTTTCAGAATGGTTTACAGGTGGCTGTGGTCCAGCCAGTTCAACAATGGCTGTCCACCAAGGGCAAGTCCAAAATTCCAGTTGTTCAATCCACAAGGTTGAATATATCTGCCCGTCTTCAGTGTGTGCTGGAATCCTGAAGAATAGCCTCTAATGCCAATGCATGAATGAACTTGCTAGGGAGATCAAGAGCCAGAGCAAGCAGGGAGAGAGAGCCTTCCTCCTCCTTCCGTGTCCTTTATCTAGACTGCCAGCAGAAGGTGTGGCCCAGATTAAAGATGTATCTGCCCACTTCAGAGATCCAGGTGAGAAATGGGTCTTTCTAAGCTAGTCAGTGGTGGTGCACACCTTTGATCTCAGCACTCAGGAGGCAGAGGCAGGTGGATCTCTGTGAGTTTGAGGCCAGCCTGGTCTACAGAGCTAGTTCTAGGACAGCCAGGGCTACACAGAGAAACTCTGTCTCAAAAAAGGGGGGGTAGGGCGGTCTTGACACTTAAAATGATTTAATTAAGAAAAAATCTGACACATGTGTGTCCATACATTTGTGTTTTAATGAATTCTAGTTGTAGTCAAGTTGACAGCCAAGAATAACCATCAGAGGCAAAACACCCATACACATAAACTAAAATCTTTTTTTAAAAGTTGCTCTTAAAAGCTTCTAATTGGAGACTAGTAAAAGAGCCTGCCTCTGCCTCCTGTGTGCTTGTAGCTGAAAGTTTTTTTCTGGTTCTGCCCAGCCTCACAGACTCCGCAGATGCTTATAAAGTAATCACTCAGAAGCTTATATTAATTATAGCTGCATGGCCATTAGCTCAGGTCTACCACTGACTAGCTCTTATATTTAAACTCAGCCCATTTCTGTTAATCTATATGTTGCCACATGTTCCGTGGCTTTACCTGTATGCTGTTACATGCTGCTCCCTGGACAGCAGGCTGGCATCTCCCCTGACTCAGCCTTCATCTTCCCAGAATTCTCCTCTCTGCTTGTCCCGCCTATATGTCCTGCCTGGCTACTGGCCAATCAGCGTTTTATTTATCAACCAATCAGAGCAACACATTCACAGCATACAGAATGTCCCACAGCAATTGCTGGTATTAACTGCATCAACATGGAGTTTTGTTTTTGTTTACAGTGCTAGAATTAAAACCGAAAGCTTCAAGCATGGTACATCTCTTTTTTTTATCGGCTAGGATTAAGATTAATGTGTAATGAGTGGGGATGTAGCTCATTTGGTAGGGTGATTATGTAACATATACAGGGCCCTGGGTTTGGTCTCCAGCACCACATAAATCAGAAGCCTGTAGTCCCAGCACTTGGTAGGTAAAGGTGAAAAGTCAGAAGTTGTAAGTGGTCTTCAACTACTTGCAAGTTTGCAGCCTGTCTGGGCTACAGGAGATACTATCTCAAAGGGAAGAAATGAATGTGTAAAGTCCAGCGTGACAGCTTGCACCTGTAATCCTAGAGTTGTTGCAGCAGGAAGGTTACAGTTTGAGTCACCCTGAGCGACAGAGCAAGACTTGGTCTCCAAAACGTATTCCCAGTACCACAAAAGAAAGGATCAGCGGTGACAACAGTAATAACAGTGGCTGTCAGAACAGCAGGGACCTAACCAGATTCGTTTTGCTTCATGCCTAGGCAGTCCTGGCTCTGGTGTATTGTTTTTGCCATGTTTTTCTCCACTTGTCGTCTCTTACTGCTTAATAGTGCTGGCTCTCTGTTCAGATTCCCAGAAGGCCATACAGTCTGTGCTTGATTTCTGCTGACTGAGGGAGCTTCAGTCAGCAATGCCACACACAGCAAGTGATTTTGCTCAGCTAAAATTCAGAACAGGTACCATTGAGAAAGACAAAACACATACTGAGGTGGACAGCCCTGCAGTCAACCCAGTGCCTGCACTAGGATGATTATTCTCAGGGTGTGGCATTTCAGGTCTAGAAAAACCATGTGGATTCTGGTGCTGACTTAGGAAGTTCATCCCTAAACTGACAAGCCCATGTCCTGAGAGTGGGTGGACTCTAAGCACTACATACAAATGTAGCTTTGTCCACAGAGAAATGTGAGCCCATCATCTGAGTCAGCTAGACCATCAGTTGAACTTTTATGTGTAAATCTGTTCCATGTTAGTATGGAATCTACTACCTCCATTGACTGAGGTTTGCTTACTCGTTTCTCTCTCTCTTTTTTTTTTTTTTTTGGTTTTTCGAGACAGGGTTTCTCTGTGTAGCTTTGCGCCTTTCCTGGGACTCACTTGGTAGCCCAGGCTGGCCTTGAACTCACAGAGATCCGCCTGGCTCTGCCTCCCGAGTGCTGGGATTAAAGGCGTGTCCCACCACCGCCGGCTCGTTTCTCTGATTATGTCAAATGTGTTTGTGCTATAGAAGTGTTTTGCCATGGGTAACAATCGTTGATCTTCTGTTTTCAGATCAGGAAAAACAGATCAGATTTTTTTGACAACACAAGGCTTCCTTACTTCTGCATATCACTACGTCCAATGTCCTGTACCTGTGTTAAAGTGGTTGTTTCGGGTAAGAGAAATGTTGGGGGTTTATAGTGGGTTCCTACTGTATTTCCTACTCAGTAAACTTCTTGGATCTAGCAGGATGCCTGAAGGGTAAAGGTGCTTGCCATCAAGCCTGACCACCTGAGTTTAATTCCCAGGGCCCACGTGGTGGAAGGAAAGAACCACCTCATAAAAGTTGTGCTCTGGCCTCCACGTGGGCCATGTACACACACCCCACATACACACTAAATGAATGAATTTTTTCTTTTGTTTTTCACTTTAAGCAGAAAAAAAAATAGTGTATTACCCCTATGATTTCTGGGGGAATAAAATGAGGCAGGGAGAGTGATGTTCTCTGTTCATATATGTGTCTGTGTGTGGACAAGTGCATGTGAGTGCAGGTGCCTGTGGACCTAAGTTCAGATTCTTAGGACCAGTCTGCAAGCCAAGAGTGGCAACACATCTGTGCGATTTGAGAGCTGGAAGTGGGTACAGGGAGATCCTGGGGGCTCACTGGCCAGCTATTCTAGCTGAGTTAGTAAGTTCCAGGTTCAGCAGTAGACCCTTTCTCAAAAAGTAAAATGAAATGGGCTGGGCAAGATGTCTCATTAAGTAAGGGTGCTTGCTTCCAAGCCTGACAACCTGGATTCAGTCTCTAGAACCCATATGGTAGGAGACAGCAGGCTCCGGAAGTTGTCTTCTGACCTCCACTGGCTTTCCATGGCTTACATTTGTTTCCCCTACCCCCAATAAGTTAAGGTCAGAGTCATATAGGAAGTCAGTGTTAACCTTTGTCCTAATGGGCCCTGTGTGGATGAGTATGCCTTCATGTACGTACACACACAAGTCTTGTCCTAAAAGAAGATAGAAATCCTATCTTCTTTTAAAGACAGTCTTACTATGTAGCCCTCACTGGCCTGGAACTCACTATGTAGACCAGGCCTCCAACTCACAAAGATCTACCTTACCTGTTATTGGATGGACTGGGGAGGATAAGTCAGCATTTAAGAGCACTGGCTGCTTTTGCAGAGGAGCCAGGTATTATTGGTATCAGAAAACTCCATTAGACTTAGTTAGGGTGTCTATTGCTGTGAAGATACACCATGACCATGGCAGCTTTTACAAAGGAAAATATTTAATTAGGGCTTTTTTACAGTTCAGAGATTCTGCCCATTATTGTCATGGTGGGGAGTATGGCAGCATGCAGTCAGACTTGATGCTGGAGAGGTAGTTGAGAGTGTTACATCTGGATTGGCAGATCCTGGCTTGATCATCTGGAACCTCCAAGCCCACCCCCAGTGACACACTTCTTCCAACAGGCCACACCTCCTCCAACAAGAGCACACCTCATAAGAGTGCTACTCCCTATGAGCCTATGGGGGCCATTTTCATTCAGACAACCATACATGGGATCTATAGGAGAAAATAAAGCATTTCTACTCAAGGAACCTGGTGTTTGTCAAGAATTAGACATTCTAACATATTCTTCTTTCAGTTTTTCCATGTGGTTGGCATTTTTTAGTATTGGCTGTGCCAGGTACTGGATTGAACACAAATGAAGCCCACATTCCAACATGGAAGAGATGGGGGCAGGGGGTGTGAGTAGATGTCATTTTTGTTGTTGTTGTTTTTAGAGTCAAGTACTGTGGAAAAAAAAGTTTAATAGGCTAAGATAGCTATGCAAAATATTAAGAAGAAAGGTTTTTTGTTGTTTTTTAATGGAAGGTGGTTAATGAGGTTTCTGGTTTTGGTTTTTTGAGACAGGGTTTCTCTGTGTAGCCCTGGCTGTCCTTGGGCTTGCTGTGTAGACCATACCAGCCTTGGTCTCAGAGATCCACCTGCCTCTGCCTCCCAAGTGCATGGGTTTAAAGGCATGCACCACCACCACCCAGCTGTCCTGTCCTTGAAGGCAGCTAATCACTAGTTACTGTTCTTTCTTGTGTCTCTGGTGACAACTGAACATCTTTTTAACGGTGCCTTAGTTGGGCCTGGGGAGATGGCTTAGTGGGTAAAGTGCTTCTGGACCGAAGTTCCGATCCCAGCAGTCACATAAAAGCTGTGCACAGTTGTGCACATCTGTAATCCCAGCAGTGCCATGGGCGGGTAGAGGCCAGTAAATTGGGAGAGGGGGATTACTGACTACCCAATCTAGGGGAAATAGTATACTCCAGGTTCAGTGAGAGACCCTGTGGTCTCTCTTTAGGATAATTTGAGCCTGAACATGAGACTCAAAAACATGAGTCTCAAAAATATGAGTGAATGCTGTTGCATGAGTGTAGGTGCAGTGTGACCACCCAGCTGTCCTGCCTCCATGCCTTCTCTACTGTAAAAAGGTGATCCCTTAAAACTGTAGGCCAAGGAGAATCCTAGAGAATGCCTAGGTGTGATAGTGGGGGGGGGGGGGGGATGACACCGGGCCCGCACTTGGGAGATAGAAACAAGAGGATCAAGAGTTCAGGTCAATTTTAGGTACATAGCTAGTTTGAATACAGCTAGGGCTACTTAAGACCCTGACTCAAGTCCTTTCCCCTAATTAAAAATGTATGGGTCTATTATTTATTTGTTTATTACTAACCTGTGATTTGACTTTCCTGTGTCTGGGCTTAAATGTAGAGGCCAGGGGTCAACTTGGGATGTTGTTTCTTAAGCTCCACCCACTTTGTTCTTTGAGAACAAGGCTCTCTGAAACATGAACCTAATTAGTCTTAGCAATGAAAAACCAAGAGTCAAATATCAGGGTAATAACCTGAAAGACCAGAGAATCAGAGCAGCAGCCACTAGAGACATCTTACCTCTCTGGATCCTTAGCCCGAAAAGGGGCTGAGATCCTGTCTCCACCTGCCTTATATTTCTGTCTCCACCTCCCGAGTGCTGGGATTAAAGGCATGAGCCTCCCAAGTGCAGGGAGTAAAGGTGCAAGCCACCACCCTGGCCTCTATGATTAACTAGTGGCTAGCTCTGCCCTCTGATCTCCAGGCAAGCTTTATTTGTCAGAACACAAACAAAATATCATACAAGAGGTCTCTTATTGGCCTGGACTTGCTGGGTAGACTAGGCTATATGGCTAATGCCTTCCTTAGGGTTTTATTGCTGTGAAGAGACACCATGGTCACAACAGTGCTCCTTATAAAAGAAAAAAAAAAGTGTTC